>NW_025401069.1:12263447-12385631 GCF_015345945.1 Tribolium madens
TATAGCACTATAATTTTTATTAATTATTATTTTCTGAAAGCAAAAACCGCTTGGTTTCATACTTTTTATTCACCTTGTATAAGTTAATAATGTAAAGGTTGGTTATTATGAGGTGAAATATTCATAACCATAAGACAAAAATATTATAAAAGAAAAGACAAATAAAACTTGAATAAAATTTCCTCGTGTTCCTAAAACTTTTATTAAAAATCGATGGAGTTGAGTAAATATTAATTTCCTTTGTGTGTCTAAGAAAGCGATAATTCCTCCCAGTAGCCGTCTTTATCGTGCAAAAAACCTCAAAGGAAACAAATTCTGAATAAATAAAAAAGCTTGTTGGCAGCTTCCGTCGACTAATTGAAACAATATCAAAAGCAAACAATGCAATGAAACAAAGATGGGCATTTCCCGGAATCAAGAGTCTAGACATTCTGTAAACCGAACACAATCGTCATGATAAGATATCGTAGGAGTCCAACACCATCAAGAACACCATAGTGGTGCATCTGTTTATGACAAATAATCGATGGGTTAATGAAACGAGAGTAATCATCATGCACCAGATAAGCCGGGAGTGAGGAACTCCGGGCTGGACCGGAGGGACCCCCCTATCTTCCACAACACTTTTGATTTTTTCCCACTATCGCTGTCTATCAATAAATAATTCAAATTGACAGTTTAATACATGAAGAACTGTTATTATACACGCTGCATTTACTTTTATGGCCGTTCATAAATTATGTAAATAAAACGGTTGCGCTAACAAATAATCACAGAAATCGAGCCGGATGCTCCACTATTTGCATAAACAATAATTGGAGATTTTTTTACGCGAGGGTTTTGGGAAGCACTCAACGGGAAAATCGGCGAATTTCCCAGATAATTGCGTTAAAAGCGTTCGGTAATTTCAATTGAAATTTGTATTGGCGTGAACAAGGACGAGGGTGACAAAGGTGGTGGCTGGGTCGTCTGAAAGGACCAAACCGATTATTAGACTAATACCCAAATTGGATGTTTGGATTATGGCCACCCTGGGGTTAATTAAGTTTGAACGTCATAAAATCCTCTTAAAATTTTTAACTGTTTTTACAATTACACATCTGACCTTCCTGAACGTACCAATCCAGCACGCCGGCCTGATTTGGTCCACTTGAAAACCCTACATGTGCACGTAACTCGCGTCGCGACGCTTTTTATCGACCGGGGGAAAAGGAAAGCGACCGTCACAGATGGCTGTTGAAGTAAACTGAATGCTTCCTCACTTGCGCCGTTATCACTCTTATCACTCAATCCGAGAGACCTTCGGTTATTTCCGTGATTATTAAAGCGAGTCAAAACATGGTTTGTAAACAAGAGGATCGCGGGGGGCCCTCCTGTTTAAATTTTGATTTTGAAAGAGAGCAAAAAGGGAGAGAAACAAATGCCCTGTGGTGAATTTCGAGTCTCTTATCTCCCCAACGCAATCGCCGATCAGTTTCACCAAAAAACGTGTTATCAAAAGTGCAAATACCACGCGACCGTTTCGAACTCGAATCGCATCATAATCGAACGTAAACAACGTCGAAAAAAGTCATTCGGCCGCATTCCGAGGTCAAAAATTCTACAACATATTTACTAAAATGTAAATTGGCGAAACATAAACAATAAACACATCGATAAAACACATCTCCTTATCACTGTTTACTACGAATCGAGATGAATTGAGGACCAAAGTCAGGGTAGTTTTCCCAAAATCGTCATCTTGCATTAATTAATTTTATAGTTATTATCGGGCGCCCCCGAATGAGGTCGAGTCATTGAAATATTCGGAATGCAGAGTCTAAAGTCTCATCGATATTTGTTGAGACGTAGAAATTATAGACGAGTAAAATAATAAACTAATGTGATGATCAAAAATACGAGAAAAATTGTGATTTAGCACTTATTTGCGTTCAAATGCGATGGAAAAAACAGATTTATCACCACAAACGAAAATATTCCTCATTCTGTTTATACTATTTTCATCAAAACTGCACATACAGAACTAACCCAAAAAATTACTAAAATTGGGATTGGATTGCTTAGTCAGCACTAGTTTTATTAAATCATACAAATCAAAGTGCAAAATTTAAACTCTCATAACTTTGATTTTTTTATAGTCCTTACATGGCATTTTTTTCCGAGGTACGAGTTCTGGCGCACTCTGTATATGAAAATGGGTTAGAAAATCTTAGTAAGGAGTTGATGTCAGATTTCTTATGAATTTTTTAGGGGATTTTATTTTTTCTTTCTATGTTATCAACGATGTGCCACTTTGTTATTACTGCAGGTTGAAAGAGCATTAAAAACTCAACAAAATATAGAAATTTTATGAATCTTAAAGGTTTTATTTTTCTTTCTATGTGTTATCGACAATGTGCCACCTTCTTACTACCGCAGGTTGAAACATTACAAACTCTACAAAATAAAAAAAAAATCGGAAAAAATGCATTCCTGGGAAGAGGAAAGTTTTATTTCTTATAAATTTCAAGGGTTTTAATTCTTTTTTTGGCGATGTGACAATTTCGTACTACCACAGGTTGAAAGGATCTTAAAAACTCTAGAAAATAAAATTTTTTAGAAAAAATCCATTCCTGGGAAAGGATTGGAATTGTTATTTTTTATAAATTTCAAGGGTTTTAATTTTTTTTCTATGTGTTATTGACAATGTGACAATTTCTTACTACCGCGGGTTGAAAGGGCATTAAAAACTCTACAAAATATAAATTAAAAAAAAAGCCAAAAGCTATTCCTGGGAAGGGGTTGGAAAGTTTGATTTTTTTTCTATGTTCCTGGTACTTTATCTTACACTGCGAGTGCGAGTTTTGACACACTCTGTATACATAGTTAAATGTTTTTTACTAAAACTTCATTTTAATAAATTATAGCATCTTAGAGATAAACCTGATAATTTAATTTGAAATTTAACTCCAAGCTCTGTTATCTCCACAAAATTAATAATACTAATAAAGATAATATTTTAAAAGTAATTCGCGTTCAGAAAACGACTAATTAGATCGCCAACACTACAATAAAATTCATTCATGAAACAGATAATTCAGAGTGTTTTCCCAAGTCAACATTTGCGCCTTTCATTCACTCCTAAACCCCCCATGTCCGTCTATAAACCGCTTCCAGCAAGCAATAAAAACTTTCGCAATATTTCGCCGTTAAATTTCCTAAACCTCCCCAAGTCCATAAGTTTGTACTTTTCGCCACGACCTGACTTCTCCCCATATTTTCATACTTCATATCCGTCCCCAGGCAAGAACCTCCATAAACCCGACCGCTGAGGCGACTAAACTAAACTTTGTCTCGTTTTTCTCCCAATCTGTGTATCATCCTGGAGATGATTTCGTATTCCGGCTGCGTAATGTATTCATAAGACAAACAGTTTTTAGGCCGGAGGCGCGCCGCCGCTCTTGTGAAACTATAATGCCACATTTCACATTTGAGCGTTTCCAGATTATTGAATTAGGCTCGCAAAAAATTTCCGGATATACAGGGTCTCCCAAGCGAGTTGAAAAAGTCCATTAGTGACGATGTTTTGAAACGTCTCGAATGACATTTTTGTAAATTTAAGCATTGCTTTAAGAAATTTTTAAATAGTCAAGAAATTTTTTAATCCAATACATCTGACACTTTCTTAGTCTCCCCAACTGTCTTTTGTATCACGATGTTTTGAAACGTCTCTATTGGCATTTTTACTACTAAATTTAAACATTTCTTTAAAAATTTTTCTTCTTTTGAAAATAAAAATGTCAGTACATTTAACACTTTCTTTTTACTTCAAGCCAAAGTAATCCGAAGTAACCCGAAGTGGCCTAAAGTGACCTGAACCAACCTGAAGCTACTCGAAGTGACCCAAACATTATTTTTTACAATCTAAAAGACACATTACTAAATAAAAATGGAACTCTTAATCAAATCCGATAGGATTTGACCACATTTACTAGTTGATAGATACTAATCATCACCTAAAATTATTTTCAACCATACAGCATGTCCCAAAAATAAGTTACGATACAAACTTGTGTTTTTTTTAAATAAAACACAGTATGTTTCTTGGCATTTTTAGATCTAGCCTTTTAAAACAATGTTTTTCCGCTAAACTTTTATTAGTCGATTTCGCTTAGTTTTAGAAATAAGACGTTTTTTTGACGAAAACATGCACTTTTTAAAAATATATTACACAAAAACTAAGACAGCTAGAACAAATTTTTTCTTACTTCTGCAAAGAAGAAAATGCAGAATTTAAAGCTGTAGAAAGACAATTTCATAATCTTTTAAATAAAAAACAATAAGTAGAGTGTTCCATTAAATTTGTTTAAGTTATTGAACTTAAACAAACGCCTTCATTTTTTTATCTTTGCAAATGCAACACACTGAAAAAATGTTACAACCTTATAGCTTGTACCTTCTTCTTTGCGTTAGTAAAAAATATTTCTAGATGTCTTAGTTTTTGAGTAATAAATTTTCAAAAAATGCATGTTTTCGTCAAAAAAACCGTCTTATTTTTAAAACTAACCAAAATCGACCAATAAAAGTTTAGCTTAAAAACATTGTCATAAAAATCTGCATCCAAAAACGCTAAGAAACATATAGTGTCTCATTTAAAAAACACAAGTTTTTATTGTAACTTATTTTTGAAACACGCTGTATAGTTGAGAATAATTTTAGGTGATGGACTAGATTAGTATCTATCAATGTCCTATATAATTTTTTATTAATATTAAGGTCACTAATAGAATTTTTCAACTCGCTGGGTCACCCAGTATAAATTGTAGGCGCCATAAAACAGTGCCACTGAACTCGTCCGAATTCTCAAATTACATTTCGAAAATTCCCCGAAACGCGATCTTGGGTCGTTTTGGGTCCAGGTCGGCGCTCTCGACAAAAAACCAAGGATAACAAACAAAGCAAAATCGAAACAAGCTAAAATTCCGGGCGAAACGTTGACTTCCCTTTGAATAAATTAACATAAAAATCGAAGACTGGCCCATAAATCAGTCAGAAACGAGACCAGAATTATGATGGTCGCCTCCCGGCGCCTCCGCCAAAATTCCGAGAGGGTAAGTGAAACTCGAAGGTAATTTAGATTAAAACACGCAGATCGATCGACATTAAAATTCTACGAGGGCCGATTGTTAATTATTCAAGAAGCGGAATTGTGGTGGCGAGCGCGATACAATGGTATTTTTGGATCAGAAAATGGGAGCAGTGGTTAGTCACGGGGTTTAGTCATTGCTTGGCTGAGGACGAAAAGACGCAAAATTAGACCTCTACAATCACTCGCATTAAAAAATGAAAATATTTCATATACAGGGTGCGCCAGAACTCACGCCCCAGAGAAAAATGCCATATAAGGTAAGATACCAGGAAAAACTATGAAAATTTCGAAGTTATGAGAGTTTAAATTTTGCCTTTTGACTATATTTATTTCTCTTGGAAAAATAATTTTGCTACAGGCTATTAGAAGAGGAAACGAGAAAGCTGTATCCTAAATTGTAACTCTGTTCAATAACAAAATTTTTGTACCTTTATTAAATAATTGTAAAAAACATATACAAGATAATCAGTATCATTAATTAGATATGAAAAAATGTCAAATCTCAAAAAATAAATGTTAAATTTTTTTTCATGTTCCTGGTATCTGCTCTTAACTGAAAATTTTCTCTTATTATTGTTTGCAATTTTTTCTAAAAGCCGTGTAAGTAATCGGGTAAGATCTCGTGAGATGGGAGCCATTTCAATTTAGAAGTTAAATATCGTCTAGCTCTTGAGACGGCCCAGAGCATCAACCTCTTGTAGCACTTGAATCCGTCAAAGCGTCAGAAAAATCCGACCTATCAACAACGGAACATAATTGAGTTTGAAAGAAAAACACGCCAAAGTCTCCGAAATAATAATCGAATTTTCCAATACTGGTCAGGAAAAAGAACTCGATCAGCGACCAGCTATCAAATTGTGAGAGTTTGTGAATACTGAATCTCCTTCACAAAGACCTAATGCAGTATTAGGTCATCGCTCGGGCACACTAAATATAAATCCGTCCAAGGTAGACTTAAGTGCAACGATCAATAATACCATCGACCAGATCCTTGAGACATTATTACCTCTAATAAAACGAAGCCATTACCACATCACAGACAATCTAACACTCATCTCGAAATAAACAAACTTCTTGTTGCGACCGGTTACGTAATCGCCTTGTCTCCATGCAAATTTTTTACGCCATATGTGCATTTATGACCGATGCAAACTTCCGGGTCCAAGGTTACCGACTCGAAACGGGCCCGGAAATGATGGATGGCGACTCCGGACTGCACGTGGACAAGAGTCAGAGCCGGACTCGACCCACACCAACAAATTTCACATTTATTTCCTTTAATTTTGATGAAATTCCCTGATACGCAACGGCGGAACGCACAGAACGTGATTGGTTCGCGCGATCCCCGTTCTGAACGTTCAACCGTTGCGTTTTTGCAGTTTTGGGCTGAAATTGGCAAATCCGGGCCTGGGCCGGTGCAAAATCCGACGTTTATTGACCTAATCAGCATTGCCGAAATTATTCAAATGGGTTGCGGACTCAGGGCCACGCGAATAATGCATTTTTCGAGCGACTTATTTGGTTACTAACCCCTCGCAGTTTCAAAAAGCGCAAATTTTTAATGTGTATTAATAAAGCGATCAGTAAATAATTTAATTTTTATTTTGATTAATTTTTGCACAGTAAAAAAAATAATAAATGCTAAGTAAAGCACGCACAGTATTTTATTGTAATTTGTTCAGTAAAAAAATCCAATTTGCACAGTAACAATAAATAAACGCTCAGTAACTTTGATCAAAATTAGTAAAACAACATAAAATTTAAAGAATTTTCAGTCTTGGTTACATAACAATGTATGGCCCTTGCGCAAGAATGTTATTTATTATTAGTACTTATTTTTATATTACTGAATATTTATTATTATTAGAGAGTGGTATACAGGGTGAATATAAAGAATGGAACCAAGCGGTTTTTTTTAAATCATTTGTCATCAGAAAATAATAATTAATATAAATTAACGTAATATAAAAAATGAGATCGTAGTTTGAGAACTAAATTTTGTCTTGTTTTTGAGTTATGCGATTTTTTTAAGTCAAAATTACAATTTATAAAAAAAGAAATTTTTTTAATTAATTATGAAGTAGATAGTTGTAATCCTTAGATCATAACCTTTATGAGAAAAATAGTTTTATAGTGGGTTGCTATTTAAAAAAATTAAATTTTTTGTAGAACTCAAAAACAAACAAAAATTTCGAAAAATTTTATACTTGATAAAAAACATCACATCTTTAGTACTTTATCGTTCATCAATTAGTTTTTCCAAAAAATTAATTCTTTAAGCAAAAAAACGTTTGGTTCCATACTTTTTATTCACTTGGTATGTTTTTTTAGCAAGGGCCCCTGCGCAAGAATGGTTTTAGCAAAAGTTGGAAACTGCGCACAAATGGTAATCAGTCTAATCAGCGTACGACTCTTGCACTGCTATGCTCCTGAAACCACAATTTTGTTTTTAAACGCTTTGCGATATTTCGATTTTGCTCGAAAACATTTTGTTTGTAAATGTGTGAATATTAAATTAATTAGTTTTGCTAGACATTCATTCATCGTGTTTACTGTGCATTTATTATTTTTACTGTGCCTTTATTATTTTACTGTGCATTTATTATTTTTACTGATGAAAAACACTTTTCCTTTTAATAATATACTGAGCATTTAATTTGTTCCCATTTTTAATGTGTCAAGGAGTCGGGGAGGTGTTAGGACGCCTTCTTCCAGCAGGAATAATAAGAGTATCGCGTCGCGAGTTCGTTGACCGTTTTTCCTCAGCAGCTCTTCGTGCAGGTGGCGTGCGTTGAAGTCTTTGCATTTTGACAAGGTTCTTTATTTGACAGAGTTGTCTTAACGAGATGTTAACGTATGCTTATGTCACAGGGGAATGTAAAAAGTAAATAAATCATCGCGAATCTCGCACATTTTTTATACGTTGGAAGGACTGCACCCAACAGTATTTTACCGGCGACGAACTCGCAACTGGAATGGATTAAAAAGTTCAAGGCTGGACGCTAGAAATATTTGACAATTGGCGCCGAAAATATACCCACACGAGGACGAGCGAGCGCGCAATGACCATGTTTCACACTTCTACTTTTTGAATTTTTTGCCCCACTTGCGGACTAATTGTGCGGTCGAAAGCCTTAAACGCTCCTATGTTTCTCTCAAATTAGATCGAGTTTATTAATCCTACAAAATTTTGACAAAAATTACATCATTTTGAGCAAACTACTGACAATTTAAAGCAAATTAGAGATTACTCACATTATAAATACTCTTAGAGCAATAAAGCACCTGCAAATCCGGAATCCTTGAAGAGAAATAATTACGACATGTATGGGAAAATAAACGATTTAAATTTTTGATTAAGGACTAAACAACTATCCAACTCTTGACTTAGCCATCGATCTAAAATTTTTTTGAAAACTGATTAGAAAAAATTTCTGATGCAACAAAAAACCAAATTTGAAAAACATTGTGAACTATTTATTGCTAAATACGTTTATTTCCTTTCTTTTTTTATTTTAATACATCAGTAAGGCTTGGATTATATGCACGAAAAATCCGTAACATATGCGCAAATATACGATAAACGAAAGAAAAAAAATAATTGGTTTAAAATTCATTTGCAGGCAACTATTTATCCGAATGCAAGGATTATAGCCATACGAGGTGAATAAAAAGTATGGAACCAAATGTTTTTTGCCTAAACTATTTATTTTTTTGAAAAAACTAATTATAAAAATGTGATGTTCTATCAAGAATAAAATATTTCGAAATTTTCTTTTGTTTTTGAGTTCTACAATTTATTTTTTACCTTAATTTTTTAAAATGGAATCCCATTAAAAAAACATTTTTCATGATCTAAATATTAAAATTTCGTTCTCAAATTACGTTCATATTTTTTAAATTAAATACTTTAATCTATATTAAGTATTATTTTCTGGAAACAAATAATTAAAAAAAAAACTGCTTAGTTCACCCTGTATAAAACGAATTTAAAAAGGAAACACAGCGATGGAATAAAAGTGTCACTTTAAAAAAAATGACGTAAATTACAATTTCCACAAACAAAATCGTATAACTCAAAAACAAAACAAAATGTCGTCCTCAAAATACGATCACATTTTTTATTTTACTTTAATTTATAGTTCCATACTTTATATTCAGCCAGTATAAAACGAATTTAAAAAGAAAACACTCAGCAGGATACTAATTTTTTGAGTCGGTGTTATGAATTATCGGTTGTTTTCTTTTTAACATATTTCGTAATAGAATCATTTTTCTTAAACTGTCCAATTTTTAACTTGAACTAAAATTTTTAATGGAAATTTGTCATTTGAAAAAAATTTGCAATATTTCCTAAAATATATGCACGAAGGTGCCAAAATATGCATTTTTTAGTTATTTTAATTAAAAAACGTTAGATATGCATGGAAAACTTACAATTTCGTTGATATACCCCTCCTAATAACAAATATGCATTTTGCATATAACCGAAGTCATATACATCAGTGTATATTTTTTAAAAAACAATTGTCCAAACGTGTAAACAGTTGCTTTCAATTTAAATCTACAATATATAATTTCTAAAATTTCTTATTATTTGGTCAAATTTAAAAAATTTAAAAACAGGAAAATGATTTTTTTGATGAAAAACCATGAAAAAGCTAATAAATATGAAATTCAACAAGTTATCACCGTTAGATAAAGATAGATAAAAAGAAATTTCATTAGATAAATAAAGAGAGAGCATAATAGACAAGTTCAGAATAGTGTGTTGCATAGATTACCGACCACTAGTTTGAAATTCTGTTTAAAAACGAAGCGAAAAAATATTTAGTTTTAAAAAACTTACAAAAAGCGATAAATATTAAAAAAATTATTTATTTTCCTCTTTGTCTCAGCATTGAACAATTAAACGGGCAAAAATTTCATTGCAAAAAAATTATTAATAACGGATATGGAAACCTTGGACATTACGTAAGAACGCTTAATTTCAGGCCCGCTTAACTCTTCAAGAAGCGTAAACAAATTCTCAAAAACCTCTTATAGCTTACTCAAAAATTAAATTAAACGGAACGATTAAAACGCCTTGTAAATCACTTATTATTTATTATGAGTTAAAACAAAAAAGTTCCTGATAATGCTGTTGTTGATTCTATAAAATAATAATATAAATTTAGGAAAAGTTTTAGGTTTTTCTTCTCTCACTTTACTATTTTTTGTATTTAGTTACCTACTTATTACTACAATTCACTTATTTAGTAAAATTTCTGGATTAATCTAAAAAGTTTTTTGCCTTTATTTTATACAAAAGTTGTATAATCATATTTTCCTTTGGTGTTTTATTATCAAAAATAACAACAATGTGTGCAAACACAACAATAGTAGATACACACACGCCATTGTAACAGCACTACAAATTGCTCTGTATGAAATACAGCCCGGAGGCAGAGCCGGATTCGGTGGATTCGCGTAATGATATGACAATGGTTGAAGGGCCTGGGGGGACGTCCCCGATCGAATGTCAGACATGTCGGCCACACTCGTGTAAAAAACCGTCGAAATCCGGGCTCGGTTAGTTACAATCCGGGCTGCGAGCCCCGGAGTCAATCACCTAACATGGACGCCGTCTGCATAGAAAGCACCTCCCGGATCGCTACTTACCTGAAACAAGAAAAAACGGATAAAGCGTCTATAGAATAAACACAGTCAAGGCTGTCATATTTATTTTCATTCCGAGGAAAGAAACCGTAAACAGAGGGTATCAAGTCGTGAGCTTTTATGAAAGCGAGACAGCTCGAGTTTAATAAAAAGCAAGCGCTGGAAGAAACTATTCACTTTTTGGGGTGTCCTCGACGTCCGCGAATTTTTCTTCGTCTGTGTAAATCTCGACGAGTGTGCTTGAGATCTGACAGTCTCATTGTTTTCTTTTTATTTAAAGTAACGTTTCGGTCCGCTGAAATTTACCGAGTCTCGAGTGTTTCGGCCTGTTGAGATTTACATCCGTAAGCAGGGCTGAAAAGATTATTGAGAAAAATGGGGCGGAATTTTATTTCAGAATTTCAGGATTCAATCCACGTTTTAATTACAAGTTGAAATCGCTTTGTAACTTTTTCAATGAAAATTTATATTTAGTTACAGCAATTACGGACGTAATACTACACATGCTTGTTACGATTAAAGAAAAGTCTTTCTTGTCTAGACTCTAGATGGATTTTATTCTGCTCTGTTAGCTCACCAGATTTGTCAACCGTAATAACTGTCATAACTAGCGGAAATATTTTATTTGATATTCTTTATTCAATCTTGCAAAAACCAACTTTACTTTTTCATATTTTATTATTATAAAAAATACACCGTTTTCGGTATAGCAGTATCGGTAATTCTATACAAAAGTTTTAAAGAGAAAAACATTAAGAAAAAACTACACAACACAATTGGAATAGTTACACAGGTCAAAACAGTTAAAAAAATTTTAAAAAACCTAAAAATCTTTGTTTTGAATTAGTCTTTGTTTAAAATTAATCACAAAAATAACTATTTGTATGACTAAATGTTACGAGTAAGCCATGAAGTATAAACTCTATTTTTGCGCTTAAGCGTTTTTTACTTTTACCGTGACTTTTACCAGTGTTGTCTCCACTAGTTAAATTGATAAACACTTTCGAAAATCTCAACACAAATTCCTATACTGATGATGTGATGTTTCTTATAATTTCATTACTTGCAAAGCGTCCTCAATATTTTGTTCATTTACTTGCTATTTACTCTCTATCTAAATACGTTTGCGGAAAAAATAGTATATGTTATTCACTTCGTTCGGTAAAATAAACGTTTGCCACATAAACCATCCGTTTTACTCCTAATAACATAATATACTATTTTCTATTTTGCGTTTCGAATAAGTCTATTCCAGCACCCAAATGACGTCATTTGAATGCTTTAATAAGTCGTTGGCGTTAATTTAATTTTCGTGACGGACTTTCTTCACAATTCATTTTCAAATGTGAAAATAAGAATTATTTTTATTTTTCACAGCCGCCTAAAATTATTTCACATAAAGGTCGCGCCAACCGTCGTAAAAGTCTAGAAAATTTTCGTCTTTTAATTTATAAAATGAAATAAAGCGGCAAAATAAAAAAAATAGTATAAAGCACTTGTTGCAGAAGGTTCTTCAAGCACTCATTTGTTTTTCAATTTCAAATTTGCGCTTGAATAGAAGATACCTTCTGCAACTTGTATTTTAATATACTGTTTTATTGCATAACAAAATTTTGAAAAAAAAATACACAGAAACATAGAAGGAGTTACACAGCGTGATCTTCTGTAACAGTTAGCAAAATAAAAAAACAGGAAAAATTTATGATTTGAATTAAAGGAAAGCAAAACAGTTTATAATTTCGTAAATTGCAACCTCGTTTCCACGTTAATTATTTTTAATTAACAATAACGGTTTACTTTTTGATTTACTTAATTAATTCAGTAAATTAATTTGACCCAACTTTAATAAATCTCAAATTTCCTCTCAGATTTTGCCCCTTGATTACTCTTTGGAAATCTAATATCCTAGCAGCTATTTATGTATAATAAAACCGGTTACAAAATATTTTGTGTAAGAAATTATACCAAATGGCATTTTGAGTATAACGAGTTGAGACACAATTAGTTTCGGAATGTTGCAAAAATTTTAGATTTTATTGTGTTTTTTTGTCTCGAATTCAATAAGAAAACGTGATTTCTCACTTTTGATGAAAACCAAATTTTCTTTTTCTTTTATCATGTTCCCGAGGTGACTGGCGATAACCGATCCGCCAAATTAGAACTAATTTCGGGATAAATTCCCTCGCTTGGTAATTTTTCCTTCGTGTCAAAATTCGGCCTTCGGGAGCCGTTATCGTCCTTTTTTCCTTGATGTTTTATCTCCATGTCGTTAAACGCAGTCGGGTAAAAATATACGCATCACCGACTTTATTGTACATGAAAATAATCCACCTTCGTCGAATCGCAGGACATTTCATTTTCGACCGGTGACATGTTTCCAAATTTAATTGGTTCAGGATTTCAAAGCTGTAAAAGCGCGACTAGACCCAATTTTTCTTTTACGAGTAACCGTTATGTTTTTTTTAAATGGGTCTTGAGATAAATTAGACCGCCCTGTTTATCGCACCTAGCAACAGAACCAAACAAAATGATAAAGTTTTACGAGTCTAACACAAACTCGTCTGACTCCTGTCTAGACTTAATAAAAATATCTGCATGCATAATCATCGCATGACCGTAATAACAGACGAATTTGGACGCGACCTTGCGACAGCACCCACAAATTCATGATCTGTTTGGGAACTGTGCGAAAATCGCGAGTTTATTTGCAGGAAGGCTAACTTCGTTTTTAATTTAGCTTGAAGGAATATATACAGGGACATTAGAAATATTGGGAGTTCTAACGATTATATTTATCTAAAAAAAAATTTGTAGTCATAATCGGTAAGGTTCTGCTCAATAAAAATAATTTCAAGATGGCGCCACTTCCTGTTACATTGGAAGTAGATATCAACTATGTTATTTTAAATAGAAAGGAATGTTTTTATTGCGTTTTTAAATTAGTTACGTGATTTTGAAAGAGTTTTCATTAGCCTTCCCTATACCTAGGTTTAACCGTTTTCTAAATATTTAGATTTTTTAAATTTTTTTTGGATTTGAATCTTCCTATTCAAAAATCGATAACTCTACTATTTTTTATTATGCTGAAACCGTATTTGGGTATACAAGAGAGAAAGGTTAGATCTTTCCTTTGGTGTATTCATAATTGGAAAAATAATTAACAAACCGCCAAAATGTAAACGTAGGAAACTTCAAATACCCTTAACTAATTTTTTCTAAATAAAACACCCCAATTTTTTCTTCACTAAATGGAGAAGTTCAGCTTCGATCTGTATTAACATTCCCTATACCTATGTTTAATAGTTTTCAAGTTATAATAACTTCTTTTGATATTGTGAGAAATTTATTAGCCATAGCTACTTTATCATAGGAAATAAGAAAAAAATAGAATATCAAAGTTATTAAAATTTAGATTAAATAAATTTAATTTGTATTTACAAAAAGAATAACACAATCGTGAAAAAAAAAACTTGGCAGCTTTTTTCTTTCATTTAGTGAAGAAAAAATTGGGGTATTCCATATGAAAAAATTAGTTATGGGTGTTTGAAGTTGACCTTAAATTAAAAAAACCTTAAAAAATACACAAAAGAAAAGATCTAACCTTTCTTTTTCAAATGCCCAAATACGATTTCAAAATAATTAAAAATGGTAGAGTTATCGATTTTTAGAAAGAAAGATGCAAATTAAAAAAAAATCAAAAAAGTCTAAATATTTCCAAAACGAATAAATTTAGGTATAGAGAAGTCTGATAAAAACGCCCAAATATTTCAGAAACTAAAAAGACTTTGCAAAAACGCCGAAACAGGTCAATTTTGTTTCCGAGAGGGGCATTTTTTGACGTAATTTTTAAAGCACTCCCAGTAACCCCCTAAGCTCCACCCCAACTTTAAAAATTTAAATGGCACTACCCCACTTTTACCAAAAATGAACCAGCTATCCATCCATGACATATTCTAAAAAACAAACCACCCAAGAAAAAAACCCAAAACAAGTTAATTTTGTTTAAAAAAAAACATTTTTGACACAATTATAAAAGCACCCCCATTAACCCTTTAACTTCCTCCACTGCAATTCCGTAATTTCACATGACACCGACTCACTTAAAATGTTCTTTGAATCTTTTTTCTAAAGTTGAATTGGATTAATTATTCATAAGATATCCGCAAAAGATAATGTTTCTAATTAGCAATTACTAATTACTTCTAATAAAAACTATTAAAATAAATTACAAGAAACTTATTAATGTTGTTATAATTATTATTGGAGCTCTGACAAACTTATTTTTGTTTCTTTATTGGGTGATAGAAGAGAAGGGATGTACCTAAAGAATAGCAATAGTTCTTAAGTTCCTTTGTTCAAACTTACTTCTGAAGAGAGTATTTTTTGCCGATATTTTATGAATGTATAGAAATCATTTCATTTAGGAAAAAAGCTTTTAAAACTGTTTTCATTTTATGTATCACTAGTGTGGCATAGAGATCAAAGGATTAAAATTTCGTCAAAAAATGTCCCTCTTAAAAACAAAATTAGGGTGGTTTGTTTTTATTAGAACATCCTGTATCTCATGAATGGATGGTCTGATTCAATTTTGGTAAAAAGTTTTGAAAAGCTTGTTTAAATAGCTTTTATTTGATGTGCCACAAGTGGGGTAGTGCCAATTAAATTTTTAAAGTTGGGGTGTGTGGGGGTTACAGAGTTACTGGGGGTGCTTTAAAAATTACGGCAAAGAATGAAACAAAATTGACCTGTTCCGGCGTTTTTGCAAAGTTTTTTTGGTTTCTGGGATATTCGGGGTGGCTTGATTCCATTGGGCCACCCTGTATAAATTTTTGTTGGTGAATTTCGTTGGCCTCCATTGACCCCCAAAGTGCGATTGCAAATTCAAGGTGCGTAATTTTCGGTCAGACGGCCGGAAACGAATCGATTATTTTTATTGTCCAATCAAGCCTTCTGAAGGTACGTTGCAGAGGCGTCGTCGAAGGGGTCACTTACCAGCCATAAATCGAGTCCGTCCTCGAATCGTTCTGATTGTGCTTTAAATTATGTAAATAGCAGAACGGGCCGTGTGGGCACGCAAAAAAAATTGAAAAATACCCCGGAACGAGATTATGCAAGAGGCAAGGTTACTCTGTTACCTGTTTCTCTTCGGCGAATCTAGTTTTAAAGGTCCGTTAACCTTTCACTTTGTAATAATTGCGAATTATTAGCATCGGCGCCAATACCTGCCAGAGTGTTTTATGGCGAAATTCGCGCTAATGCCCGAATAAAATATGGACGGTTTGTAAAAATCCGCGATTGCGTAATTTATGGCGCCATCTGTGCAGTGGCGTTCGATGGGCCGGTATTAAATTTAATTAGCCATTATTTACAAATAATCGCTTAATGTAATGAGGCCATAAAACGAGGGACCCGTTCGAAATCCGCGGTTTTATGGACTGATTTACATATTAAGGATCTAATGCAGTTCTAACTTAGGACGTAAGTCGTTGATTGCCGCATGACGAGGCCACGTGTAGACGTCGACGAACAGGTTCACCAAGGCAAACCACTCGATTTGCCCAAACAAATCGTTGGATAATTCGCGACACGAACGCACGATTGCTGCTCACAAGGACGTCTCTGCGCGATATTCTTTACGTTTAACACGAGCTTCTTCCACGGACTGTTCACCTCCAGATGCACCAATCAACGAACACCTCCTCGCCAAGCAACACGATCTAAGCAACCTTAGAAACACAAACAAATTCACAAACGACACAAACAACCTCCCCTCACGCGCCCATCAAAACGGCCACCTCCCCTCACGCGGCCATTGACAACCACGACCCCTCCACCATCACCGGCTACTTGATAATTGATAAATTCATTAATTTTATGAAATTTAGTAATTACACCAGTCAGTTTGGTTTTAGGTAATAAAACGTCCGGAAAATTTAATTTAGAAAATCATTGAAAACAGAACCAGGACTAAATGTTTCACAAAATTTAATTATCGAGCTCAGAACTTATTTGGTTACGAGGGTCTAATATGATTTAGGCCGTATTTTTTTTTCTGTATTGTGAAGTAATCTTATTTCCTTACGGTAGTCTGTAATAAAGCGGATTACATTTCGGGATTCATTCTTGTTAGTAAAATGTCATAAATTTTTTGAAGCTAATTGATTCAAAAATAATTGCTTGAGACGCAATAGACCTAAAACGTGAACAAAGAAGAGGAGATAGATGGAGAAGTGAGGAAGGAGGAGAAAGTAATCGTCGTATTTTCTCAGGGAATGCGAGTGCGGAGCCAATTGTCTATGGGATTGAATTAAAAATAAAATTCTTTGGTGTGGTGGCGTAGAATTTCGCAAGCGATTAGACAAATACCTCCAGTGGGCGAGGGCTCATTAAGCTAGTCCAAAGACACGACTTTTCCATTCAGGGCGAGTCGTGACTTAGACATCGTGCCGACCCCAAGTCTCTAATTTATGCAGTGTTGGTGGATGATTCAGCAGCGCGAAAAAGATATATTTTATTTGGCAGAATGGTTCGAAAGATCGCCCGAATCGACATTCTGTCCGCGTCTCAGCCGTATGAATACATAATTAAAATGGAACAAAACTAATTTCAAATGGGATTTTTATGTAAATGAGACTGACAAGATTCGGATTTATATTGCTGCAACTGATGGCGCTATAAATCGCGATGATGGTGTAGGTGCGACGGGATTATTCCGAGTTTTAGTCAATATTGACCCTCTTTTTTTGACAGGAAGGGACAAGCATGTTCGATTTCGACGAGAAATCTTGATTGAGTTAAGGCAAAGAGGGGCGAGTTTTGATAAAAGTGAATTTTGGGAGGTGAGTGAGAGTGACAGCGGATGATATATTTTTAGGGAGATGAGATTGAAAACTGTTCCTTGGAATGTCAATACAAAATGTGAGGAAATGAGATTTCAACAGCAATATCGACATTGACAAAACCTTGAATTTTTTAAATCTTCTCTTAAAAATTTTGTTGTAATAATCCCAAAATGAACTTTTAATCCTGTTTACTTCAATTACGAGAAATTGTTGACTTTGAAAAACCGTCAACTACATTAATTTATAACAATTTATAAAAAACAACAAAATCAAAATCAGCAGTTTAAGAAGATAAAAATATTCCTTCAACTTGTGTTCAATCCAACATGTTTTTAAAGATTTTTAACTCTTTTAAAATACAGAAAAAATTTCAAAATACGTAAAACAATAAATAAACAACCAAAACAATTACGACGAT
This sequence comes from Tribolium madens, assembly GCF_015345945.1. Lineage (NCBI taxonomy): Eukaryota > Metazoa > Arthropoda > Insecta > Coleoptera > Tenebrionidae > Tribolium > Tribolium madens. The sequence continues at coordinate 12,281,494 of NW_025401069.1, forward strand.
TAAAAGAAAAAAGACAATGAAATAAATGTTATATTGAAAAACTCTCAATTTTCTTAAAAAGCAGTTAGCAGAATTTTGAATCTTCAAGGCTACGACTAATAGACGAAAACTTCAAAAAAAATCGAAAAAAACAAAAATTTCCAAATAAACACTACAAAAAAATCGATGTAAAACGATCACCTGTGTCAACGATTTTCACCGAAGACCGATAATTTTCGAATTAACAATTTTTTAATACATTTACAAGACTAGAAACTTTTTAATTAGTATCGTCAAAAAACGTAAAAAACAATTTAGAGGACGATTTCTCAGTTATATATGGAAAAAAATCTACGTTCAGAAATACTTCCTACGAGAGCTAAAAGAGAATTAGGCCTTTTATAAAAAACTTCCCTACGTAGGTTGCTTTTAAAAATTAAGATCTTTTGTTTTATAACAGTGCATCGTAAAAATAATGCTTACAAATATGCATTTTGGTGATTTGAATACATAAATACAATCAAGAAATTATGCTGCAGAAATGTAGGAAAATTCATCGTCAGGAGAGAAAATTCGGCCTTAAATGAAAAAACTCATTACATGAGTTGCTTTTTAGAATTAGGAACATTTTTCTCAAAATCGGAAATTTAAACCCACCGATAATTAACATTTTTTTAATACATTTTCAAGACTAGAAATTTTTCAATTAGTAGCGTCAAAAAAACGTAAAAACAATTTGGAGGATGATTTCTAAGGTAAATATGGAAAAAAATCTACGTTCTGAAATATTTCCTAAGAGAGTTAGAAGATAATTAAGCCTTTTATGAAAAAACTTCCCTACGTGGGTTGCTATTAAAATTAAGATTTTTTTTAAACAGTGCGTCGTCGTACAAAAGTAACACAAATTTTCAACAAGTAAATTACTTAAATATAAAGTACTTCCCGCATTTTCTCATTAATACCAATAATAACAAATCAAGAAAAAAGAACTCTAAAACTCGTTATTTCACTAACTTATACCCACCCACTGCAATTATGCTGCAGAAATATAGGAAAATTCATCGTCAAGAGAGAAAATTCGGCGTTGAACTCATTACATGAGCTGCTTTTAGAATTAGGAACATTTTTCTCAAAATCGGTGAAATTTAAACCCAAGTATTTTCCGACTCTTTTCATTTGTAGCAGTAGTAATAAATCACGAAAAAAGAACTGTCTTTGATAATAAAAACCGAAAATCTAAACGACTTTTTACGATTCTTATTAAAACAACGATAAAACCCGCTAAGTATAGAAAGCAACAAATCGAAAATATCATAACAGCGTCTTCTCCATGCGCTTTTTATGTGTATTTTTCCGTTTTTTTCCCTCGATACTGCCTCCTTTTACCCCACTTATATTTTTATTACATGCAGCTGTCACATCCTATCATATTAAATATTTTTAGTACTCTTTTGCTAATTTTATTAGTCTAGCCGTTACGGTAATAAATTACATAATCTCGCCTTTACCCTAATTAACTCAATCTGATTTACAGCCCTAACCCCTAATCCCCGGATTTATAACCAGTTCCAAAGACCAAACCGCGCGTTTTTTCAATTAAAACTTCTTAATCGCGTACGGTGCCATATTTCGCATGTAGTCTCCATGCACATGTGTTGCTAAGTTTAGAACAAGTGCATATGGGAATAAATCATGCGGCTGCACCTTCCACATGAATCGGTATTAGTTCACAATTAGCGATCGACTCGGCGTGATAAATCTCCAAAGGCGCGATAAATCGCCGAACCGGCGACAAATTTCCGCGAAGGCGCATCACGAATTCCTCGACGTATTTCAGCAATACGTAATGGAGTGGTTGTCATGAATGATTTATTGTCAGTGAGGCTTTTGTTTAACAAACTGGATGACCATTTAGTGTCCCCGCCCGAAATCGCGCGATTTTGCATGCACCAAACGCGCTACACGATGTAGCGCGGAATAGCAATAGAGGCAATTCGGCGATGAAATATCACCAGGAAGCTGGCAGGTGTCAATCATCCCGAGGTCCGATTGGAATCGACAAAGAGTGCTGCTTTGTTTACGCAATCTGGCAAGATGGCGGACATGTGCGACTCGCAGTTCAGTGTCAAGTTTCGAGGAAAAAATTGTTTTTCAGCTTTGCTGAAAAAAACCACCAAGAGAAACAGTTCGATAAAAAACGAATGAAGAGATGAACAAGACTTCCAAAACGCGTTATTTCGGTACACCTACTCATAATCGCTCTATGGTCTATGTTTTGGTAGAGTTCAGCGTTGCCAGATCAAAAACATAAAATTCACCAGCAGGTCCGAGTTGAAAAATGTACAAAATTTTCACAAATTACGCGAAATCGCGCGAAAAAACGCAGTTTTTAGCTTAAAAATTCTTGAAAAAAATAAAAATGGCATGCTTTTCGGCTTAATTCTGTTTTCAACAAAATTTTGGGAACTAATTGCGTTTCTAGCTGAAAAATGTGAAATGCACAAATAATGTAATTCCAAACTTAATTTCTTGATTTTTTAGTTTGTTTTTGCAAGATTTAAAACTTGAGATTTTAGTACAAAAACGTGCAAAAGCATTTTCCGCCAATTTTTGCTATTTCTCAGCCTATTTTTGTTTTAATTTTGCTCAAAGATCAGTTAAATCGAGTGAAACAAGTAAAATAACATCTATGATTCTTAGGCGTGTTTAGACAAGATTTTCGAAAATAAATGAACCTCTGAATCAAAAACGAAGCAGATCGGGCAAAACAAGCTAAAAAATGATACCAATTTCAATTTAATTTTGTAATTTTTTAGCCTGTTTCAACGCAATATTTCAAACGTTTTGTGTTTCTATCTCTCAAAAACATGCTTAAGCATTCGAAAAAAAAAGAAAAAAAAACGCCGTTTTGGGCTATTTTGTTAAATTTGTGACTTATTTTGAAATTCTTTTTTTTAAATAAATTGTATATCTAGTTAAAAAAAGCATTCGAAAAAGACAAAAATAAATTGCCATTTTCCACTCTGTTATATCTTGTAAAAAAAAACAAATAGAACTATTTTTAACAAATTTGGTGGTTTTCGATTATGTTTTCTTTGAGAAAATTTGACGAAATAATCTTTTTTTGTAACAATTTAGTGATTTTAGACACTCTGTAGCAAACTCTCGCAAAAAACAGAGTTTTCAGCTTAAAAATCTGCTTGAACTTTCGAAAAAGAAAAAAATCATATCATTTTCGGCCTAATCTTTTGGTTTGTTTTTAACCAATTTTGCGAAATAATTGCGTTTCTAGATGAAAAACATGTTGAAACTTTCAAGAAATGCAAAATTAATGTGATTTTTGACTTAATATGTTGATTTTTCAGTTTGTTTTAGCGCAATCTCGCAAAAAACGTGCTCCAAACATTCTCAGCTTATTTTTGTCTTATTTTGTTGAAAAACCAGTTAAATCGAGTGAAACAAACAAAATAAGATCAATTTCAATTTAATTTTTTTGCCTGCTTCAACAAAATTTTAGAATTTTCTTTGTTTTTATTTCAAAAATGTTCTTAAACATTTAAAAAGGGCAAAAATTACGCTGTTTTGGTCAAATTTTGGAGACTTTGGACAAGATTTTGCAAAATAAATGAGTCTCTGGTTCAAAAACAAAGTAAGTCTAGCGAAACAAGCTAAAAATAATATCAATTTCAATTTAATTTTGTAAATTTATTGCCTGCTTTAACGAATTTTTTATAATTTCCTTTGTTTTTATCTCAAAAACGTGCTTAAACACATGAAAAGAGCAAAAATAACGCCGTTTTGGTGATATTTGTTGAAATTTTGTATTGTTTTCAACGAAATTTTGCGATATAATTGTGTTTCTAACTGAAAAAGTATTTGAAAAAGACAAAACTAAATTGTCATTTTCGATCCTGTCTATTAAAATTTTGTAAAAAAACAAACAGAACTATTTTTAACCAATTTGGTGGTTTTACGTCTTTTTTTTAATTGATAAAATAATCAAGGTTCTGGTTGAAAACGCAGAAAATGCTGAAAAAACCGTTTTTTATTTCCAAAAAATAACCAGATATTAGAATTTTTACAAAAGTTTTCTCCAAATCAACAGATTAAATTTCACCATATCTGGTAGAGTTTTCGCGATATGAGAACAGGACAGGGCGGAGCTTAACTGCGCAGACGAGTGTAGTACCACGTAGTTTGGTTCACGGCGCAGATCACGTGACATCAAGCGCCTACTCTACTCAGTCTAGAAACCTTAGTTATTTGCTATAAAATGATGTTTTGAAACATGTAATTTGTGTCATCGCCAGGAAATGTGTTTAGAAGTGGTCGGTTTGCGTCGGCCCTTGTTGCATATTAAACCGACATGATCCGTGGTGTGAAATTGCGCATTTCTGTCGGTTTATTATAGCAAACACTTGGGTCAAAGGTCACAGACAATTAGATGAAGTGCAACTGGTAATTGTATTAAGTCGCCGTCTGGTCCGTGACGACGACGACGACGATCATAAACGATCCTCGGTCGTTTTATATGATCCAATGCAGCTTATTACGGTTGCAATTTGAGTCCATTGTGCACGATTGCAATTTAACTGGAGCATCCTTAATTAGAAAGAATAGGCGTGATGGAGTGTGTGAGTGACTTTCCGCGGCTCGATTTTCCTCTTTTCGCCGGCCTTCGATGTAATGAAAATTCATGCACACCAACCATCATCGCACAAACAAGAAACAAGGATCATTGTCCCGTCGTAGTAGGCAGTGAATAACCTCATTAAGTTCCGTCCAGTAACCGCGAGGCGCGCTGATATCGCATCGAGTGCGTCACTCTTCACAATAATATTATTGTTTATTTTCGAGCGGATTTAAGACTCGCTCTCCGAAGAACAGATAACGAGATTGATCCCGCGAGGAAAATATTGACTGGAGAGTTAAATTCGGCATCGGCGAGCTATTTTTAGACCCGTCCGGCAACAAAACCTCGCGGAATTCCACAAATGCCAAAACGTGGCCTCAAACTCGCCGCTTTTTCGACACCCTGTAGATAATTCGGCGCCCTCTTAAATCAGCAGCGACCCAAATACCTCCTTAAATAAGGCATTTGCACTTGAACGCGGAGATTTATGGAAATACATTAAAAAATTTGGCACGCGCCCTGAATACCAAAAAGCGGCGTCGGGGAGCGCCGAAGGACCCCCGATCTAGTTGTCTATGGCGGGACCGTAACGAGGGGGTTGGTCCATGAAAATGAAATGAAAGAAGGCGGATTAAAAAGCAAAAATCTCTAAGAACGCGTTTTTATTTTAAATTGAAATAAGAGATCCTAATTAAACACAAATTAACTCACGAAAGTAACAAAAAATAAAATAATTTTTTAATACTTTTTATTGTTACAAATTTAAACAGGAGATAGAATATTCATTTTTAAAACAAAAATTTTCTANTAAAAAGCAAAAATCTTTAAGTACACGTTTTTATTTTAAATTGAAATAAGAGATCCTAATTAAACATAAAAAAATACAAATTAACTCACAAAAGTTACAAAAAATAAAATAATTTTTTAATACTTTTTATTGTTACAAATTTAAACAGGAGATAGAATATTCATTTTTAAAACAAACATTTTCTATGAACATATATCGAAAAATGCTACGCAAGGGGTGCATATTTTAATAGGTTTTTTTTCCATATTTCCGAAATCATTTTAGAAAAAAAATTCAAAGTTTGGTAGGTACAGATGATAACTTTTGTACACCTAAACAAGTACAAAAATAAAATGTTGAAATTTTTAATTAGGGGCTTCCTAAACTAGGTGGAATTAGAGTAAAAATTTACTCTAACTATATTGCCTGTGGTTTCTTGCCACTTTCAGCAACAAAATTTCATAGTTTTTCATAAAAAAGGTCTTTCGTGTTTTTCCGATACAATTTACCGATTTTTAGTAAAAATCGGTTTAAAAATTTGTGTTACAGACCACAAACAGCATAAAAATTAAAAAATTAATTTGTTTTACGGTTTAGGACGCCCCTGATTAAAAATTTTGTTATTTGGCATTTGTTTAGGTGTACATATAAAGGTACCAAATTTTGTAATTTTATCTATTCTGAAATATTAGGAAAAACCCTTTAAAAAACGTACCTTTCTTAGGGGGTGTAGCTCCCTTGCATAGCATTTTTCGAAACACTTTTGTTTTAAAATTAAATATTCTATCACCTATTTTAATTTGTACCTAACAATAAAAATGATAAAAATGTATAATTAACGCATGAAAAATTAACTCACTAAAATAACAAAAAACTAAATTCTTAACACTTATAACACTATATAACAAAGTGCCCAAGGGGGGGGGGGGTCTTTGAACCCCCTAATCCCCCCCTTGGGTACGGCCCTGGTCTATGGGCTGGGCCCCCTCGCCTAGCAACAGTCACGGAAGAGGAAGCACTTTTCCGGAAAATCGGCCGATTTGAGAGGTGTCGCGGAAAGTGTGGTGAGGCCGTTCCGAGAGAGCAATTAAATGGGTAAGGCTGCATCGAGCGACCTTTCCAATGCACCTACTTTCCATCTTGCAAAACTCACATCTCAGATTGGATTGTGGTCGACGGCAAGGACTTCCGAGGTCGAATTGGAAAGAGAGGCGTGGAAGTGGAATGAATACATTGAAGAGGTTTTTGGCCGCTTAACGTTGGAAAATAGGGAAATTGCTGTGAATGTACATATTTGATTTTTTGTGTGCCCTACTAAAATGGCAACGAGGCAAAATTACGACACTTGAAAGGTGTTGACAACACGAAATGTCAGCAACAAAGTGGCGACAGACCGACATATTTTTCATCACTTAATGACAAACTTGCAGAATAAAATTTTAAGATTTTTACAAAATACCAACAACTATGCTAGACCACATTGATAAATAATAAGTCTTCAAGTTACATTAGAACTGAAAAGCACAAAAAATGTATTTATATGCAAAAAGCTAAGCTTTCTTCTCCTAAAACCGCAAAATTCTTGGTAGTTTAGAAATTATTGTCGAATTAATGTTTTTGCTATTTTTATCTTTAACATCGAGTAAAAATTTTGTATCTTAACAAGTATTAATCCTATTAAGAGCCTGTAAGCATTACAGAACACAAATTTTTGAAATTTTAGGAATAAAATAAAATCCATTTGTTTTAATTTTTGTAAATTGCAACAAAACTGTACCTCAAAAGTTATAATGTTAAGGTTTACTTAACTTATGTAAAATGTTCCGGGAAGTCAATTAGGGTCAAGAAAACTGCAAAGTCTGCAATAATTTAGAACTTATAGTTAAATTTTTATTTTGGATATTTTTTATTTTATCAACAATTTTCTCGATAACTATTTAACATTTATGACAATGATATTTTTTATATATAATAAAAAATTAAAAATGCCTGTCAACCGTACCAACCCTAAGGGGCTATCACCAACACTTCCGGAGTTATTGGCAATAGAGTGGTCCGAGTACCAAGATTGACCAAAATCTCAAAAAAAAACAAAAAAATTGACAACTTTAAAATTAAACCTATAATGGTTTTTAGATTTCTAGAGGTCCAAGTCTCAAAAAAGTGAATAAACGTTATTGAGTCAGTTTGAAAAATTACGAATTTTATAAGTTTTTGAGTGGTAATAAAATCGTAAAAATAGTCAATTTACATTCAATCGTAAAAACGCTTGAAATATGATTTTTTGGACGTAAAATTACGCGCTGAACAAGATGCAACAAGTTAAAATATTCTACGATGTCTAGTTTTTGAAATATTGAGTAATAAATTTAAAAATAAATCTAGAAGCATAAGCACTATATCCGATTCTAACCATCGTAATCAGCGTAAGAAACAAATTTGTGTTTTTTTTTATTTTGTAAATTGCGTCAAAACTGTATCTCAATGATATAATATTTTAACGTAAACATATGTAAAATGTTCCGGGGAATCGATTAGCGATTGGCAAAATTCGTAATAGTCTTGAAATTATAGTTAAACTTATATTTTTAAAATATTTGACTTTATCAGAAATTTTCTTGATAACTATTTATCGTAGAACACTGACCTTTTGTATATAATAGAAAATTAAATTTTCTTTCGAACGGTACCAAACAAGAGATTGTCGTCAATAAGTCCGGAGTTATTAGCAATAGACCGCACCGGGTGTCAAAAATCGACCAAAATCTCGACAAAAATCAAAAAAAATTTCAACGTTAAAATTGATCCATATAACATTTTTTACACTTCTAGAGGTCTTAAGGACTCAAATAAGTGCATAAAACGACATTGGGTCAAAAATTTTGAATTTTTTGAGTTTTTGAAGGTGAGCGGTAGTAAAATCGTAAAAATGGTCAATTTACGAGGCAAAAACGCTTCAAGTATGGTCTTCTAGGCGTAAAATCATGCACTGAAGACGATGTAACAAGTTAAAATGTTCTATATTGAATAATAACAAGAGTAGTAGAGCTATAAACATAGACACTTCTCGTACGGTTGTAAATCTCTAAAAAATACTGTTTTTCAAACCTGAAAAACTAGAGGAGATGGGACAAAAAATCTAGCACCATCGTTATCATGGCACTTTTTGTACGAAGAAAAAAATTATGACCTTTCTATCTTATTTCTTAATCAAAAACTTTTTTTCATCTTCTGATGCTGAGACAAATATGACAATTTTTTTTGTTATAAAGTAATAATTTTTTATAGTTTTCACAGAAGGTTATTAAAAAAAAACAAGTTTTTAAATAAATCAGCGAGATTTTATTAGCTACAGAGTTTGATATATTTTATTTAACAATTTGGTCGAGTAAATTTTGAACACTGCTGTCATAGTGTGATAAACCTCCATCCACTCCTCATATCCTCTTTTGTCCCTTGCCATCTCCCCGAAATGTGTCGACCAACCCCATTCGCATTATTGGAACCGATCTAGTTATTACATCTCGAATATCCTCCACCTCCACATAAAAAGCCCAATTTTTAACCCTGGATGATGGATGATTCCGTCGACATTTCCATTCCATGCACAGGTGTCCGGAAATTAACCGACAATGCTCTCTGGCGCATAATACGGTCCTGGCGTCAAATTCCAGGCCCGTTACTTAACCTTAGGGCGAAAGTGAGCGACCCACAAACACCGTGGACACGGCCGAAAAGACGGAAAAACGTGCCGAATCAATACACCACCACCGGCCTTTCTATCGAACTCGTGAACTTGCCAAGGCAAGAAGCGAAGCGTTCAGAGCGGAGGATGGAGGATTTCGACCCTGCGTGGTCGCCGACCTCTCCAGCTGCCAGTCGATAGCGAAAGTGAGACGGCATCTCTTGCATTATTCCTGCTGCGCTGTTTCCACACCAGGAACGGCCAGATAGATACTCCGGGCAGCAGGATTTTCAGCATTTCCTGCTAAACTGCCAAACTCAAAAATAAGTCCAAAGAGTCGCAATTCCAGTTTCTGAAAAACTCGCACCTGGCTGCCCCTTTGTTTCAGCCCTGGTATCGATCAGGGGGAGCACAAGGACCATATTAATGAGAGGAAAAGTAGGTCACGGGTGAGGACCCTCGTTGTAAAGCTTGGAAGAAAACAGCCCCCATAGCAACGTTGCAAAAGGGGAGCCGTACGTAAGGTCATTCGCGTCGCTCGACACATGAATAGAAGTGCGTACAAAAAGCTCATTACACAACGAGAACACTGATTTATTCCGAGACGATGATATCACCGGTGTGCTTTTTGTTCAATTGAAAGATTTGAATATCATTGATGGGTATTGACGGTGACGAGGTTTCTAAAGGACTGGTTCCTTCAAAGGAATGTGTTACATAAATATTACTGTGGTGGCAGGAGAAAAAATCTTGTATAGACGTTTCGCACGAGACGGAACTATTCACAAGGGTAATTGAGAAAGACACTAATGTATATACAACGCGAAATTACTAATTTGCTTTGAGTATTTGTAGTTAGATTGGCTCGAAAACTAACAATGAACACTACCATTATTAAAGCTGTGCAATAATTAACTCCCGAGTTTCAGCACTGTATTGTCTGGGTGCGATATCGGCTCTGATTGCTCGTGTGCTTGTAATGAGTATTTGCCATAGCGCCTGAACTTCAACCTATTCCCCCTTTACCAGACAGGGGAAAACTACCCACACCGGACCGGTTTACGATTTTTCCAACATCTTGAATTTTTTTTTTTGAAAAAGTTCATTTTCCACGTGAAAAAGTGCGAGTTTTGCAACGTGTCTCATCAGCGTCGGAGGCGTCAGCGTCGCGTGACTGCGGAAAACGTGACCCACATCGAAAGCTTGCCGTCTAATAAATCGATTAAAAGCCGCGTGAAGCGATGATGATGGATTCAAAAAGGAACAAAGAATTTTTCCCGATGCTTCCTTTCATGCGGAAACGTGTGTTACGTGTGTGGTGGCAATTATGCGCCCACACACACGAAATCGCAGCGATTTAATGACGAACGCCACTTAGAAATTGTTAATTGCCACGTTTACACGACCATTTTCGAAAATAATGCGAAGGAGCGCGTGTGGTCGGCCGTAAAAAGAATCGAGGGAACAGTTGGAAGATGTATAAAACGGTTTTTTAACACAGATTGGAGACTATTATTTCGATATGAAACAGCAAGGGTCCTGAAACAGACCTCTGCGGCGGTTTTCGCCCAATGAAAAAATTTGGCTTGCTCTCAGAGTCAAGCAATCAACTGATCGGCTATTTATATACAGGGTGTTCAGTCCAAGTCGCCCCGGCCGATAACACCTAAACTTATTTTTTTTTCAACAACTAAATTTTCAAATAATACTATTCATTCATCGCTTTCTTAGTAAATGCATCAAAATTTTTTGGCACATCTGGTGTAGCCGGAAATTGTACCAAATATTTTTCAAATGGAACACCGATGTTTTTTTGCTCGAAACAATAATAATTGGCATGAAAAATACGGTAAACCACTATTTATTACACTTTACTTTACATAATGCACTCAGAAAACAATTTAATTTTTTGAATTTTATTACAAATTTTGCAACGTTGGCGGATTTTACTTGTCAAGGTATTCATGCAAAAAGCAATATGTTGGGATACCGTTTAATTGTTAGTTTGACAAAGCCTAATTTGTCAATAAATCTTATTGAGATCTTTAATAATGGATGATATTAATTACGACGAATTGGTAGATCAGCTTGAAGTGTTTTTTAAGTGCAATAAAAATAGAGCGGAAGCTGAAAGACAGTATAGAGAAAAATACTCAAATAGAGTTCACCCAAATCGTTGGAAATTTAGTCGAATTGAAAAACAACTGAGACGAATAGGTTCGCTTCTTGAAAATAAAAAATCTGTGGTTTTTTGTGAAGAACAAGAAAATAGAAATCTGAATGTTCTGTTATCAGTCGAAGAAAATCCAAGAGTTTCCATAAGAGAACTCGCTCATCAACTGACAAATTAGATTTGTCAAACCAACAATTTAACTGTATCCAAGCATTTTTTATTCACACCTTTCCTTTAAAATTAAAAGTCAGGCTACGCGAACAATTTCCTTATAAAATTCTAAGATTTAAGATGTTTTTTGATTGCATTGTGTTACGCAAAATGTAATAAATAGTGGTTTACAGTATTTTTTTTCATGTCAATTATTATTGTTTGGAGGACAAAAAACATAAGTGTTCCATTTGAAAAACTAAATTTGGTAGCATTTCCGGCAACACCGGATGTGCTAAAAAAATTTGATTTATTAAGAAAGCCAAGAATGAATATTAGTACTTAAATATTTACTTTTTGAGAAAAAGAAGTAAGTTTAGGTGTTATCAGCCGGGGCGACTTGGACCGAACACCCTGTAGAGTGTCGGAAAACTCATTTTTCTTCGCCACGTTTCCAGTGAGTAATCTTCGCTCCGGAAGGTAAATATTCATATACGGCTAATTGAGATCACGTTTTTATTAGTAAACGGCTAATTTCGGTTGTTGGAATTCCACGACGGTTATTCGCTAGACCACTGGTTTCAGAAAGCTCCGATTCTTGGAGTCGGAGAAATCAGAATCACGTCTTTGAGGTGCTGGCGCGTCGGGCGGCTCTTGAATGCATTATCATCCCTGGCCATCCGCTTCTGTACATATGAAACGAGATGCGCTCCACGACTCGTAGAATTTTAACAAGCCGACATGAAACGCACCGCCTTTCTATCATGCATCCGATAATACACTGTGTAACATTTCACCTCCGACTAATCATCACTTGATCTATTCTGACGACCGAAAAAATCAAGAACTCGACTCTGACGCGGATGCTGAAAGGAGAAGAGGCCCAGAATAACTAAGTTTGTGAAACAAATGCACAAAAATTAAAACCTAATTCTCTCCAAGATTCATATTTACTTTGCCCAACGTTTTGAAACTTGTTTAAGAAAATTGCACGAGAAGCTCTTTCGGAATTGAAATTTTCAGTTCAAAGTCTTCATATTCCAATCCAAATTTGGTTTACTTATACTCGAAAATGTAAATTAGGTTGTAGATTTTCATCAGAGAGAAAAAATCCTTATAACTCCAAATATTCGGAAGATGGTACTAAAAAACGTTATCATATGAAAAGTAAGAAAAAAAAGTTTCGAATTTGAACTTTGCATAGAAAAATTGAACAAGAAAGTGACAATAAAAACTCAAATATAATTCCTAAAATTTTTCTAATAAAAAGTACATAAAGTTCGCCTAAAGAAGGAAAAAAAGGAAAAGTCGTTGAAGTGATACTAAAATCAAGCAAAGGAATAAATATAGTGAGTTTATATTTTATTTGGCTTGAAAAGTCGATTCTGCTATGGAGAGACCTTCTCTGTCCAAGGAATCCAAATCTGTAATTGTTTTTTACCTGGAGCTTATAGTTTTTAAAAAACACATGGTTAAAATAGAAACAAATATTTTTTCTTATGCTTTTTTTTCTTTTAAATCTAAGAGAAGAGTTAAAATTTTCGATTGAAATGAGGCTTTCTAGACGTAAAGTTGCACGAGAAGCTCTTTCGGAATTAAAATTTTCAGTTCAAAGTCTTCCCATTCCAATCCAAATTTGGTTTCCTTATACTCAAAAATGTGAATTAAGTTATAGATTTTCGTCAGAGAGAAAAAAAAACCCTTATAACTCTAAATAGATTAAATATTCGGAAAATGGTATAAAAAACGTGATTAAAGTAAGAAAAAAAAAGGTTTCCACTTTAAACTTTGCATAAAAAACAGAAGAAGAAAGTGACAATAAAAACTCAAATATAATGAAAAAAAGGAAAAGTTTTTGCAATGATAGTAAAATCAAGCAAAGGAATAAATATAGTGAATTTATATTTTATTTGGCTTGAAAAGTCGATTCTGCTATGGAGAGACCTTCCCTATCCAAGGAATCCAAATCTCTAATTGTGTTTTACCTGAGGCTTGTAGTTTTTCAGAAAAACATGGTTAAAATAGAAGCAAATATTTTTTTCTTATATTTTTTTTTCTTTTCGATCTAAGAGAAGAGTTAAAATTTTTGATTGAAATGAGGCTTTCTAGACACAATTGCACGAAAAGCTCTTTCGGAATTAAAATTTTCAGTTCGAAGACTTTACATTCCAATCCAAATTTAGTTTCCTTATACCCGAAAATGTGATTTTCGTCAGAGAAAAAAAAAACCTTATAACTCCAAATAGATCAAATATTCGGAAAATGGTATTAATGTGATTATACGAAAAGTAAGAAAAAAAAAGATTTCCAAATTAAAGTTTACATAAAAAAATTGAACAAGAAATTAAGAAAAAAACTCAAATATAATTCTTAATTTTTTTTTAATAAAAACTACAAAAAGTATATATACCCCCTTCGCCTAAAAGAGAAAAAAAAAGGAAAAGTTATTGCAGTAATATTAAAACAAGCAAAGGAATAAATAATTATATTTTATTTGGGGAGACCTTCTCTGGGACTATGCCTATAAATTCGGCGCCTTTGTGGCAAATGACAAAATGCAAACACTGCGTTTTATTTTAACGGATGTTTGTTTGAATTCGTTACCATTTTGTTAGACGAAAATTAATGCGCATGTAAAGTGGTTGCACGTTTCGCAACTGCACTTCAATTTGCTAAAATGTAAGTTCTCTTAGTTGCGTTAGAAATTCTAAAGAGGATGGAACCCACTTATAGGGAAATTTCTTCGTGTTTTCCCTTTTTCACCCCAAGTATATTAAGTTTTCAGTTTTGTAAAATTCCAATTTTCCTGAAAAGTCCGTGTCTGGACCGACCTTCGCCGTAATAATAGGCGACTAGACGCGATTTCCTCGTTTTAGCTGAAACCTTGAAACGACTCGTACACGCACTGTTGCTACGTGCGTGCACCACGCCAGTTGCCTAGGAAACCGCCGCCCGCCGTCGGCCCTTTATTACGTCACGTTCGTCTCCTCCCGCCCCCCGCCAAGGAGGAAAAAACACGGAAGACGGGCGCTGGGGGAGTCGCGAACTTGACGTCACGCCACGACATCGAGAAGCGATCCGATACTCTCTTTACGACGTTTTAGTAAAGCATTGTGGAGGAGATATCGGTCGATGACCTTTGCAGCTCCTCGCTACACCCCCGCACACACAACGAGATGTACGAGTGAAAGTGATGCGAGATTCGATGAGAATCCGGGGCCGGAGCGGAGAAAAAGCTCAAGAAACCGGAAAAAATCACAAAACTGAAGCTAGTAGGCTATTTGCTAGGTCTGGTCAAGACAGGTCAAGTCATCCAGTGACTTTAAAGCGTCGTCTGCGTTGACTGACAGTAATAAAAGTCTGGACAATAGGCCAAAATCGTGAACTTGTCAAAAGGGTAAATTCCGGTAGATGACGCGCGCGTCACGCTCCAAAGGAAACTGTAATTTGTGAAATTTGAAAATCTGCAAGAAATTAAATGTTACAGTTGTTGATACATTTAATAAAATATTGATCTGTCACACAACTAATTCATTTTTTCAGCTTAAGAAGCCCAGTATCAATATCATTCAGACACTACATTATAATTTTTAAAATGCCAAGTATCCAAACTTGCTGTGTTCCAAACTGTGGGCAAGGAGAGAAAGAGGATGTTATTTTACATCAATTTCAAAAAAGTAGAAATCAAAAAAACGAATGGCTTAAGAGAATATTTGGTACCATGGGCAATATACCCCCAAATTCCGTGATCTGTGGAAAACACTTTGAAATAACGAGCTATTATAAAAACAAAAAATTGTTACCAAATGCAGTTCCATCCTTGCTCTTGAATTATAAAAAAATTACTCGTTTTCAGATAATTTCTACACCGTGTCGCCAATCTCCAGAGTCATTTGACAAAAATTATATAATTTTAAGATTTCAAAAGTCGAATAAGCTGTATGAAAAAAAACTTGAAAAACTAAAGAAAATGCAGGAAAAAATTGACAATTACAGTAAAGGTCAACATTGTGTAGTGAAAATTGAGTCAGATGCAAAGGACTTAGAACCAAGGGCTGTGTTTTTACTTGATCAAATTTATAATTATTCCCTAAAAAACCCAAGATGGTCTGAAGTTACAGAACGTCATTGTACTGTCTGTAGGTACATTTCTTCAAAAGGTGAATTTGCGAGAAGAAGTCATTTTTTAAAAGCTCCATCCAGAAGAATTTTAGACAGATATATGGGAAATTCTCAAGGGGATCCAGGCTTGATTAATTTAATTAAAAACAGAATAACTGCTGAGGGCAATAATTTAAAAGACGTTGAGAAAATATGTTCCCTTATTATAGATGACATGGTCATTAAAGAAAAAATGGAGTATAGTCGAACAGAAAATACATTTTACGGCATTGCAAATACTGAGAACGAAATAATAGGAAAAAAGCCCATTTTAGCCAATAAACTGTTGTGCTCCGTTATTCATGGATTGTCTACCAAATACACCATTCCCGTTGGATACTTTTTTCATAAAACACTTTCGACTGAACAGTTTTTTAATATGAGCATAAATGTAATAAAACAGGTACATGAATGTGGCTTCAAAATCTTGAGATTGGTAAGTGACAATCATAAATAAAATGTTGCACTTTTTAAAATGTTAGGACAAACAGAGCTGGAAACCAAGGTCCACATAGAAAAATAATAGAAAATATAATTAATCCTAGTGTTTTTATTCGAAGTATTGAAGAAATAATAAAGAGTTATTGTAATATGTTAATGCTCTTGTAAATTTGTAAAGATTAAAAATAACTATCTAACCCAAATGTAAATCTTTATTTTTTTAAATAAATAAAATTATATTTGCGTATAAAATGTTTTAATTTTTGATGTTTTTCGTCTAGTTCTTAGAAAAAATTAAAATCAAAAATAAACAATTACGCATTTATTATTATACAACCCATAAATACAAAATTTATCAAGGTTTCAAACCAAAATATACAGATTCCATTGGAGCGCGGACTCGTCGCTCCCCCAACGGCCATTTTTTGGCATTGCCCAGACTTTTATTACTGTCAATCAACGCAAACGACGCTTTAAAGTGACAACACTTTAATCAGAAATCAGACATTTTTCTCATGCAGCCCAAAAATTCGGTCAAAGATTGCTTTTTATTATTTGGGTACATTTCAATTGGTCAAAATAAAGATCTCCGTCGGCGTTCCTTTGAACCCTAAGAAGTGACTGTTCTATAAACAACTTATCCCGAAACGTCAAACATTCTGACATCTGCTTTACGCATTTCGAAACCAATCGTTACAATAAACATGAAAAATAAAGAGAAACGCAACTCCATAAAGCCCCCATCTCCAACCTCTCGGCAATTAGTCAAGTGTCCTTTTTTGTCATGGACAAAAATTAGGACGCTTTTTGTCTGTTTACAAAGCCACTGACAGATGTATCGTTTTACCAAAGTCGTTGTAAAAAATTTCGACGTTTCGGAGCCGCTTTCTGGACAAAAACTCAAGATGTTGAAAAGTGGTTGGTTTTGAATGAATGAATCCTGGAGTCGGGTTAAAAATTGTGGGATTTTTGATTAGGCGAGTCGTGTCAGCCTCGAGCCGACCTAGTTCTAATGGAATCCCATCCTATTAATAGTCTGAAAACGTTATTAAAACGGGAGTGTATCTCAGCTCTTGTTGGAATCTTTTTCCCATCTGTTGGTCGCATGGCACCACCCTTGACCTTTCCCGTGTCACCGCCGATCCCAATCTGTGGGCAATTTGTTTTTGTAAAAATGCATGTCCGGACGAAATGCACTTGCTGGATGCATAAATTCTCGGTAATGGACGTCGCGAACCCATCCCAGAGGTCGTTCGTTCTGGAATTGGACGATTTAAGTCGGAGGACCAGATAGCATCTGCTGCAAATTGAGATCGTATCTTTGTCTCGCCGGTTCGTGCAACAATATACCACTAAATTACATGAATCTTGGAGGTTTATGATGTGGAGGATCCGCTTCAGGTAGTCGATTATGGCAGGACGTGGGTGAGGAGATCGGCTTGGGAAGAAGTTGGCTATTTCGGGCATTATTAGTAATGCAGTAATCATGCCAAATGGTATAATGAGCGAGTGCATAGGCAATGACGGTGACTGGGTCGGGCAGGACCGCCAGACTAAGCGGAGCAAACAGTGGCGTGCGTCACTTCTCCAAATAGATGCCGCGGCGACGCCAAATCGACGCACAGGACGACAACAGCACAACGCCAAGCGCCAACACGAAAACAGCGGACAAACACCAAGTCTCAAAATCTGGTCAAAATCACCAAAACACACACCCCTTTTCAAGCTCTGAATTAATATTTTGTTCCAAAATTATTTCAGTTTGAGATTTTGGAAAAAATGAGATGGTTTGAAACTTTGTTTACTTTCAATACCGAACAACAGCAGCCAAACACTAAATCTCAAAACCTAGTCAAAATCCCTTTTTAAGAGCTCTCGGCAACTGAAGTAGTATTTTGTTCAAAAATTATTTCAGTTTTGAATTTAGGAAAAAATGAGATGGTTTGAAACTTTGTTTACTTTCAATAACGAGAAACAGCGACCAAAGACCAAATCTCAAATAGTGATCAAAATTCTGCACAACAAACATAAAACTGACCCTTTTTGAGAATAAGAAAGACAAAATAAGTTTCAAACTACTCAAACTTCTAAGGATTGTAAATCGCAATTAAATTATTATTTTTCCTACGACCCCAACAAAAAGTAAGTTTTTCCACTCTAATTTCAAAAAGAAAAGTGGCCAACTACCCCTCAGCGAGGTAAACATTTTAGCTCTTTCATGGAAAATGATAAAACATGCTGCTGGATTTAAGGGCGTTACTGAGATATCAAAAGAAAATTTTAGTCTTAAAGTTTTTTTTTACACTGAAGAAAAGTGTCTTTTCTTCCCTTAGTGGTCACTGCCCGGGTGTGTTCACTTAACTGAAATATTGCTCTATATTTTTGAAATTATGTTAACTTTAAATGCACAAGCACCAAAACGAAAAACAGCGATCAAAGACCAAATCTCAAATACTGATCAAAAATCTGCACAACAAACAGAAAACTGACCCTTTTTGAGAATACGAAAGACAAAATAAGCTTCAAACTACTCAAACTTCTAAGGATTGTAAAAAATCGCAATTAAATTATTATTTTTCCTACGACCCCAACAAAAAGTAAGTTTTTACCCTGTAATTTCAGAAAGAAAAGTGGCCAATTACCCCTCACCGAGGTAAAAATTTTAGCTCTTTCATAGAAAATGATAAAACATGCTGTTAGATTTAATGGCAATACTGAGATATCAAGAGAAACTGTTAGTTTTAAAGTTTTTCTTCCTTTACACCAAAGAAAAGTGTCTTTTCTTCCCTTGGTGGTTACTACTCGAGTGTTGTCCACCTGTGAGAGAAAACGATACACTTTCCTTCCTTGTAATACAAATAATTATTGTTCACTTAACTGAAATATTGCTCTATATTTTTGAAAAGTATTGCATAAAAAATGAAGTCGGTTTCAAAATATGTTTATTTTAAAATGCACAAGCACCAAAAACGAAAAACAGCGATCAAAGACCAAATCTCAAATAGTGATCAAAAATCTGCACAACAAACAGAAAACTGACCCTTTTGAGAATAAGAAAGACAAAATAAGCTTCTAACTATTCAAACTTCTAAGGATTGTAAAACATCGCAATTAAATTATTATTTTTTCTGCGACCGCTCTAATTTTAGAAAGAAAAGAAAACTACCCCTCAGCGAGGTAAAAATTTTAGCTCCTGTATGTCCTGAAAATGTTAGTCTTAAAGTTTTTCTTTCTTTACACTGAAGAAAAGTGTTTTTTTTTCCTTGGTGGTTACTGCCCGAGTGTTGTCCACCTGTGAGAGAAAACGTACTTTTTCCTCCCTTGCTCACTTATTTCAATATTGCTCTATATTTTTGAAAAGTTTTGCAGAGGAAAATGAAGTTGGTTGCACAAGCACCAAAACGAAAATAAGGGATCAAAGCCCAAATCTCTTCTGAAACTTTTTTTCTCTTTTTGAGGATGAGAAAAGACAAAACAAGTTCAAATTTTTATTTGGCCACTTTCAGGTTTCAGTTGTCATGAAAGTGTCTGGAAAGTCAAAGATGTGTTTGGTGTCCGTGGCTTTGGATGCGCATATTTGCCGCAATTCATAAAAGCTCACGGTGGGTGTTTCAGAGGGAAGAAAGATTGACTTACATGAAGCGTTGCCGTGGTCATGCACCGGAGGCATGGGCCGTTCCGTGCCTTCAGAGTGTGCGGCTGGTGCGTCCTGGTCTAAGAAGCTGCTATCGTTTTGATGTTCGTTTTCTGGCGCAGTGTTCACGGTCGTATAGTTCACCCTATCACTATCACCCACACTATTGTCAGTCTCACTGGACACCAGCACATCCGCTCTTTTATCCTCGTCGATTTTGTCCGCAGTGGTCCTCTTGCTCTGCTCGAAAATGCTGTTGTATTTTGAAGCGTAAAGTTCGCGCTTAGTCCTAAATCGTTTTTTGCGCGTCGTCGTCTCGTTAGAATTTTGATTATGTAACAACTTTTTAGAATTTATTACAATTACGCTAGTATCACTTTGTACAACTCGAGGACTCAATAACCTACTTAATACTAAAGTGGAAGAATGCGGTCGGGCATTGGAATTATCAATTGGACTAAGGGAAGAGGGCGTCGGACTGAATTGGACTAAAGGATGCGTAGCGTTCGAGGACGCATAGCACCTTGCCGCTATCGTTAAAGTGGCAAGGAGGCAGAGGGCGGCCAGGGGGCGCTGGGACAGACTCGGGGCCGTGGTCCAAATCGTGGCCAACGTCCCGGCATAAAGGGCTCTCACTGCGATGACGGCGACCACCAGAGAGCACTCAAATGTCAACTCCAAGGAGGCGCTTATGCACAAACTAGAACACTGCTTTCGGCCCCAAGGGCCCAGTTTAGCGGATGGAAGGCGCGCGAGTGGGATCCCAAGTCGAGGAGGACTTCGAAACGCGACGAGGATGGACATTGCATCGCACGAAGGTGCTGCCCAACACCATCTTGGGGGCAGTTCTAGCTCACTCGACTCCGCTTACTCGGCTACCATCCTGCAAAAATACAATTTTTTTCGTTTGAGGACAGTTATTTATCAATACCCCCCTTGTACAATAGGTTTCGTGGACTCTCTGTGACACTCAGTGTATTAACACACGCGCCACGCGGGCAGCTGGCGGCCGGCCAGCCCCGCATTTAGAACAGAAGCAGCAGACTGTGGTCTCTGCACGCCCCCCGCCAACGTCACCGCCGCAACATTGTAATATTCAATTATTCTTACATGTTGTCGCGAAAAACCGCTTTTATTAATCTTGCCGACGACGAGAACCTACAATCGTCATCACACAACAACTAACTCCAATTTACACAACCATTTGCCAAACGAAAACCAAAGAGCTTGACAACAACGCAAAACTTCAACCAAGGCAGGGGGGCGTCCAAAGAAAACCACTTTTGACAAAATTCAAACAAACCTGTCTTTTTTACTCTTTTAGACAAAAATTGAAGGGTGTTTCTAGAGTCCACGAAACCAAAACTTAAATTCTGGAATTTCGCTTACAGGACGGTCGTAACAATAATTTTGCTTATTGGCATTAAAAAGTTTGCTTTTTTGATCGAGAAAGAATTGTGACGATTTTGATCAGTTTTTGAAACCATAAACGTCACGAACAGTTGGGTTGTTTCCTGTGTTTTGCTGGCCTATTTACAATTGCAAAATTCAAAAATTGTCATGTCATTTTTTTAAATTAGACTAAAAATAGACCAGGAGCGAGGTATAAAGGTCAACTATCGTAACTATTCAGATTTTGTTGCTCTAGAAAAAGGTGTTGATTTGTTCATCAACAAACTTGCTATTGCAAAATAATAAATTTCTACTGAAATCAAAGACAATGAGATGTTTACAATGTGAGAGTTATTCACAATTTTTTGGGAGAATTTGGGATAACATTTCTTGGTACCGTAACATGGGGTTACTAATTTTGTTTCATTTTCAGTATAGGTACCTACTGAAATTATGTTTATTTTATTTTTATGCCATATAAAAACCATAGTATACCAAAAAATGACTTATTTCATTTTTTTTAAGAAAATATATATTTATTAAATCCTCTACGTTAAAATTGAATTTTATCTACTCTTTTCTTCATGTTAAAATAAAATTTTATCGTCTAGATGATAAAAAATACATCCCTTGTTGTATATCTGCGGTTGTTAGTTGCTAACGATCTTTGACATTAGATTTCATTGTTGAATTTTACTTTGACATTTATAAATATCGACCAAATTGACTACAAAATTAGTGAGGATTAAGTAAAATTTTATATTGTACACCTTTTCAAGCATATTAAATTGCTCTCAAAGATAAAATTCTATTTTATCGTCTTGTATAATAAATAACTATTATTTTACTAGACGATAAAAGACTGCTTTACCTACTGAAATTAGTTGATAAAAGCACTTTTTAACATTGAGTACAAAATAAAATAATTTATTTTCATTTCACGTGTCACAAATTTTTATAGACGTTTTTATCTGAAGGAAATAGAAATAAACCATTGAAACGTCATATTTTAAACACAGTTTGTACTTTATTTGTAATAACCTTTACCAGTGGCGTACTGATCAAGGTTCCGTGGGTTGGACCTGGAGCTCAAAGTATTGTCCAACTACAAATTACAAATTTAAGAAAAACCAAAATAATATTTTTTATTAGCTGTTAAAATTAGGTTCTGATGACTAAAAAATTGTTATGTCTGCTTAAGCTCTCCACTTAATAGAGAAAAATTTGGAGACTTTTATTTAAAAAAATGACTTATGAGTATTTGACTTTCCTCAAACGTAACGGTAAATTTTGAGTAAATTGCTCTCAAAGATAAAATTCAAATTTTATCGTCTTGTATAATAAATAACTAGTTTAATAAAGTTTATTTACATCATATATTACATATTTTTACTTCTAAGGTGTCACAGTACCCCCCAAGCTACCATAACTTTGATTTTTAACATAATTAAAGGGATTGTCAAAATAGCCCCGAACTCGAGGTTACTTTGACACCAAATTATCAATTTTTTTTGAAAAAACTATGACCTTGAGTCATAATTTTAAGTTTGTTTGTTAAAGCAGAAGGATCAATTGTTCCGATGCTAATTTTTTCAAGAAAATATTGCAAGAAATAAAAAAGTTACATGAACAAAACCTCTCAAACTATGTCAAAGTAACCCCGATTTACGGTATTTTGTGGTTTCATCAATTTTTTTATTTCTGAAATTTTTAGACTCTTCTCAGTAACCGGGAGAAAGATTGGTAGTTTCCCTCGATCGTTGGTCAAAAAAACGTTTCAAGTTCTTGTTGTTCACCACATTGGGTTCTAGTAAACGTATTAGAAATTTTGAAATTGCTTGAAGCTTGTAGCGTTTGGCGTAAAAAATCATTCATAAAACAGTGTTTACCACGAGCGTCTCAGTTTGTATATCTTGGGTCTTGTTTTCCCCATCGTTGTTAACTGTATCGCGTCAGATTCGACGAGAGGTAGTATTTTTAGAAATTGCAAATTTCAAAAATACTAGACTGCAGACTAAACAGTCGATAGAATAATAAACCGTCAAGTGCAGACGTGAGTCGGGCCAACCATCATCGATTCTTGATCAGACAACGTCGTTAGACTTCATTGATCGTTGCCTCTTGGCCCAACTTTAATCGTCTCGACTAGACACAGGCAGGCGTCTAGACGATCCGATTGAATTTTTTGCCACTCATCGTTTATGTAACAAGAATTGCACGTAATTAGGCGAGGGTTTGAAGGGACGCGACTGATTTTTGTAGTAAACGAACCTGAACTATTTGCCATAGTTCAAACATTTTGGCAGCAAACAAGCAAATAGTTCTCGAGTTAAAAATATCTGATTCGTACGTCTGCTACAGAGAAACAACTCGGGAGCCAACGTACTACATTCTAATACTGGCTACTGAATCCCTCACTTTTAGAATGTAGGATAAAATATTTATGAAACCACGTTGTTGCCTGGCATTCTCATTTTTAATCATAATCGCGTAACGACCATCGATTGCGATGGAATCGATGCGGCCGCGACCATAACCGGCGGATTCCTGCTGCGTTTCGAAAATTCCTGCAGGATGCGAGTCGAATAAAATTTCGAAGAGATTCCGACGAGAACAAAGGGATTAGGCGAGCTGGAGAATTTTCTTTCGCACTTGTGGCCGGTGTGTGCAATAAACACTCCTTTATTTTTGAATCATATTTTTTGCATATTGTTTTATTTATAAGCTGACCCACTTCCCATTTTTCTTACATAACATGAATTGGATACCTAACAGAAATAAAGTAACTGTATATTTGAATACTGGGACTCCGTTGATGGGGCCAAATGGTTCAAACGAAAACCGAGACGGTGACATCTGACTGATATATTTATTTACACGAAAAAGATCACTATTTATCTTCAACACTCGACAAAGCAAAGGGTTTGGGCCAAAAAACGACAATTTCGATCTGCAGGTTTGATACTAATGCACAAAATTTTTAACTGCAGAAATGCCAAACTGTACTTTTTTAAATCAAGGTTAAAAATAATTTTAGGCCAAATTTTGTGGATGCTTTATTGAGATTTTTTATGACTAGATACAATATTAATTTCTAATTATGCTAAATGACTGTTAAACAGTAATCTGGACTGACTGAAAATTTTGGTTGGAATGTTTTACCAACATTAATTAACAATCTACACAGTCACTACAAAAATTATTCAAAATTTTAAATTTCCAGTATTAAAATATTAATTACTCAAAATGCATCAAATTTTGCATTCTTTTATTTCAACAATTACCACTAAAAATTAACGGAATTTTATCATGTAGAAAATACTCTGAACTTGAAATTTTTTGTTTTCAAAATTAGTTTCTAAAATTTTGAAAAAAAAAAACCACAAATTAATCATTTGTACAATCATTTTTTTACTCAACTAGAAATAATTTTTTCGCCGGCCCTAAGATTTGGGACAGCCTGTACAATGCTATACAAGTACATATTTTTTTCATGGGAATATTTTCTTGATGGTTAAATTATATTTATTTTTTTATATTTTTACAAATACAATAAAAAATGTGCAGAAAAAGTATTAACTAATTTAAAAATTTACTTTATTTTCATCAGTTGTACAGTATCATCTTTAAATGCACATCTTTGCAAGCCGTAAATTAAAATTTGAATTTTTTTTGTAGCCTTTTACGAGTTTATTTAGAAATTAAAATAAAAACAATTGTTTTTGCATTAGACATAGAATTTTAAGAATACATAATTATAAAAGCCAAATATGCTAAAATTTTTAAGATTTAAAACCTAAAAAAAATGCTGATAATAAGGCATTAAAATTGAAAATTTTAAAAATATGACATTTCAAAATAAATTTTTGTTAATGATAAAGATAAAAAGTCTTTTTTTTTAGTTTCTGAAAATTTAACTGGTTTCGTAATGACAAAATTCCATAACATGACCTTGAAGTAACTTAATTTGAGTGCAAATCGAAAGAAATATTAATAAAATAAAAATCAACAAAAAAATACAAAACTAAAATAATTAAAAAAATTAGATTCCGGTACTATTTTAGTATGAAGACAAATATACTTTGAAATAAAAATAATAAAACCACAAATTTTTGAGCAAATTTTTAATTTGAAATAAGTACATTTCGGATTTTCTCCAGGAAGTTTTTCAAAATGAAAGACTGTTTCTATTTTTTTTAAACATATTCATACCTGTAAATAGGCAAAACTGTATTGTTCTCTACTTTAAAATGAATATTTTATAATTTGAAATCCGAGTAGCTACGTTCGCTCACATTTAAACTTACCCACATCAAAAACACAGAAATCCGGCACCCTAAACCGTAATAAATAATAATTTTACACATAAAATAATCTTTCTGGATCTTTTGCAATTTTTCCAATTTTAAAATTAAATCCCGCAAGCTAGTGTTGCGCCAAAAATCAAAATCTCTTAGAAACAAATTTTTCATAGTCGCAATCTCGGGCCCAATTCCGGGTCAAGGTCGCGCGTTTTTCTGCCTTTTTCACAAATTGCGCTCGTTAGCGCCAAAATAAATATTTTGCGCCCCGGTGGCAAAATCGGCGACCTTGCCACTTGGCGCATCAAAAATAATCAGCGACCGTCCTGTATGCCTATCGCCCACGCGCCGCCTCCGGGGGCTGTCGCCCGGAGTCGGGGTCATGTCGTACTTAGTCGGAGGCACACGCGGCGGCACTGCACCATGGAACAAGGTCCGGCGTCGGGGGCGGCGTTCTCGCACAAGGCCGACACTCGCACCTTTGACAACTCTTGGACTCGCGTCGCGTCCTGCTGAACTGCCGGAGCGTCGTCACTTACTGAACCTCCTCGAGCGCCGCTCGGCTGGGCCGACGCGCCTCGGAAACGCTCGGGGAAAATCGGCGCCCAGGATGGGCAACCGCCGGTTATGCAATATCCCCATTATTTACTATATCGCACAATGGAAAACATTTAAATATAGAGCCGATTGGGCCCCCGAGACGGCAGTTCCGGCAACAGTGCATCGTCGGGGGCGGCGAAAGTTTGGGGCAAGGACGGACTTGACGTCGATCGAATGACGCGACAAGGATAAAAATGCACTTTTTATGCAATCTTTGCGCTGATTTAACGACGTTATTAGGCACTCGTCAAGAATTTAAATTGCACATTTGGTGACGGCACAACATGGTTAAACAATTTTTTCAGATGTAACGTTGGCAATGAGACCTCCAGATGTGGCAGAGATGGAAGCAAGAACCTATTATATTGCCTTCGCCCACCATGAGTTTTTTTTTAATTAACTAGGCAGTAAAAATCTGGGGGAAGTCATAATACATATTTTTGAAATAAATACTAATGATTAGTTAAGAATCATTATTTTCATGCAACTACCATATTCACTCATGTAGACAATTATTGTTTTTTATTTGCTATAGCAGTATATCAATAACATCCTGTATAAAACGCAGATATGCATCAAAATAATTAATTGCAGTTAAAGAAATGTTTCCTGGCGTAATTACCATGTCCTTATTAATAAAGTATACAAACGACGGAAATGTCTTCAGATACAAGAAGGTGTAGGTGAAACATGCAACAATAATTTATAAAATCTAGTAATTTAAAGAAGATAAAAACATTTCGAAAGTCCTTTGAACTCTTTCAATTCTTCGGCAGCAGAAATATCACTACATTCAGCAATGAAATAGTCAATAAAACAATAAATGAAATACACACAAATAAATTGTAAAAAAGAGCAAATACCGTCAATAAACCAATTAAAAAATCTCCTTTAATTTCAATTCCTTGACCAAAAAATTATGTTTTGTTAAAAAACGGCTGTATAAATTATCCTAAACAGTAAATAACAAATAACGAGTGCAATATTTCTCCCATTTTCATTATCAAGAGTAAAAAGTAATAAGAGAAAATGTTTAATTCATTTTTACAAGTACTGCTCTGCAAACATGGACAAAAATAATGTTACAAAAGAAAGCAAGTCAAATTTGAAACTAATGGTTAATCTTTTAGTAATTATGTATATTCCATTTTATATTGCGTTGTGAGGTATATTTTTGCATAATTTGTTTCCGAGAAATTTACATCCAAAATTTAAGAAAAATGAACGTAAACAACGGCTTTATAAGAATTTACATAAAAAATAAAATTCCGCGTACTCGTATAATTTTGAATTTTTGTTGAATAAAATTCGCAATTAAAAAAAAAACACTAATTCAATATACGTAGAACGCAAATTATTCTATTTAAATGAAACAAAAAAAAACATTTTTTTTGTGAACATTTTAATGAAGTAAATTCAAAATTGCCTAATTTATAAGTTCAGCTATATTACAAAAAAAATTGTTTCCTTTATTACGAGATATTTATTAGAGTGAGCTTTTTTCTAAAGTGCAATATGACAAAAACCAACAACAGTGTTCCAAAAATTAAGAGCTTTCAAATCTGGACAATGTGATGGACATACAAAAACGTCTCCATTTACACTGCTATAGAAATTACAAGCTACAATTGGAGTTTTTTGAACATCCATCGTATTGTCCGGATTTGACACCCAGTGATTTCCATTAAGATCACTAGAAATTTTTTTTGTATTCAACAAGAAATTGCCTAATTTTGTTCTGAAATACATTAGTACATAATTCGAAAACATTAATTTTTGTTGAACAAACTTCGTAATTAGAAAAAAAACCGCTGATTCTATATTAGAATACAAATTATTTTATTTAAATAAAACCAAACGTTTTTTGCTTAAACTATGTATTTTTTTGGAAAAACTAGTTAATGAATTATAAAGTACTATAAAAATGTGATGTTTTATCAAGAATAAAAGTTTTCAATTTTTTGAATTTTGTTTTTGAGTTTTACAAAAAAAAATATTTTTTTAAATGGCAACTCACTATAAAACTATTTTTATCGTAAAGGTTATGATCTAAGAGTTACAACTATAAAATTTATGTTTAATTAAAAAAAATACACAATGGAAATATTGACAAACAAAACAAATAACTCCAAAACAAAATTTCGTTCTCAAAATACGATTCAATTTTTTATATAACTTTCATTTAAATAAATAAAGAATTATTTTTTGAAGACAAATGATTTAAAAAACCTCTTGGTTCCATACTTTCCTTGTATATCTCAATAAAATAAATTTAAAATCGTCCAATTTGTGAGGTTAGCTATTTTACAAAGATTTTTGTCTTACGAGATATTTATTAAGCTATTTTTTAAAGTGCAAAAAAGAAGAACCGAAAAAATCAAAAGATTTACACTACTGTAGAAATTATAAGCTCTTGCAAAAGTTAGAATTGGTCTTAGGCATCCATCGTATTGTCCGGACTCGACACCTAGTGATTTCTACTAGGATCAGGTCAGGTCACTAGTAGGAGGCAAAATTTCTCGTACCCAATAAAAAAGTTTAATTTTGTTACCAAAAAAATTCGAAAACACTGAGGTGTTAGAAAGAAAAAAATGATTCTTTATTGAAACACAAATTATTTTATCTAAATAAAACAAAATACCCATCTTTTTATAAATATCTCAATAAAGTAACTTTAAAATTGTCCAATTTGTAAACTGAGCTATTTTACAAAGATTTTTTGTCGTGTTGTCTAACGTGAAATAAACCAATAAATCCAAAAAAAAATCAGCAGTGTCCAGCCAAATCTGGACAATATGGTGAAGCATCCATCGTTTTATCCAGACTCGACACCCATTGATTTCCATGAATTTATTTTGTCATTTGCAACATTTGCTCGTTTTTCATTCGAGAGAGTGGCCAACGTAAAATCCAATCTCCACAAACCCGTATTCTCCATCTAGTTCATGCACATTTGCCATAACTTTTCCTAGACGGTAATCCTGGGTGACAGTGTTGCAAATGTTCACGCACTCGCATCCATCGCAATTCCACGCTCCTCCAGACAAAATTCGCTCCGCAGACGGCGATCGTGCAATTATAATCCAGATCAAAAGAGCCCGGAATGTGTAGAAAAAGCCGCCTAGACGCGCCCGATGCTGTATGCACGTAAAGTAAATGATCTCTCGGATAAAAACTGAAATAACATTTATCTTGTATCAGATAGCGCGAGACGATGACTTTCTCCGCGTTGCCGCCGATGGTCGAGACTAGGCCCCATAAAAGTTTAGTGCAATCGTTAGTGTGCTCGGAGATTTCTAATACGAGAGACGCAAAAGGTGAGCAAAAGCTGATTGCGACCGTCGCCAAACTTTCACTCGGATCACGAGTGGACCACTCGTCAAAAAACACTAATGGTGTATTGTTGGTTGCATAGGATACGGTTTTATGATTCACGCTGTATATATGCATATGGCAACGGTTTATGGTCGCGGAAAATAAAACAAAAATAAATATTTACGAAGCGTGTAAAGTTTCAATACAAGATTTAATCTGGGATTGAGTGAAACCGCTATATAAATTAATTACAAAACCGACAGTTTGTTGCGCGAAAAACCGCTCTAAATTCACTTGCAAGCCTCTATTCATTACACAGATGCATAATTTCTGGTGTAAACTATTTGTGTTTAGACGGTTTTTACTGTTTGCAATTACAGGGGGTTATTAAAGTCGTGTGAACGCGGGCTTTGAGACCTCATTTATTTTAAGGCCAATTTTGGTGATGAAGTGATGAAAAGTTACGATTTCGCCATTATTAGGTTTTATATTTAAAAATTTTTAGTTTGAAAAAGTACATACCGATCATAAAAACTGTCAATAATTTAAAACTACGAGCAATAGCATGTCCATCCACTTTTGCCCAAAATTAAAGTTTTCAGTTTTGAATTACCAAATTTTAAAAAAATATGTAAAGATTCAGTGCTTTAGAAAAGGCTTTTTTGTAAAAATTCTGATACCGTGTTCTCAAATCTAAAATTTCTAAATCTTCTTTAGCTTGTTAAATATTTTAATTTTTAATAAAAATGTGAGTTATGGTTATGTTATGTCTTTTCAGTTGTTAAACTTTTTTGATGAGTTAAAAAAATTGGCTTCCATAATTGATAACTATACAGTGTGTTCCCGGATAGGTTAGGTAAAACGACTCTTGTAAAAAGCAGTTTTTGGTTTAAACTTTCATTTTTTGAGGTTCAGTCCTGCTTTGATAAAGATTAATTTATAACATAATTTTAGCTTTGAAAACTCAAGTATGCTTTAGCAGATTTAAAAAAAAACTATTTTTTTGTAAAGCGCCTTTTATGTGGCAAATGCGACAAAAAGTTATTAAGAAAAGTTGTTCAGAATCAACATTTAGGCCTCTATACCAAATTTCAAAATCATCATCGGTCAACTATGATTTTTAATTTTTTTCCAAGGTAATTGTTTTTTATTAACAGAAACGTAAAAAAAATATTTAGTACTAATAATCTAAACGTATTTTTTTTATTTGTAATAAAAAAACATTTGTAAATTAATCCGATGATTTTAAAATTTGGTATACGGATTTACATGTTGATTCTGAACAACTTTTTTAATTACTTTTTGTCGTATTTGCCATACAAATAACACTTTCTTAAAAATTTCCAAGGTTTTGATTTTTCCAAACTAAAATTATGTTAGTTTTTTTTTCACCTGAGGATGACCACTTTGTGGTTGAAACGCGTTATGTTTTAAATAAAAGTTTCGTGTGACGGGTTTAATCGTGTTTTTGTTCATTTAAAATTATGTTAGAAATTACTCTTTAACCAAGCAAGGTTAAACCACAATAGATTAAAATTAAAATCAATTTTTTTTTATATTTTACAAGAGTCGTTTCAGGGACACACTGTATAAAACTCAAAATTTGTAAGTAAAATTTCAAAATTTGAAAATATCAAAAATAACAGTCTTAAAAAATATTGATAAAAATGTAATTTTAAAAAGTATTACAAAGTCCTCAAAAACACGAAAATACTTTTTCAGAGTTATTATTATTGCTGTATACCTACTTTGGTGAGATAAAAAGTTAAGATTAGTTAAAGTTTTACTAAAAAATCAAGATTATAAGAAGTTGACAAAATCCTAAAGATTAAAATTTTTGAGACAAAGACAAAAAGATAACATCAATTTTGGAAACCTTACATGTAAATATTAAAAAGTATTTTTAAAGTTTTCTAGATACAATGAGGTATATTAGGTTCAAAATATTTTCTAAAAGAAGAGAAAACTAACGAATATTTTTCTGTTTGGCTGTATAATAAATCATTACTGTATGATAATATTACGAAAATCCAACAAATTTTCGTTTACAAATACCTAGTAAAAAAGATCCAATGTGATTAGTTTAAAAAAAAGTGTTGCCTATTAAA
Organism: Tribolium madens; assembly: GCF_015345945.1. Taxonomy (NCBI): domain Eukaryota; kingdom Metazoa; phylum Arthropoda; class Insecta; order Coleoptera; family Tenebrionidae; genus Tribolium; species Tribolium madens. Next base: position 12,312,853 of record NW_025401069.1, read on the forward strand.
ATGATTTGAAAATTCTTTTTTACTCTTTCTTATTTTGACATTGTCCATCATCCGTTTTGAAAGGAGAAAGTCCTCTTCCTCTTTATTTATTTTAGAAGAGCGTTACATTCTCTTGTAACACATAACTTCTATTATTAATATTGTCCTGTTTTCGATTTTGAGTGATTTTTGAGTTTGATATCTCGATCATGACGCACCTCGTTAACACCTCTTACCACACAAAGAAGAACAATGCTAAGAAGGTTAATCCCGCTCCTTTCAAATGGAAAAATCCTCTCTTAGATCGCACCTCAGATTAAACACAAAAAAACAAAAGCCGGAAGAAGTTTATAAAGCCAAACCATGAAGCAAGAAAAAATGTTAAATTCTAATCTTATAACAGTTCGAGTGTCAATTTACAACCGATAACACCGAAATAATCAGCGCAAGCACGCAATTTGTCTATCACAATCGAATTAAGTAAGCGTTCCGCCTTTTCCCCAAAACCTATTCTAATTTATGTCTCTATTAATATCGTCGTCGTTGATCGATCAGCGCGAGAAAAACTCGCCTATATTTAGAACCACTGGGTGTTTTTCGATGGTCTGGACAGTGTCTGGTTTCCCCCCACGCCCATGCGGATTGATAATAATTGGGGTTTGCGGTTAGGCAACTAGATTACATAATCCGGTTGACCCGTAAAGGACTTTCAGAATTTAAAAATAAGCCGGTGGTATGTTGTACCAGACGGCCCGTCTAGAGGTGAGAAGGATGGAATGTCCGTCTGCACGTGACAAGGCCATGGGACGGCCCATGATTATGACGTTCGATATCGACCATAGACGGTCGCATGGATTAACATTGATGGGAGTTTGGCGGACAATGTGCGCAACAAATACACCAAGATTACGCTAATTGATTAATGGAGATTTAGCGGAATGGGTGTGGTGGGTTTTAACAATAGCAAATGGTTTTTAACAAAGTAATAAAAAATTGTTTCTCTCATAAACTCATCCTCTCAAAACAACACATTATTCTTTTTTTGTTGTCTCCAAAATGATTTGCCATTAAAGTGTCTAAAAACAAAAATAAAATTTCCCGATACCGACGTTTCTGATCATATTATTATTGCAAATTCTGATTAATAATAAAATGTTTTGCTTAAAATGTTTGTTTGTTTGACGGTGTGAGATAAGGTTTCCATACGTGTCAATTTCATTACAGCAAAATTTGTGTTTTATGGCGAATCCTTGAAAAACCGTAAAAATAGTCTGTCAAGTAGATATACAGGGTGTTAAAAAAAGATTGTAAAATATTTAAGGAGGTAATAGTATGGACCAAAATAAATATGGGTCTGCAAAGAAACGATTTCGGAGATATCGAATGTGAAAATTTTTAGCATTTTTACTGGAAGCTTCTTTTTTTGTTTGAACAAAAAATAAATGTTTCTTCAATTATTTTAGACTTTTTTGTTTGTTTTGGTCCTTATTAGGTAGTAGATATTACCTCTTAAACTATTTTGCAATCTTTTTTTAACTTTCTGTAAATCGCAAAAACATTTGAAATATAGTTTATTAGACGTAAAATTATTTCTAAAACACGATGCAACAGGTTAAAATGCTCTGCGATACGTAGTTTTGAGGTAATAAGTAATAATAAGAGGAATAGGGCTATAAACATTTTTTTTTTAAATTTTCACTAAAATACAGTAGAACCTCGTTAAACCGAAGTAGGTATCTATTGCCAAAAAAATTATTGAAGTTATCAAAATTTTGAGATATAGAATATTGATTTTTATATATTGTTTTATTTAAAAATTATAAAATGTGTACAAAAATTCCAACACAAAAAAAGATTCGACTTAAAGAGCTTCGAGATATCGGTAGGTATTACCTCTTAAAATATTTTACAATCTTTCTCTGTAGATTGCAAAAAACATTTGAAATATAGTTTTCTAGAACTAAAATTATTTCCAAAACACATGCAACAGGTTAAAATGCTCTGCGACGTAGTTTTCAGATAATAAGTAATAAAAGCAGGAATAGGGCTATAAGCATAAATTTTTAAAATTTTTACTAAAATACAGTAGAACCTCGTTAAACCGAAGTACCTAATGCCAAAATAATTATTTGAGTTATCGAAGTTTAGAGATATAGATGATTTTTTATATATTGTTTTATTTAAAAATTATAAATTGTATACAAAAATTCCAACATAAAGAAATATTCGACTTAAAGCAAAATATCAAAAAAAAAAATTACATTGAATTCCATTAGTAAATGCTCTGAACCAGCTAATCAATTTGACCTACCAAAATTTCGAGATATAAAAGATTTTTCAAAAATAGTTAATATTTTGAACAATGAGAAACAATGATCTTTTTGTAAGATAGGAAATTTACTAAGTATACACGTACTTACTTTCCAGTGATAACAAACACAAATATAATAATGACTTCAGAGTTATCAGTTAGGTAATAGTATTTTCACGGTACCAAAAAACGACCAAAACTTTGAGAAAAATCGAAAAATTTCAAAATAGTTATTACGTATTCAAGGCTGTTAAGATGACTATAACGTCAGAAAAAATTGTTTAAGGCCCGACGAAAGAGGGATATGTCAATACTTTTTGTCGTATTAAATTACCATATTTAAAAAAGCTAATTTTCAAATTCTGAAAATGTCAACATTTAAAGGTTTAAATTGTCAAAACGTTCGTTAAAGCTGTTACTGATACTAGGGTGACATTGACAGCTAACCCTTGTAAATTGTTGAATGTTATTTATACCATAACAACATGGAACGACAAAAAAGTAGATAAACTTCTTGTAAAATTTAATGGATGAATAAATAAACTGAATTAGAGCAGAGATACTGGCCAGGGACGTATAGGTTCAAACTAACTCAAAGCAATTTTATTTTTCTTTAATTCTAACAAGAATAATAAAAGAGTATAAGGGCATAATAGAAAATAGGAGCATAAGCATCATAGAATCATGAATTCTTTTTTAATGTAAAATAAAATTTTTCAATTTTTCTCAAAAAATCAAATTTTAAAATCAGTCTAAACGCTTAAAAATTTTTCAAGAAAATTTGCCTTGCTTAATGTTTTTTTTATTAGCAATAATTTAGTAAAATAATTGAGATAAGAGTTGTAAAAATAATTTGTGTAAAATTGAAAAAAGGTTGATTCGTCTTTTAATTTTATTTATGTGTAGTTCGTATGTTGCAATTCAGAAATAATTTGTCTTTGATTTTCCACTTTGCACAGGTTGAAACTTTAAAATGTCATTAGTTTCCTACACTCTGTAAAAGTGCACATTCATCAGTTTTGGTTTCGTGAATAAAGCCTTTGATCCTTTTTGACATCAAACTAAAAACCGATTTACCTGCCTTTTATTTCAGCTAAAATGCAAGCGAAACGCTCAAGTATTTACGAATGTTTCTTTGAAAAGGCAGCAAATAAGAGCACTTTTGCCCATTTGCAAACGCTAGAAATTGCAATAATTTGGCGCTTGCTTAGGGTGGGTCCGTTTTGGGCCCCTGGCCGATAATTATTTCGGTGCAGATGGTTGATTTTTTCTTATCCCCCAGCTCGCTTATTACCCAACTTGTTTCGCGTCGGAGGCCGTCCGGCGCGGCGAGCCGACCTAGGGGTGACTTTGAAAAAGGAAACATATTATATGTTTTGTCTCAAAGTCCGTCTAGCAGGCCGCGATAATTTATAAGGCACTTTCACGGCCAGACTTTTTACCAGTTTGGTCTTTCACTGTCCGCTTTTATTTTTTAATTTCGCGCACTACGTCCGTAAGGAATCAATCGAGACGGAGATGGAAAAAAACCTCGATGGTATCATGTTGGAGAGTCATGCTTGCTGCAATAAAATGAAAAAAGACGACCAACTCAAGTGAGTTTGTTTCATCGTTTTATGTCTGGAACAGCCAGACGAGATCTGGGACAGAACGTTCGGGTTACATTACCAAGGTATATATTGCAGGTTGCGGACCATAGGCGGCTGGGGACGATATTAAAATGGCCGATGGCGGTTTCTTCGAAATTCAAAATGCATCAACAAGCAGGAAGTGAACGCAAGTCGGTCGGCCATCGTCATCGAAAACACAAGCGTTTGAGAGAGATATTGATGGTTGCATAAGTGAGCAATTATTTTTATAACAAATAAATCCATTCTACCAAAACGTCGAACTTTTTATGGCCTATGGGTTTTTTACCGCCCTAAGAGGAACATTCTTACAGTAATTATGTATCAAAATATAGGTGAACTAAGCCTTTCTACTAATTTTTTGAAGTATTTTTTAATAAAGACTTTAATAAATATTTACCAGTTTTCTTCATATTTAAGCCTTTTCAACGCATTTATGGAAACAAAAATGAAAATACCTATGTATTATAGCAAAATAAACGTATAGGTATATAAGCACCTTAAAATATTCCTAAAAACGATTTTTTTATTAAAAACTTCCAAAAAAAAACTTCATTAAACAACAAATCTATACTTACCGACTTGTTTCGAATATTTTTTTTAAATAAAAAAATGTTGAAACTACTGAAAATTCTTGCAGTTTGCATATAACAGGTATAGGTATCTTTTTCTCCTTTAATGAAAAAAATACTTGTTTATTAAAAAAATTTCTTTAAAGTAATTAGGTAAATATGAATATCATAATTGACATTGTGTCAATTGCAGTTGTCAAAGCCAAAAAGTTCTTTTAAATGTGTCTTGATACAGCGCGATCAAAAAGTCTGTCTATCAAGCAAGCGTAGAAATTTAAAACGTATGTCTGTGGAAGATAAAATGTCACAATGACAAATGAGAAATGTCAAAATATTTTTTATGTAAATTATGACAGGAAAAAAATAAACACCAACAAAATCTTATTTTAGTTTGTTTTGAGACGTTTCATAGAATAATTCAATTTAATTAGCTTAATGTTTTAATTTTTATAAAATAATTTTTTGACATCTAGATAACTACCATGCAACATACGTCCTCAACTAGGACGCCTACTTGAAAGACTTTTTGATCGCACTGTATAAACTTGTAAAATCTCCCGACTGTTAAACGAACAAATTTTTTTTGGTTAATAATTTTAAAATTTTTGACCTTTCTTGTCAATTTTGGAACAATTTTTAGGTAATATAAACACAGTTAAAAAAACCTGTTTTATTTTTCCGGTCAACGACTCGTTTGCTCTTTTTATTGTTCTAAAAGTAATTTTTTGTAGGTGTACCTAAACTTTTGTATAAACTTTGAAGACTTTTTTTTAATAAAGCTTGTTACAGACAAAAATTATCATCATGTTAAACGTGTGAGATATTTTTTTTAACTTTTTAATAATTTTGTAATTTTTGTTGATTTATAGTTATTTATTATATAAGACGATAAAGAAATTGTTTACCTACGAGTGAAAAGGTTAAGTTTACGAGTGACGAAGTCACGAGTGGATTTTTTTCACTAGTAGATAAACAATCTTTATCGTCGTGTATAATATTTTGTTTTATTTTGTACTCACCTACCAGAGTTTCTTGAATATAACAAGTAGATAAAAATTACTTTATTTCACAAGACGATAAAAGAGTACTTTATCAACTGAAATTAGTTCATAAAATATAAAGAGTAGATAAAAATTACTTTATTTCACTAGACGATAAAAGACTACTTTATCTACTAAAATTAGTTGATAAAAGCACTCTTTAATATTGAGTACAAAAAAAAATTTTAGGTAATCAAAATTGACAATAATTTTCTTTTTAAATAATAACAACAAAATTTTCACAAAAAAAGAAAAAACAAACAATAACAAGGATGTGCAAATTTGACATAGAGGAGAGTGGGGTACATTGACGAACAGGGCAAGTTGACAAAAACTATTTTCACTAAAATCTATTACAATATTTTTTAAATTGTTGGGCACTTAAAATGTAGTATAGGTACACCTACCGCAACCAGGTGTCAACGATTTAAAAAATTACATATTTATGTGCTTGTTGATGCTTTTGATGTTGAAAGAATAAATTTTTTAGATTTTTAATCATTATTTTTAATTTTTGGCCTTTTATGTCGATTTTGAAACAATTTTAGGTAATGTAAAGCACTCTAAGTTAAAAAAAAAATTTTATTTTTTCAGTGAACGATTAGTTTGCTTTTTTATTGTTCTAATAGTTATTTTTGTTACAAGTACCTACTCAAAAAGCAGTTTTTGCGTACGAATCGTTGCTTTGCCAGACGAGGCAAAGCCGAGTCTGAAATAACAGATGAGTCCGCAAAAATGTTTTAGATACGTGTTACAAACAACACTTTTTTTGTTAAAACTCTCAAAAAAACGAATTTACACCTCTTATTAATTAAAAAAATTTTGCCACTATAGTAAATAAAGTGACTTTTTCGTCTGGAAAAACTGTTTTTGAAAACCACTTTACGAACTATTTAATTGAGTCCAGAAAAGACTCATTTTAGGGACTGAAATGAGTCTCTAAAACAGCTATTTTCGGAAGCGTATCCAAAAAAAAATATTTTTTTGTAAATATGTACACACAAATTTGAAGTTTTTTTAATGAATCTTGTTACAAACAAAAATTATCATCATGTTAAACAATCAAACATTTTTTATCTTTTAAATTATTTTGGTAATATTCTTTATTTTTAACCATTTTTGTCGATTTAAAATTTTTTTTTAGATAATTTAAATTGTATAATAATAATAAAATTTTCACAAAAAAACAGAATAAACAAACAATAACAAAGATTTACAAACTTGACGTAATTTAGAAAATTTAACAAATAGCTATTTACAGCAAACAAATTGTGCTATAAAATTTTCAAAAAGTTTTAGCATTCTCGCCTAAAACGTCTAAGTTGAAAAAATTTAAGCTTTTATTTTGCTTTTCAGAATTTATTTTATGGCCCAATTTTTGGCCAACAATGTTTTAACAGTTTTCAAGAAAATTCAGCCCACTTGTTGTCCGGCGGTGATGCCACTCGGGGCTTTCGCAAGCCGCCCCCAAGCCCCTAACGAGTCAATAGCCGGCGTCCAGCATCGCCTAATTAAAAGTTTGTCGCCGCCGCCGCGTTGTTTGCAGTCTGGCGACTTTTTCGCTCCGAATCGGATGATTTAAACCTCGTCCGAGTTCATAAATCGATCGGACAGAAAGGGCAAATCAGCGGCGTGTCTAGTTGCTGCCGCCGGCAACCACTGACCTAACCTATCCTCCACCAGCCTAGCCTAGTCGGATCCACCGGAAGGAAAAATTCCTGGTATGCCAAATCCCCGCCCAATTCGAATTTTATTTCGGTAAGGAAGTCGAGGGATTATTGAAGTGAAATACGACGAAGTCTTACGATAATTAGCACCAGACGACAATTCATTTCCAATCAATCTTGTACGGCTGCTACCAAACGCGAAAGGGGGGATGGAATATTTATGGTGATTGCCCAATTAAGCGTTCTCAAGGAGGTCTTTTGCTATTATTTGCCAATAAAATGGCGTCAGAAATTGACAAATACAAAACTTCATTCAATATAAATTCGAGGTTATAAAAATTATTTATTTTTTTCTACACACTAAAAAATTATACAGTTAAAATGAACTAGATACACCTGTTATCAAGATTTTATCTGTTTTTCTAGTTGGTTTAGGAAATTGTAAATAAATTCTAGTTGAAAAAACAGTTACAATAGAAAATTAAACTAAATTAAGTTAGTTGTAAAATTAAATAACTAGATACACATTAAAATTTAACTGATTGTGCAGTTCTGTTCTATTTTGACTGGATATCTGGTAAAATTGTTCGTTGTTGGATTCACGATTTATAAAAAAATAGGGTAAGTTTAGTAATTTATTTATTGATTTTTTAAAATGACAATATTCTTTATAGTTCGGATTTTTGTAGAGATGAATGAGGAAAAATTTGAAAAATTCCTAATTGCTAATGAAATTAGCCCAGAAACTGCAGCGGTGTCACGAGGTCTCTTAGCTTTTGTCCTGCTCATATTACTTATTTTTTTTTTTAATTTAAATTTAAATTTAAATTGAAAATGATATGTTTTATGTGTGGAATTTCCTTGAACGGATTTTTGCAAGAACTTAAACAGCATTTTATTGTGCATCATAAAATTCCGACTAATTTTGTTATTGAAGACCGTAAGCATATTTTTATATTTATAAACTTTTACATATTTTTTTTATTTGCAGCATATTTAATGTCGTTTTGTGCAATTATTAATGCGCTTCCGAATCGACAAATTAAAAAACATGTGACAGATTCAGACACGGCTTCAGAAATGAGCAGATTTTTTTTGCACCCTTAATTCAATGGGTTTCGGTAAGTTAAAAATTTATTAGTGAACATTTTTTTTTTAATTTAAAGGTTGGGGAGGATATATTTCAAAAAATCTCAAAAAAAAAGTATTGCCAACCATTTATAATTTGCGTCAGTGACGAAAGTCCCCCGTGTGTAGAAAATGGTCAATTTTCAGTTTATTTGGAAGAGACAATTATTAAAGTACCAAACAGTTTTATTAAAGCGTTTGATATTCTTTTTAAAATCTATTTTGTTTTCAATTTAAAATTTAATCCTTCACTTGTAAAGTTTTTCAACTTTTTTGAAGTGTTTATATATAAAAACAAAAATGTTCGTCCATTAGGGGTTGTTTTAAGTTTTTACCAAAATTTGTTAAAATTGTAGATTTGTATTTGTGTTTTGTTTATGTTTCTTATTTGTAACTTTCATAAATAAAAATATAATTTTGTTCTAAATAGTAACAATTTTATTAATGTAACCTAACCACTCTAGTTTTAGTAGAACTGAAATACTAGTTTAATGCTAACTGGAAATATTAGGTAAATCACCTGAAAACACTGCTACTTTAAAATGGATTTCATTTAACTTAACTAGAATTATTACTTATTTACTTAGCCGGTTTCTAGTCACTTTAAACAGAATGTAGTTTCCTTATGCACAAATTCCGGTCGCAAAAGTTACTAGATATTCCAGTGACATTTTGACTTCATTTCAGTTGAATCATCTAGAAATTCTGTTAAAAGGGTTAACTGGAAATATAGTTGTTTATATTAAACTAGATTTTTTTTCAATTGGAATTTCCAGGAGTTCCACTCTAGTTGATTTTTATAGGCAATCTAGTTAAAATAATTTTAGTGTGTATTTTGCGTCTAAAAGAAAGCTTATTTCAATACAACACCAATTCGGGTGCTGAAATAGACTAGTACAATTTACTTTCTAGAGGCTGGTAACGCTTTTTGCGAGCACCAGTGTCATCGGACTAAAATTTAAAATGACACAGAGAGACTGTTATAAATCAAATATAGAGTTTTATTCATTCGTTTAACAATAATAACAACGGCAACAGACAAAAATATTAATTAGTCCGACTTATAATTTTTTGTACTTCAAAATACGCCAATAAAACAATTTTGTTAATGTGAGTTTATTTTTTTCTCTACACCAATCCTGAAATTTTAAGTAAATTAACTTTTAACAAACTTCTTAATTTATTAATCTTTACAAATGCAAACACTAAAAAATTGCTACAGCTTTAAATGCCGTACTTTCTTCTTTGCAAAAGTAGTAAAAAATTTGTTCTAGCTGCCTTAGTTTTTGTGTAATAAATTTTTAAGAAGTGCATGTTTTTGTCAAAAAACAGTTTTATTTCTAAAACTAAGCAAAATCGACTTATAAACGTTTAGCGTAAAAACATTGTTTTAAAAGGCTACATCCATAAATGCCAAAAAACATACGATGTTTGATTTGAAAAAACACAAGTTTGTATTGTAACTTATTTTTGGGACATGCTGTATAGTTGAAAATAATTTTAGGTGATGCACTAGATTAGTATTTATCAATATCCTATACAATTTTTTTATAATTTTGCAATTTAATGGACTTTTTCAACTCGCTGGATGTTTGGAGTGTGGGAATGATGAAAATTTCGAATTCCGTTTGCGGCTTGCATGTAATTAACTTTTTTGGGGATGGAGGAGTCGCAGGAATCACTTGCCTATGAAAATAATTGCGCGCTTCCGATCCTTTCAATAATTACAGCACTTTGAACCGAGTGGAAGTTCGTTTGATATTTTTTGTGTTGAAATTCATTTATAATGGGAAAAGTTGTTAAGACGTCCGCCCCCTGAGCCCGTCCCTGTCTTAACCGACCGGACTTTTCGGCAAAATATCGGTTTTTAATGACGCACCTTCCAGCTGTACAACATACGGGAGCAGGTGCAAAAGTGCGGACTCCCCGGGGGCGGTTGGCAAAAACCCGTCTGGAAAAATATTTCGATGCAATTGCTACATTATGCGAAATTAGAGAAATGGCATGCAGGCAATTTTCTCGACTCAATGGAAATCGAGCGGAAATATGCCCGGATCGACCGCTTGCATGGGAACAAAATTCATATACTATATGCATTATTGCATGGGTAATAAATAATGTCGCCGTAATTGCAAGCATCAGGTTAAATGCCTTTGTTTCTATTAACGTTAACCTAACTAATTGCTGCCAGTCACGAGCGACAGACCGCACATGCGGTTTGAGAACATGACACGGAGCGAATGGACATTAGAGCAAAAATAAATCATACAGTGGGGTCGCAAAAATCAAAACTAGTATTTAAATTAATCAAAACCGACAAATCTACTAAAGAAAACTACAAAATTAGACTCTTTAGGAATTGTAGACGACCCTCAAAACGCTTGCAACTTTTATTTAAAAAAAATAATTAGGCTTTGGGACTAGTGAAGCTAAGATTTTTGAAATCTGGTGTTTACACCAAACCAATACTTAAATTAAATTACTGAGTAAAAAACGATAACAAAAGCAAAAATAAAAATTTTGGTAAATAGAAAAAATGAACATTTTTTTGTCAAAATTCAGTCTTCTCCTTTCTTAAATCAAAATAATAATAGTTTTAAAAATTAGAAGAGAGAAAAAAACTAGTTTGAAAAAGTTGTGATTTCTGTAGACCATATAGGAATCTGAAGATTATTATAACAAATAAAGTCCAAAATGTGTTGAAAACATGACGTTTTAATGGTTTATTTCCATTTCACGTGTCACAAATTTTTATAGAAATGTTTTTATCTGAAGAAAATGGAAAAAAAGCATTGAACCGTCATATTTTAAACATATTTTGTATTTTATTTGTAATAACATTTACCAGTGGCGTACGTGGGTTCCACGGAACACCAGCCCGGGCCTCAAAGTATTGTCCAATTACAAATTACAAATTTAAGAAAAACCAAAATAATTTTTTTATTAGCTGTTAAAATTAGGTTTTGATGACTAAAAAATTGTTATGTCTGCTTGAGTTCTCCATTTAATGAAGAAAAATTTGGAGAATTTCATTTAAAAAAACTGACTTATGAGTATTTGATTTTCCTAAAACGTAACGTTAAATTTTGGGTGTTCGTTAATAATTCTTTTAATTATGAGTGCATCAAGAGAAAGAATGATCATTTCTCTTTTAAATGCCAAAATACGATTTCATAATAGTTAAAAATTGCAGAGTTAAATATATTTTTGAAGAGGAAGGTTCAAATTCAAAAATTTTAAAAACAGCTAGACTGATCGATGATAACTTTCATAGAATAACTCGGAAAATTCAAAAACGCAATAAAAAACATAACCTTTGGTTAAATTAACCCTTTTCTGATTAACCGGAAATATATATTTTTAGGCAAATATCATTGTCAGAACTTCCAATACTTCTAATGTCGGATCTTTTTATTATTATGTTTTTTATATTATTCCACAAGTTATTATTCTTACATATTTTTTTGAATAGGTAATAAAAAAATAATTATTAATTTTAATACTACCACGATAGAATACGGGCTCGTTAAGAGCTCAGTACGCCACTGACCTTTACATTCCTTAAAAAAAATATTTCTTTTTTATAGTTCACGAATCGTTTGCTCTTTTTTCGTTATAAAAGTGTTTTTTTTACATGCATCTTGTTTATAAACTTCTAAAATCTTGAATAATAATATTAATATAATAATATAGTAAACAACATGTGTCACAAACACTCTCATTGTGATACGTGTAGTTACAAATGCACGAGTATCACAATGAGAGGTTGTAACACGCGTTTTTTATACAATTTTTTATTGAGCGCTTTTTTATATTTAACAGTTAAAATTTTTGACATTGAGTATGCGGTACCCAAATTGCTCAAAAATAGCTTAAATTGCATTAGTTTTTGTCCAAACTTTGATTTTTTGTTTTTAAAAGTTTTGCATATCGATGCATATTTGGCACATGTTGGAGCATATTTCTGGTGCCTATTTTTGTGAAAAAACGTGCATTTTTCGGTGCATATAATCCGAGCCTTACTAATGGACTTTTCCAACTCGCTGTATTTCACTTTCCTCTCGAAGAAAGTGTTTGTTTTTGCTAATAAATAAAACCGTAATCTGCTCAAAAACCCTTCGATTCTTGCGAAATCACGCTTCTCAACCCTTCGCGACCAACAGCGTGATTTATACCCTCTAGTTTGAGTAATTTATATCCGAAACAGTTTCATTGTTCTCGCGCCATTGATATATATTACCTGATAAAGCTCAAGTTTTCACTTTTCCTCGTGGAGAAAAATGCATCTGGTGCGTTTTCCCCGCCTCCACTCCATAAATCCGACTCGAAATAATATTTCAGTAGTAGTATTTAACCATAATAGATGCAGCGAGTTAGTGTTTTTACTACGAGATAAGTTTTGATCGATGATCGCTCCATTCCGTTCCATATTTTTTCGTTAGGGAGATTAATTCGGCCATTAAGCCGTTGAAATATCGCGTTTTGTCTCGGAGTTCTCACAATGCTCATTATCGCACAATAGATCCAGCTCTAGGGCTGTGGGAACTGGACCTGCTCTATTGGTCTAGGAGGGTCGGGACACTTGGACAAGGGAAGAGTGACCCTCGTGGGGTGGGGCGGCGATTTTTTTCCCCAAACAAAGACTCTATTCACCGCCAAAAAGAGAACAGAAGATTACAACTGTCTTTACGTAATAACCGGATAAGTAGCTCCAGTGGTTTAATAATCAATAAATTTGTGTATATGAATCTTTTAAAGAGGTTTACTGTTCCATCACGGAAGAGTTTTACGACCTATCACAATTTAAATCGAGCATTTTCATTCGTCGATAAGACACTTGTACCACTTTATGACTCGAACGTTAAAAATTAAAAGAAGTTAATTCAATCGTTCGGTTTAAACGCCGACATAAATTATTTATTAACCACACTGTTAGATCGTGTTAATTAACCCAAGTTTTTCTTTGAGTTACCTCCATTATTTAGGAACGGTTACACAGTGCAGACTTTTTAATAATAAATGTTGGGTCTTCTCTATTAGATCCTCTATGGCATAAAATAAATATTTTATGAAGAAACATACAGCACATGTCAGACGTGATCTAATATTATTATTATATAACCGTTCCAGCTATTTCAACATCCAACGAAGACTTTAAAATTTATTCACTGTTTTGTCTGCATACTCGTCTAGTTTATTTAATTAATCTAGAGTCATCTTAGAAGAAATAAAACGTGTCTGGTGTGGCTTCTGCGTAATTTTCTCGTCGCTTTTGATTCAAAGAAGTGTGAAAAATCGTGACGACTATTATAAACCCTTAACCATTTCACAAAAGAGCACAATCAGCAAAAGCCGCGACGAATAAATTAACCGTCGCATTTGAAATCTGAATTGCATGACTGGATTATTTTTTAACTTTTTCATAAATATGCAGAAATTGGGAGTAATGAATTACAATTACTCGTGATTGTTGTGTTCTCCCGGAATTTAATAAAGCAAAAGACTCTAGTCAAGATAGAAGTTTGGGTAGAAATGAAGCGATCAGTAAATAATTCATTTTTGATCAGTAGAATATAATAATGCTAAGTAAAGCAGACACAGTATTTTATTATAATTTGTTCAGTAAAAAAATCCAATTTGCACAGTAAAAATAATAAACGCTAAATCAACTTTAATCAAAATTAGTAAAACAACATACAGGGTGCGCCAGAACTCGCGCCCCAGAGAAAATTTTCAAGTAAGGTGAGATACCAGGAACATGAAAAAAATATTGAAAAAATTCTATCTGTCAAAAAATTTTGACATTTATTTTTTGACATTTGACATTTTTTTATATCTATTTAATGATGCTAATGATCTTGTATATGTTTTTTTACAATTATTTAGTAAAGGGACAAAAATTTTGCCAATAAAAGCCACAAATAACATTGAATAGAGTTACAATTTAGGATACAGCTTCCTTGTTTCCTCTTTTAATAGCCTATAGCAAAAAAACTTGAAAAATTATTTTTCCAACAGAAATAAATAGAGTCAAAGTGCAAACTTTAAACCCTCATAACTTCGAAATTTTTATAGATAATTTTTTTTTTACATATTTTCCATGTTCCTGGTATCTTACCTTATATGGCATTTTTCTCTGGGGCGCGAGTTCTGGCGCACCCTGTATAATTTAAAGAATTTTCAGTCTTGGTTACATAACAATGTATGGCTTCTGCGCAAAAATGTTATTTATTATTGGCACTTATTTTTATATTACTCAATATTTATTATTATTGGAGGGTGGTATATGTACTAGCAAGGGCCCCTGCGCAAGAATGATTTTAGCAAGAGCTGGAAACTGCGCACAAATGGTAATCAATCTAATCAGCGTACCCCACTCTTTACACTGCTGTGCCCCTGAGACCACAATTTTGTTTTTGAATGCTTTGCAATATTCCGATTTTGTTTGTAAATGTGTGAATATTAAATTAATTAGTTTTGCTAGACATTCATTCATTGTCTCTTTTATCAACTAATTTCAGTAGATGAAATAGTCTTTTATCGTCTAGTGAAATAAAGTAACTTTTATCTACTGCTTATATTTCAAGAAATTCTGGTAGGTGAGTACAAAATAAAACGAATTATTATACACGACAATAAAGACTCTTTATCTACTCGTGAAAAAAGTACACTAGTGACTTCGTCACTCGTAAACTTAACCTTTTGACTCGTAGATAAACAATTTCTTTATCGTCTTGTATAATAAATAACTATTACTGTGCATTTATTATTATTTTTAATGTGCATTTATTATTTTGTTGTGCATTTATAATTTTTACTGATCAAAAATATTTGACGTTTAAATAATATACTGTGCATTTAATTCCCTAAAAGTTTTAATGCCCTTATTGTTAAAATCAACCCTTCCAGGGTTGCACCCCTATTTATGGGTGACCTACATGAGTTGGAAGGGCTGGAATCAAGTCCATTGTTGGTAAACTCAAACGAAGCGCCAGTTATTTAATTAAAGTGAATGAAAAAGACACGATTTAATTGCGAGTGAGCTTCAAAGGTCGTTCTTAGTTGAATTATGTCGTAGTTCCGTCATAATAAAAATGTAAATTATCGTTTAAAAATTTATTCTGTTAACAAATCGAGTAAAAGAGAATAATCGCGAAACGCTCAACTTGCCTCGTTAATTATTGTAATTACTTAAAACGAGTTAACTTATATTTACTAGGTTTGTTTCAATCTGTTAACGAAGTGCATCTCGCTGCATTAAGTTGTTGTAGTTTGATGAAGTTAATCCCGACTTCCTAATTATAATCCGAGTGCTAAAATCTAACCTTAATGCATTAAACGTCTTGCTTCACTCGTTAAGTAATAGCAAAGTTCATACAATCGATACGAGGGTTGTATGCGGATTAAACGCCCTTTGCTAACAACGGGAAACTCTCACTACTTGCAATCCAGACCGAAATCTAGACATAATATTCCAGTTTTTGCCACATTATTGAAGAAAATTACTTTTCTTATACTAAAAAGCTCGACAAAAAATCACTTTCACTTCAAGCTTCATTTTAGTACAAATAACGAACACTTATTTTACAAGACATCACTAATGGAAATCTCTTTGACGCCTCTTCTCTTTTCAAAAAAGCTGAAATTAATTTATGAAAATATAAGCTACAGACTGATCGATTTGTTGTTTTCGCCCTGTGTAATTCTAAACCATTTATAATCCATTTTGAGTCGTAAACAATAATTTTTCGAATGTGTGAAAAAAGCCCAGTTTTTTGCCGAGGCCATTTTGTTACTGCTGTAAATTGAAATTTCCGGTGGCTTTCAGGAATTACGATGTTGAAAAGCTATCATGCGAGCTGATTTTATTTAAATATAACCGTAAATTCAGTAATGGCATGATAAAATAATGGCAATAAACCAACAATAACTATAAAAGTATCCTGTAATGGCCATTTAACCCTAATTTAGATGCGTCAGTTTAAATTACGCCATTAAACACTTATACAGCTACTACTTACCATCTGCAGTAAACAAGCCTGCAATAAACCTTATGTATATGTTATTATTTATTTAAGTATGCGTTTCTTCCTGGTTGGTCAAACTCGTGGCAAACTTCTAAGGCTTTCAATTTAGTCGCAATTTAAAAGTAATTTTGTAAAAATAGAGCAATGGTTTTATCGATTGGCAGGCGATCGGGGAGCTGCAAGCGGCGTCTGGAGACTAGAGAAAATCTTTCGCGCGGAAGGACATCAATCAAAAAGATCGCCGACTTACATGACTTTCAGGTTTCAGCGCCGGTTAGCGACTGTAATTAATTTTCAGCGTGTTCAAAGGATATGCCTTTCAAAATAAACGGGCAGTTTTGTACAACACTATCTAAGGATTTTACAGATTGATACACACCAAAGACAGGCGAGTCAAAAATTAAGAGACGCTCATTAGCTCGCAGAATCAAAAAGTCTCCCAGGCTTCAGTCTCGGTTCTCGAACAAGTCGAGTGATCAAACCAAAAATTTAAAATAAATGATAAAAGCTAACTAAAAATTGTTTTGATTTAAAAGCACATTTCTCCATTTATGTATGATGTTTTCTAAAAAAAAATGTTTTTGCCCCACTATTTTAGACAGACACGTAAAAAAATGCTTGAAAGAAAGACAAAAAAATAAGAGTGATTAAACCAGAAATTTAAAATAAATCATAGAAAGTTAATAAGCAAATAAAAGTGTAACAAAAATTCAATCACTTTAAGTACTTTTGAAAGTAATACTCTTAGAAAACACTTCGTTTACCAAAGATTAAAAATATTCTCGCTTATTTTTATGAGATTATGTAGTCTTCATTTGAATATTTTTGATTAAAAACCCCATTTCTTCGTTTTTTTAAATGTCTTATTGCAGAGTTTTGAATGTTTTTCAACAAAAAAATTTTTGCTTTTTGTTTTCCAATAAAAAAATATTTTTGCCACAACAATTTCAGACAGAAAAATTATCGATTAGACCAATTTAAAAAAAAGTTTTAAAAGAAGACAAAAAATGAGTGATTAAACCACAAATTTAAAAAAAATGAAAATAAATAATAAGCAAATAAAGGTGTAAGAAAAATATAACAATAAACAAAAATATTCTTAGAAAACAATTGAGATTATAGCATCCTGTAGTAACCATTTGGTAACACTAGTTTACAAATAATAACTTGTTCAACATACCTTTCATCAAATTATAAGTTTTAGGTTTATTTATTTATTTTTGTTACAAACGATAATTTTCTTCCTTTCTGCACGAATGCAAAAAATGCAATTTGAAATTCAAATTGTTGTTGAGTTATTGCAAAATTTTCACTAGATGGTTCCAAATTGGTCATTTTATTGACTCGTTTTTGCACTTCTTTTCTAAAAAACGTTTTCATCAAGATCTGAGGTTTTCGAAGATTGGCACAAAGGTTTTTGAGGTGAAACTATGTTAGGAGATTTCTAATAGACTGTTTGTTAAAGGAAAACTGACCAAAAAAAATATAAAAAACAAAGTGAAATAACTCATTTTTAATTCGTTTGGCGGTTGTTGTGTTTTTGTTAATTACAGATTTCTTAAACGTGACGTGGTAATTTTTTTAAATTTTATTTTTTTTAAATATCTTTAATGAAATCAATGTCTCAAAATCTATAAAAAGTTATAGCTTTCAGCTAGGGTATATAAATTGAGTAAACTAATGTAATTTTTGATTTAAAAGCACATTTCTCCATTTATGCGTTCAGGATTTTGGAAGGTTTCAAAAAAATTGTTTTTGCCCCAACTACCTATTTTAGACACACAAATAAAAAAAATGTTTGAAAGAAAAACAAAAAAAATAATAAAAGTGATCAAACCAAAAATTTTAAAATAAATTATAAAAAGTTAATACGCAAAACAAAAATTCAATTCATTTTCAGAACTTTTGGGAGTACATAATACTCTGAGAAAATTCGTTTACCAAAGATTTAAAATAGTCCCGCTAATTTTTATGCGATTATAGGATCATGTAGTCTTCATTTGGATATTTTTAATTTATGTTTAGTTTCTTATTGCAGAGTTTTATGTTTTCCAACAAAAAAAACAACAATTTCAGCCAGAAAAATGATAGATTAGACTAAATTAATTTCAATAGAAGAGAAATGTTTTCAAAAAAGACAAAAAAATGAGAGTGATTAAAACAAAAATTCACAATTCACAATTCACAATAAATGATAAAAAGTCAATAAGCAAATAAAAGTGTAACAAAAAAGAAGAAACAAAAATTCAATTCACTTTAAATATTTTGAAAACAGTTAGTTTACCAAAAATTGAAAATATTCCCGTTATTTTTTGCGATTACAGGATTCTGTAGTCTTCATTTGATAATTTTTGATTTAAAGGCATATTTTTTCATTTATGTTGTCTTATTCCAGAGTTTTGAATGTTTTGAAAATTATCGATTAGGCCTAATTAATTTCAATAGAAGAGAAAAAAATGAGAGTGATTAAACCAAAAATTTAAAGTAAATGATAAATAATCGATATGCAAATAAAAGTGTAACAAAAATAAAAGAATAAAGAACAAAAATTACATTGCCATTGAGTACTTTTACCAAAGATTAAAAACAGTCCCGTTAATTTTTATACGATTATAGGAATCTGTTGTCTCATTTGGTAATTTTGGATTTAAAAGCACATTTCTTCATTATTTATGTTTAGTGTCTTTTTACAGTTTTAAATGTTTTCCCACAAAAAATTCGTTTTTGCCCCAAGTAAGTATTTCAAATAGAAAAATTATCGATTAGGCCAAATTAATTTCAATAGAAGAGAAATGGCAAAGACAAAAAAATAAGAGGATTAAACCAGAAATTTAAAATAAATGATAAAAAGTTAAAAAGTAAATAAAAGTGTAACAAAAATTCAATCAACTTTAGGTACTTTTGGGTAATACTCTTAGAAGACAGTTCGTTTACCGTCATTAAAAATAGTCCCGCTATTTTTTTGCCATTATAGAATCATGTAGTCTTCATTTGAATATTTTTTATTAAAAAGGACATTTCTTCAAAAATAATAATAAAATAATATTTTTGCCTCAACAATTTAAGACTGAAAAGTATCGATTAGGCCAAACATAACTTCAATAGAAGACAAATGTTTAAAAAAAAAGCAATAAAATTTGAGTGATCAAACCAAAAATTTATTATTATCATTTATTGATAAAAAGTCATAAAGCAAACAAAAGTGTAACAAAAATAAAAGAAGCAACAAAAATTCAATTCACTTTAAATGCTTTAACCAAATATAGAAAAATAGTGGTCTGTAGTCTTCATTTGGTAATTTTTGATTTAAAAGTATATTTTTTCATTTCTTATTGCAGAGTTTTAGATATTTTCAAACACGAAAATTTGTTTCATCCCCAAAGACAAATTATCGATTAGACCAAATTAATTTAAACAGAAACCGAAATGTTTAAAAAAAAGTAAACTGGACCGAAAAATGATTTTTAAAAGTGTAGTTTATGTTTTTGATTTTTTTTTAATAAAATGTAGAAATTATTGTATATTTTTAAAAAGAGCTCTCAAAAAACTCTCTGGAAAGGAAGACTGTCTCAGAAATTGTCTGAAAATTTGAACAGAATTGGATTTTTTTGCTAATATTTTCTTAAGTCATAGATAAAACGTGGGTTTTTTTCCTCCTTTTTTTGACCGTCTTGCACAGGACATTGTTTGAGAATAACTATTGTTCCAGAAACTACGTTTTAATAAATGAAATTTAAAGAAATGATCTCTGAGAAAACACTGATACCAAGATTTAACCGTTTCTTGGAAGCATTTTATAATTTTTTGTTTTTATCACAATTTCTACTCAAATTATTATAAGTAAAAATTATTCATTTATTGATTGTTTTGTATAACATTAGTCCATTTAGTTTGAAAAAGCTTTTTAGTAAATTCTCTGTGAAAAAAGAAACTGTCAAAAAACTCAGTAATCCTTATTGTCAGGACATATTTATATTTTTTGATCATATTATATACTTTTACCAAATTAATTTAAACAGAAAAGAAATGTTTAAAAAAGTAAACTGGACCGAAAAATGATCTTTAACCCTTAAAGTGCAATATTAGTTTTATAATCCTTGCGCTGTGTGCGCACATATTTTGGGTAGTGCGTATATATACGTTTAGAGCGGTTAAATATTATTGCATAGAAATGCGTTTTGCGCAGTTTACTGCTAAATTCTCAAATTCTTAGAAAAATTTTCAAGTCTGTATTTGTAAAATTTAGAGTAAAGGTAATTTGTTTTATTCAGTGCAATATTTTAAGAGTACAGAAACCTTATTACTCCCCATAAGTTTTTTAAATACTCCTAATTGTTTTGACAAAACGTAATAATCAAAATTATCAATTTCTTGAACAGAATAATACTTTGTCACCGTTTTTAGCAAAAATTTACTTTAGCTCTTGATCAGTAAAAATTTGTTTTATATTGTTGATGCAAAAAAGACATTTGTTCTGTAACAATAAAAAGCAAACCTAAAAAATTGTATAAGCATTAAAATAATTTCGCTTGTAAGAAGTCATCACTCATTTTTTCGTGCTAATATCGCAGAACACAACTTTTGAACATATTTTTATGAAAAAAATGAATCCGTCCCATAGGTTTCTAAGAACGCATTAAACAGTTACCGCGTATAAATACATTTAGAGCAGTTAACAACACCAAAGAAAAAAAAATTAAATTAGCAATGGATTTATGGTCTTTTTATATTAAGAAACTAATATAATTTCAAAATAAGTCATTATATGCTTTTAAAACATTTTAAAAGTAATTTCGTAGATATACGGTTCGAGCAGCGAACCACTCGGCGTAGATATACGTTTAGAGCAGTTTAAGGGTTAAAAAGAGCTAAAACATTAAAACCTCAAAACAGTTCATTGGAATTTCTTGGTTTTCTTTGGTTTTTCTTAGGATTTCTCGTCTGGCGTTGTAATTCCATCCGGCGTGGTCGAGTAAAATGAAAAGTTGGAGTTGGGTAATAAGAGTTCGATTATGTGCTGTCGCTTGGGTATCTCCTCAGCTCTGCGGAGTAAAGCCACACGCCGCAGACTGAAGGCCGTCGAAGGTAATCCGCACAAAGCACATTCGAAGCAAAACATGCCGTGCGGTTTTCAGTCGCTAAAAAACCAACAAAAGCCCTCTCCTCGACTCGACCAAAAGGCTTTTGCATTGTAATTCCCGAGCGTTTCTGTTTTCTTTTTCGAGTGCGCTGGAATATTTAAGCAAGCGGCGCGATTTTTCCTATTAGTTTGAAGGAAAATTCGATCAGAATAAAACCTTTATCATTTCCGAACGCCGCCGTTCGGAGGCCATAACGCTCCACTAATAATGCATGAAGTGTAATTTCCCTTGAAAGTTAAAGTGAGAAGAAACAAGTATTATTGCGTTTTCACCGGCTCCGCACAAGCTTTTACCGGTTTATAATTCTTGTATGACGCTTGAAATAAGGATATTGTAGCTTTTCTATTAAAATCGAGATCGGTGATGGCGAGACCGACTCCAGACAGGGTCGACTTCAATTAGCTTTTTAACTCGCCGAACTTGGGCGATTTAACTACCGCCGGAAAACCCTAATTGAATCAAAACCACTCTTTTGCATTAGCAATACTACTAACGAAAGACTTTGCACGGAATCCACGCTTTTGCATGTCACACCGTGCAAAAATTTCCAACTGTTGCTTTCAAAAACTATTCAAAGGCTTTTTTAACACAAGAAATGCAAAAATAAGTGAAATCTGACACGAAATCAGATCAAAAATTGATTCGCAGTTTGGTGTAAAATTGCCTGAGTTTTTTCTTCGTCCAACACCCACATCCTCCTTTGAAACAAAAAAAGAATGTAGTTTATGTTTTTTAAAATAGTTGTTACATTATTTGATTTTTTTTAAATAAAATGTAGAAATTTTAAAAAGAACTCTAAGGAAACTCTCTGGAAAGGAAGACTGTCTCAGAAATTGTTTGGAAAAACTCAGCAAATTTCATTGTTAAGATTTAATCTTTTTTTGAAAAAATTTGAACAGAATTGAATTTTTTTGATATTTTTTCAAGTCAAAGATGAAACATGAGTTTTTTTTTCTATATTTTTTGACCGTCTTGCACAGGAACATTGTTTGAGAATAAATATTGTTCCAGAAACTACGTTTTAATTAATAAAATTTAAAGAAATGATCTCTGAGGCAACACTGATACCAAGATTTAACCGTTTCTTGGAAGCATTTTAATATAATTTTTTATTTTTTATCACAATTTCTAATAAACTCAAATTATTACAACTAAAAATTACTCATTTATTGATTTTTTTGTATAAAATTATTTATATTATATAATTATTATATTTTTTTGAAAAGACTTCTTAAGAAACTCTCTGTGAAGAAAGATTGTCTCAGAAATTGTCAAAAAACACAGCAAACCTCATTGTCAAGATAGGTTTAGATTTTTTTGATCATATTTTTTAAATCAAGGATAGGTTATTTTCTTTATTTTTTGACCGTCTTTTTCAGGAACATTGGTAATCTCTGTTTTAAGTTTTTGTAAAAATTGTATAAAATGTAGAAGTTATTTGCTCTTATTGAAAAAACCTCTCAGGAAAATCTCTTAGAAGAAATACTGTTTCAGAAATTGTTTAGAAAATCTTTTTTTAAAGAATTTCGAACAGAATTTGATCATATTTTTCGAAGTCAAGTCATGGGCCAAAATATTACTATTTTTCTATGTTTTTTATTTTTTGACAACCCTTCTCACGAACATAATTAGATTAGATTAGATTAGATTACCTCATCAAAAACCTCACAATAACAGAACTCAAAAAAATTATTTTCTCAGGAGACAATGTATTATGATTTAAACGTTTTCTGAAGCACTTTAAAAGAAATCTCAGTTTCTAACAAAATTTTTGTTAAAAATTATTGATATTTTTAATTTTTTTGAATATAACACAGAAATTATTGCTTCATTTTTGAAAAGCTTTTTCATCATCAATCTCTAAAAAACTGTCTAGAAAACCATAAGTTCAGGAAACATCAGTATCAGATATCAGTTATTTTGCTCAAAGTTTTCTTAATTTCAGTGAAAAAACTCTGTTTCAGAAATTTAAAAAAAACTCAAGAAACCTCAGCGTCAAAATTTTATCTTTCTTTGAACAACATTTGATCATATTTTTCTAAGTCAAAGATAAAACATGAGTTTGAATAATACTGTTTTTCTATGTTCTTTATTTTTTGACCTCCCTTCTCAGGAACATTGTCTGAAAATATGGATTACCTCATCAGAAACCTCACAATAACAGAACTCAAAAAATTGTTTTCTCACGATTTAACCGTTTTCTGAAGCACTTTAAGAAAAATCTCAGTTTGTAACAAAATTTTTCTTAAAAATTATTGATATTTTTTATTTTTTTTAATATAATGCAGAAATTATTACATTCATTTTTGAAAAGCGTTCTTATGATCAATCTTTTACAAAAAAACCTTTTAAAAACTAGCTTGAAAACCAAAAGCTCAGAAAACATTAGTATCAGAAATCAGTTATTTTGCTTAATTTAAGTCAAAAATCATCTTAGAAATTGATATTTGTCACAATTTTTGTATATATTTTTATGTGAAAAACTGAAATTATACTCAAGAAAAAAAGTAGTCCACTAAGGACTGCGTATATGGACAAAATTCAAAATATTTTTTCTGATTAAAAAATCTGAAATTTACTCTTTAAACTAAACCTTAACTTTAAGTAATATCCTCAAAATGTAGTTATTGATATTTCATATAGAAAAAATTGTTGGACCGTGTAATTTGTAGATGTGCCTCAAAGACCCAAATCGTAATAACATTCTATTATCATTGAAATCGTTTGGTTAAATATTTGCCCTAGAATAAAATAGCTCCAAGTTGCTAAACTTTGTGGAAATCTCCATTTCGTCTTGATCTCTTCTAGTCCTTAGAAAGAATCCAGACCGATTAAGCTAATATTCTACTGCTGTAGCATCTCCGATTCCCCCCATCTTTAAATTAAAACCGACTATGCTAATATAGCAAAATCCACTTTTGTCCTTTATTCAATTCCAGTCTCGTCCTTGTGTGGCGGCCGTCCAATTTCCATCCCTCTTTTCCTTAATAAGATGCGTCTCTGTCGGCTGTTAAACGAGCGTATATGAAGAAGTAACCTGCCTTTGATGCTTTGTCAATCCAGCAGGAGATTAACCGGTGGTTGCGCGGACATCATCGGTGTCGCTGTACTGCAAACGGTCATTGACTTGAAGAGACGTCTGGCCGCTGTCTGTGGTGATGTTGTGCCACCACTTGCCGCCTTCACCACCGCCACTTACCACTTGAGGATCACGCACCGAAGACGGCCGCTGCATAGGCAATTTATGTCTAACTGAGCATTGCTTAGATTATAATGAAATTGAAATGTTAAATATTACAGATTTTAAACTCGCTTCAGGTTTTGGCAGACAATTAAATCAACATGGGGGTACAGTAATTCTGGCAAAACAAAGAACTCTTTTTGAAAAAATTGACATTTC
This sequence comes from Tribolium madens, assembly GCF_015345945.1. Lineage (NCBI taxonomy): Eukaryota > Metazoa > Arthropoda > Insecta > Coleoptera > Tenebrionidae > Tribolium > Tribolium madens. The sequence goes on from NW_025401069.1 coordinate 12,337,746, forward strand.
TAAATTTAGTAGAGAAGTCCATTGTGTAATTTTGAGAATTTCATTCATATTTTGAATGAAATATTTTCTTATTTAAAAATTTTAAATCGTCAAGTAGTTATTTTGGGCGAATTTAACATCCATTTCAAAAAAAACACAATTCAAAATTTACAATTTCAGGATTTTATCACCTCATTTGGATTAAAAGCAACTAGCACTGTCAGCACGCGTCTTGACAACTGCTTGGATAACGTGATAACGAATTTGAAATGCCCATATAAAACTAATGTACTAACTCACAGCCTTTCCGACCACAAGGCTATAGACATTTATTAAAAAAAAAAAACAAATAACGAAAGTGATAGAACGATCATCTTTCGACCTTTTACTCAGATAGGCATGTGTAAGCTGTATAGTCTTCTCGATAATATTAACTGGTCCTTTATTGACTCTCCTAACATAGATACTGCCGATAAATTTGAAAATTTTATTAGAATCTTGAATAATAACATTAAAGAGGCTTTTTAGTCCGGTCAAATTAGTCATAAAAATAGTGGTCAAATAACGAAAATTCCGACAGAGCTAAATTTTGGTGGAAACCTTGGGTCCACCATATGCACATACAGAGTGCGCCAGAACTCGCGCCCCAAAGACAAATGTCATGTAGGGTAAGGTACCAAGAACATAGAAAAAATTAAAAAAAAATCTATCTATAGAAATTTCAAAGTTATGAGAGTTTAAATTTTGCACTTTGACACTTATTTATTTCTGTAGAATAAATAATTTTCCACGTTTTTTTGCTACAGGCTATTAGAAGCGGAAACAAGGAAGCTGTATCCTAAACTGTAACTCTGTTTAATGTTATTTGTGGCTTTTATTGACAAAATGTTTGTACCTTTATTAAATAATTATAAAAAAAACATATACAAGGTCATCAGTATTATTAAATAGACATAAAAAAATGTCAAATGTCAAAAAATAAGTGTCAAAATTTTTTGACAGATAGAATTTTTTAATTTTTTCATTATTCTGGGGACTATCCAATTGCTCCCTGTCAAGGAAATGCGCGTTTTTTGAAAACCCTGTATGTATTACCAAATAAATTCTTTTTAATTCTAATGGAATCAAGATATTTATAACTTTAATGAAGTAAAGAAAAATTTCAAGTAAGATAAGATACCAGAAACATGGAAAAAATGTTATCTGTTTATCTGTCAAAAATTTTTGACATTTGACATTTTTTATGTCTATTTAATGATACTGATGATTTTGTATATGTTTTTTTACAATTATTTAGTAAAGGTACAAAACTTTTGCCAACAAAAGCCACAAATAACATTAAACAGAGTTACAGTTTAGGATACAGCTTCCTTGTTTCCGCTTCTAATAGCCTGTAGCAAAAAAACGTGGAAAATTATTTATCCTACAGAAATAGAGTCAAAGTGCAAAATTTAAACTCTCATAACTTCGAAATTTTTATAGATAGAATTTTCAAAATTTTTTTTTTCACGTTCCTGGTACCTTACCCTACATAGCATTTTTCTTTGGGGCGCGAGTTCTGGCGCACTCTGTATGTGCATATCATGTAGAATGTGACTCCTTTTACTTTTAGAATCGCGATATCTCAGGAATGGTGATTCTTAGAAAAAAGTATAACGACCAATTTTGTATATAATTTTAAGATCTATAATTTTTGTCTGGGCTACTTTTTTGATAAAACTTACCGTTTTCGAAAAAAATCTAAAAAACGTCAAATTTTGACCTTTGACCCCGAGTAACTTTTTTAGCACACATGAGATCGATGGGAACTTTTGACATTTTATTCCTAATGGTGTACTCAATATCTCCACCAAAATTTAGCTCTGTCGGAATTTTAGTTATTTGAAATGTCTATTTTGACCGGACTATTTTCTCTGAGAAGTAAATGTATTAGCAAAACTCATTTAAAAATTATTATTAAATTAATTGGTTTAATATTGAACTTAAAAACATCAGGAATCATCAAAATTTTTTGCACGAAATGAAACAAAATCAACCCCAGAATAAAATACTCACACAATATTATCTCAATTATAGAACTAAAATTAATGAGGCAAAAAACAGGCTAATGCAAAATACTTGACAAGTCACTCAAATTTATCAAAAGGTGCATGGTGCTTAATTAACACTAAACTCGGAAATTCGAAAACACAAGTGAAATCAAACTTAACCAGTAATATGTTAAATACTTATTTCACTAATATTCCCAGACTAATTTTTGATAATATACCACCTCCAAACAACAATATCAATAACCTAACAGTATTATCAAACTGTAAAAAAATTCAAGCGGTATCTTCGTTATTATAGACCGAGATCAGTATAACCTCAGAAACAAAAGTAAGTTAAATGTAGACTTTACTAGAATAATAAAATTAGAAATTCTCAAAATTACTACGGACCTATGTTTTTTAATAAATTATCACCGGATATAATTGCTTTACCCCCTAAACATTTCTCGACAAAAATTAAAGCTTTTCTTTTGCAAAAAGCCTTTTACCGCTTGGATGAGTTTATGCTCAGTGAATGTTTGTTATAATTTTGTTAAATAGTGTAGTGTAGTGACGAATGTAAACAATAATTGTAACACATGAATAAATTTATTATTATTATTATTAATGATTTCGGAGACTAGAATTTTTCCTCCCTGCGAATCACCTGTTCAAACATTTTATGACTACGAACATAAAAACGGCTTTAATGCCGTTATGTGTGTAAGTCTCGAGTGCTCTCCCTGCGAGAGGGAAAAAAAGGAATCGGGCATAAAACGTAATGGAGCACTTTCCATTAAAGTTCCATCTCAATTGGCTTTCATGTTCGACAGACAATTACAATAGCCGGTGTAATTTCAAATTTTTTATTAATCTTTGATTGACCGGCACGTAATACAGCCATTATTGCTTTGTATAATGGAAAGTGATTTTATTTTGTCTGCGGCGTTTAATGCCTGTAAGGTTTCTCGAAGTTTTCTGCATGGCAGCAACCTTCACAATGAAATTATTAATTAACTCGTCGTCATCGAACAGGCTTCGCACATTTACAAGAGGGAAAAAACACCAACTTGCGGTTTGGCTGGAGAGGATGCATAATAAAAGAGTCGCAAGCTAAAGAAATTTAGTTAAAGCTTCACGAATTGTTTCTTCCGTTAATAGAAACAAGGGAATTATTTACAACGGAGTTTGCTTTTAATTTACCAAACACAACTTTGGATCGGGATATAAACGAGAGGTGTAATTGTCTGAAAGTCAGCAGACAGCCAAAATACACTTGGATTGTTTCAAAACAGAGTCAAACCTTGCGAAAACACTCATGCTCATCGAGGGAAAACTTTTAATAACGCACAAAAACTCCATTTGCCTCCTTGGAATTTTTCTCGATTGCTCTAGAAATTGTGGTAAAACGTTAGACACAACATACAACAGAAAATCTAATTACAATTTTAATGAAAAATTGCTGAGAAACCAACTGCATCGTCTAATCACTCAAAAAGTGCACATAAATGTGTTATACTTGTCATTAATAAATACAGAGAAATTTTGAGGTATGCGCAAATATTTTAACAGGCAATAGTAGAGCTCAAAAAAATAACTTAACTTTCCTTATTGGAATGTTAATAGTTTCTGAGTATATAGAGGATAAGAATCTACATTGGCGTTAAAAAAAATATCAAACATCAACGACTTTTGAACCTTTTAAGTACTTTATTCCAAAGTTTACATTGTAATATTTGAGATAATGAAATTGGGTGATATCTTCAACAAAGAAAGTTGATTTGAATTTTTTTAGATAAGCACACTTTTTTCTGTGTCTGTTTTTGCTAGTTTTAACTGTTTTTTGTTAAACAATGTTATAGATTGTGAAGAGCTAACTTTAGGGATAATATTTGTTTACAATTTAAGTTGGTGAAGTTCAAGACTGCGCCGCAAATTTAAATTTATTCAACGAACAAAACCTTTTGTATCTCAAAAACTATAAACATTCGGATAAGGCAAGTTGAGTTATTTTGACTTCTTTTACTACTATCACCTGTTAAAATATTGGTACATACCTCAAAATTACCCTGTAGTTGCAACTAAAAATGTATAGTCTGATTGTTGAACGAAACTCACCATTTCAAAATTTTGGATTTTTAGTAAAAAAAATTGGTAGCAGATTATCTCCATAGTCACAAATTTTGTTTGCTTTTTATTTTTGTCTTTTAAAATTTTGTTAAAATTATATTTGCGTTTTTATGTTCAAATGTTGTCAAAATTTTGACTTTTATAAATTTTGTGCCTCTGCTTTTTGAAAGCGCTATATACCTGAGAACAGACATCATTAGTTAATGTCTAAAGAGAGGATTCAGTCATAATAATATTGATCGAAACATATTGCAAGTAACTAGAATTTTGTGGGTAATAAAGAGCTTCATGCTACAAAAACTCTAATAAAAAAAAAAGATGTTTATAGAAAAAGAAAATTATTTCTTTCAAAAGACACAAGCAATTATTATGAATACTAGGAATAAATTTTGTATAATTTATTGAAATGAGCTCGAAGTTGCATCTTCTAAATTCTTTTTCAGCTTTACTTCCAAAATTGTTATTATTTCAACTCATTTCTTAAAAACGGTGCAAACATACACAAAAATTTAATTGCGTTCTTTCTCATTCATGTTTATTTCCTATTTTCGTCAATTTCTTGCTAAAAATTAAAGAATGTTTAGCAAACCTGCACTACAAATTGTATTAAAATTTTAACAGTGGTCTTTTTATGGCTTCTAACACTGTTCGTGTCCTGATTTTCAAACACTGTTAGCAGACTCGTTTTTGTGTTTTCGCCTAGAAATTTTTCTTGGACAATTTTTTCTAACATTTAATAAAATTATTTTTAAATTACGACTGTTCGACATTTCCATTAAAAAACAGACTTTATGTGATAAAATATATTGCCAACTTAACTTTAGAATCCCTAGCCTCTTTATTTGTTTCCTATTTTCGTCAATTTCTTGCTAAAAATTAAAGAATGATTATACTACAAATTGCATAAAAATTTCAACAGTGGTCTTTTTATGACTTCTAACACTTTTCGTCTTCTGATTTTCAAACACTGTTAGCGGTCTGGTTTTTATGTTTTCGTTTAGAAATTATTTGGACAATTTTTCTAACATAAAATTGTTTTAATTACGTCTGTTTAACATTTCCATTAAAAAAAAGCAGATTTTATGTTTTAAAGTATATTGCCAACTTAATTTTAAACTCCTCTGCCTCTTTGTTCGCAAATTAGAAAAAAGGAAGGAAGAATTGATTTGTGTTCGCGATTTCTAATCAAGGCTGTTGTGGTCTGCCCATTGTGCAATAACGAGTATGATGAGGCTAACGAAGGAAGCAATTTAATGAAGATTTGATAAAGACGTCGGTGCAGCTTCCTTTGTGGCATTGTGCACATAAAAGCCTGAAAGAAAAGATAAGTCTCGCGATATCCAAGTCTAGCCATAAGTGTGTTAGTAACCACATGCACGTAAAAAAGCCCTCGCCTTGGGTTGTTTTTGCAAAAAAGACAAGTGCGAGCATCCTCTCGCAATCTCCAGACTGGTCTAGTAAGCCTCTCTTACCAGGGGCGGATCCAGGAATTAATTTTGGGGTAATTTTTTGGGGGGGGGGCTATCTAAAAATTTTTAAAATGATGAGGGTATACAGTGAGCGGCAAATTATAGAATAATCTTATTTATTAAAACTGAAAATATTTTCTTTTGGAAAAATGCTCCAACAGGTCAATTTTCTTTTTAAGAAATACAAAATTTTTAACTTGATTTAAAATTCTATCTTTGTTTTTTATTGTTTTTTTTCACTTTTTGGATATTTTTTTTTGAAAAACTTTATGTAATAAATAATATTTTGGTGTTGCCATTTCGACAATTAAAAAATCTACCGAATTCGCTAAAAAAATTAGGGGTTTCCATTAAAAAAAAATCTCGCTGCCGTCATTATACCCAAAAAGTGTAGAATTTTAAAACAAGTTGAAAATTGTATAAGGTGTTCTAGCGAGTTGGTAAACTTCATTATTCAGACAGATATAAACTTAATTTAATTAGATACCTAAGATGTGGCCCAAAGAAAATTACAATTGATGATTCTTTTTAAATTAGTAAAAACTAAGTAAGTATAGAGAGATCAAGATAATTTGTCCTTGTATCCGAAAACGTATGTCTGTGAAACGTCAAATAAAATGATAAGTGAAAAGGTAAAATCCCATGATAATGAAAAAGATAACTAAATTTATGATTTACCTTTAAAAAAGAACGGTCTTATTATTATACATCGGCGACTAATTCCAGCCCATTTTGCCGTTTTCGACTTGTCATTTTATTTGACGTTTCACGTGCAGTTAGTTCAAAAACAGACATACGTACACTTGCGGAATTAAAAATTCGGACAGTACCTATGAAAAAGTTCACTGTAAACTACCTTTTACTGTCATTATGACATTTGACAATAATCCTTATTTTTATTTGTTGTTAAATTTGTTAATTAAACAATTTGTCTGTCTTAGGAAATTTATTAACTGAACTAAGTGTAATAAATCATCGCTGTGATCTGTTGACTACCCGTTATTATGCCACAAATCACTATTTTTGAAAGTAAATAAGTCAAAATGACATAAATATGACAAGAGTAAAAAATGAGGTTATTAATATAAAGGTTCTTTTAGAGTTTACATTATAAAAATGACAGTATTGCCCAAAATTTTAATTCCGCAACTGTACTTTTTCGGATCCAAAAATGACTCGATTACAAATTATTTTGATCTCTGGGTGAATAAAAAGTATGGAACCAAGCGTTTTTTTCATAAACTAAGCACTTTACCAAAAAAAAATAATTAGTGTAGCGTAAAATCCAATTAAAATGTGACCATTTATTAAGAATAACATTTTTCGAAATTTCTTTTAGTTTTCGAGTTTTGGGAAAAAATTTTTTTTAAATGGTAACCCACTATGGTAATTTTTTTAATTAAAGATTATGATCTAAAAATGACCTCTAACTAAACAGAATTGTTTTCTAGTCAGTACTTTTTTCTAATAAATTGTTAAAGTTGCGTTCCGAGCCCATCCCGAAGATTTTCCGAACTTGAACGAGGGAGTCGTGTCATGACTTTGGTCGTTGGAGAGTCCGGTTTTTGGTGCAGGTGCTTTGGGGTGGTTCCGGATGGATCAAAAAATGTAAAAACAAATCATTTTCTTCTATTTTTAGTCGATTCGAAACCACCCCAAAGCACCTGCATAGAAATCAGGGCTCTCCCATGATGAAAAGCATGAAACAACCACTTCGGTTAAGTTCGGAAAATCTTCGTGATGAGCTCGGAACGCAACTTTAACATTTAATTAAAAAAAATACTGGCTAAAAAACAATTTTATTTAATTAGGGGTCATTTTTAGATCATAATCTTTAATTAAAAAAATTACCATGGTGGGTTGTCATTTAAAAAAAAAAAATTTTCCAGAACTCGAAAACTAAAAGAAATTTCGAAAAATGTTATTCTTGATAAATGGTCACATTTTAATTGTACTTTACGCTACACTAATTATTTTTTTGTAAAGTGCTTAGTTTACGAAAAGACGCTTGGTTCCATACTTTTTATTCACCTGCTATATGATTTGTACAGAGTGGTTATAAATGATTTTCATCTAGCCAGCTGTGAATTTTCCATGTAAAATAAAATATGCCGCTTTACGAAAATAGGGGTACCTACTTGTAACTCAAAATTAAAAAATCGCCATTTACTATGCGTCCACTTCGAAAATAGACTTCAATTATAAACTTGTTTTCTTCCAAAGTATACATTATTATCAATTATTATTGGAAATTAGTTGAAACAATAAAAATTTAATTAACTACAATTTATTATTAATTAATAAGTGACACTAATGACAGAACTAGAGCTTTCAAAAAAGTAGAGCGGCACAAATAAAGTTACATGCAAAAAAATTCCAAAGCAGGCTAGATGAAAATCATTTATAACCACTCTGTATTAATAAGTGTGATTTAAAAAGAATTCTAATGTTTTTATTTAAAAAAACTAGATCATAAGGTTTTTATATAAAAATATAAATATAAAAAATTGAAGTTTTTGGTGGCAAGTTTGGGGGAGCCCTGGCCCCCTAGGCCCCTCCGCTGGATCCGCCCTTGTCTCTCACGGCGTATTAGTGGCGTTTTGGCCTCGCATCCCCATGGTAATGTAATGACCATCATGACAGGTGCAACAGCGTTCATCTGCATGCCCGTCTGGCCCTCGGAGGCGACAAAGACGGCCGAGACTTCGACTCCCCCAGCTCGTTATGTTATTACACCGGCTGGAAAAAAGTCAAATAAAATGCAACGTGTTACCAGCATATGTAATTGCGTTTCGCTGTGCAGTCTAGACGGCTTGGAGATTAATGCCGGCCGCGGCCAAGAAATTCGGCCGTCGAAGGCACGACTTAATGAATTAATTAGGGCCGGGCCGATATTTGATAAAGTGGCGGCTTGTTTACGGCCAAAGGTGAGCCAGCACGTGTGTAAACAGGCGCATGGCGTAACCGTCTAGACGCTATGACGCTCCATTGTCTACTTTTAGAGACGGCGAAAAAATATATACCTGCGCGCGATTTCGGGGGAAAAATTGCAAAGGGGAATTTCGGCGACTGAAAAAATTTTATCCAGACGGACGCCGCAGGAAAACTTCTACTTCAAATATTATCTTTCGATAAAAGATCCATTTGCAGCAAAAGTGGAACGAAAATAAGCTCGCGCCTCGATATTGTAATTTTGCTCCACTCCAAGAGCAAATTAAGCAAAAAATTATCTCCAGACTTTCCTCAATTCCGAATCCTGAAAGCATTTTTTTCTTTTACTGAGAAACATATTCTTCTCTTATACCTAGTGTTTCAAGAAAATCAAAAAATGTTCTGGCTCTTAGTATTGTTAAGAATGAAAACAAGAAATCTGAAAATCTTGATTCTTTTTAGGATTTGTGAGTTGTGGTTTTAATCATGTTTAGGTATTGCTAAAAGGCCTTTTAAGAGAAATTACATTTAATTATTAATCGCAATTAACTTCAAGCGAATAAAACTTAGTTTCTGACATGTTATTACTTTGAATTATTGATATTACTCGTAACTATTTAATCGCAGTTAAATTAATTCACTTTCTGTGAGTATTGTATAAGGGAAAAAATAAATAAAAAATCGTTTAATTCTTGGTAATGTAATTTTAATAAACATTTTTAAATAATAAACTGAACAACGTTCATATTTAGTTATTTACCAAAAAAATCTTTCTCCAACTATGAGTTTAAACAAATTAACATTTTACATGTTGTCTAAGTAGTTTCTATACAAGGTGTTTTTTTTTAAATCATTTGCCTTCAGAAAATAATAATTAATGTAAATAAAGTAATATAAAAAATATGATTGTAATTTGAGAACGAAATTTTGTTTTGTTTTTGAATTATGCGATTTTTTTGTCAAAATTGCAATTATGTAATTTTTTTTTGGAAAATTAAATATAAAGTAGATAGTTGTAATCCTTGGATCATAATCTTCATAGAAAAAATAGGTTTATAGTGGGTTGCCATCAAAAAACTCGAAATAACTCGAAAACAAAAAAAAATTTCGAAAAAGTTTAATTTGTTTTTCCAAAAAATAACTAAAAAAAAAAACGTTTGGTTCCATACTTTTTAGTTTTTATTCACTGTTGTACTCAAAAAATCGTTTGCCATCTCACATAATTGTGGATAGTTGTGTCAGAACTCGCGTTTCAGAAAAAAAATTCACGTAAGATATCAGGAACATGGAAAAAATGTTTAAAAAATTTTGAAATTTTTTTCTTGACATTTTTTATGTGTATCTAATGACACTGATGATCTTGCATATGTTTTTTTTATAGTTATTTAGTAAAGGTACACAAATTTTGCCAATAAATAACAACAAATAACATTAAACAGAGGTACAGTTTAGGATACATCTTCCTTGTTTCCTACTTTAATATCCTGGTATTAAAAAAATTGGAAAATTATTTTTCCAAGAACAATAAATAGTCAAAATTTTCATAACTTGCAGTTCTCAAATTTTAGAAAAAATCAAGAAATATCAAGATTCGTGACATCAAAACAAGAATCAAATATTCAAAAAATAGTCAAGTCAAAAATTGGATTTGAATTTGAATTTTAGTAAATTAAATTTCAAGACAAGACAAAAATAGAGCATCAAGTCAAAATTTCTTGTCTTGAAGAAACACTACATAGAAATAGTAGATTACATACGAGCTGAAAATGTATCATGAGTGCTCAGAGTGCTCAAGGTTTGTATACTATTTTATTTACAGTCACATTTTTTTTAAGTAATAAAATATACTTTCTTTTCAGTCAAAAAAACTGATGAATTGACAAAATTATTATGCAAACGAATAGAGTTTTCGTAAATTGCTTTCCGACCACGGGATGTAATGACAAATTTCCCGACCTCCATAAGATTAGGAATCGGAATATTAGTTTTATAGTGATTGTGAATAAAAGTATATTTTTTGTCACATTTGCTTCAAAATGTGGTTGCAATGTTCCCATTTTTCGAGGTGCACTCTAGTTTGCAAATACAAATTTTTGAAATCGTAGTTTTTGCCTCTGTTCATTTATCTCAATCTGGCCAACATTAATGACCGAAAAACTGTTTTGCTTGGCAAAATAAAGCAAAGTCGACATTTATAACGTCCGAGTAAACCCTGGTTGATAGTTTTATGTGGATGCGTCCTCATACCATCAGATAGTCGACCAACGAGATTGCTAATTTACAGCTGGTCCGCACCGATGACACTTTCCAACATTTTAATGTTTTAAAGATTATTCCCGGTCGTAAAACACTCGTGACCATCGTCACCACCTGATCCCAAAACTCGGCCATCCGTCGCGACAATAGGCCCATAACGATAATATATGACTTTATCACCGAGCGAATGCATTGTTGTGTTTCCGGATGTCGCGATTTATGTCGATGGAGTGCTTAATGCGAGCAGTTGACCCAGCGAAACCCCGCGACAAGCTAATAAACCGAAACAGTGACCCAAAATAGTCCGTAAAGTAGTACTTTTGCGGGCTGATACAGGGTGTCCCAGGCCCAGAAGGCCAACGAAATTCACGAGATGATGCTACAGGAAATTGGCGAAAAGCTCGCACAACAAAAATTTCGCCCCGACTAAACTTACTTCTTTTTTTCAAAAAGTAAATATTTAAGTAATAATATTCATTCTTGGCTTTCTTAATAAATGTATTGAATTTTTTTAGCACATCCGGTGTTGCCGGAAATGCTACCAATTTTGTTTTTCAAATGGAACACCTATGTTTTTTTCTTCAAACAATAATAATTGACATCAAAAATACTGTAAACCACTATTTATTACATATTGCGTAACACAATGCATTCAAAAAACTTCTTAAATTTTAGAATTTTATAAGGAAATTGGTCGCGTAGCCTGATTAAAGGAAAGGTGTGAATAAAAAAATGCTTGGATACAGATAATTGTTGGTTTGACAAATCTAATTTGTCAGTTTGATGAGCGAGTTCTCTTATGGAAACTCTTGGATTTTCTTCGACTGATAACAGAACATTCAGATTTCTATTTTCTTGTTCTTCACAAAAAACCACAGGTTTCTAATTTTTAAGAAGCGAACCTATCGTCTCAGTTGTTTTTCAATTCGACTAAATTTCCAACGATTTGAGTATTTTTTTCTATACTGTCTTTCAGCTTCCGCTCTATTTTTATTGATTGCACTTAAAAAACACTTCAAGCTGATCTACCAATTCGTCGTAATTAATATCATCCATTGTTAAAGATCTCAATAAGATTTATTGACAAATTAGGCTTTGTCAAACTAACAATTAAACGGTATCGAAGCACATTGATTTTTGCATGAATACCTTGACAAGTAAAATCCGCCTACGTTGCAAAATTTGCAAAAAAATTCAAAAATTTAAATTGTTTTCTGAGTGCATTATGTAAAGTAAAATGTAACAAATAGTGGTTTACCGTATTTTTCATGCCAACTATTATTGTTTCGAGCAAAAAACATAGGTGTTCCATTTGAAAAACTAAATTTGGTAGCATTTCCGGCTACACCGGATGTGCCAAAAAAAATTGATGCATTTACTAAGAAAACGAGGAATGAATAGTATTATTTGAAAACTTAGTTTTTGATAAAAAAGTAAGTTGAGGTGTTATCGGCCGGGGCGACTTGGACCGAACAGCCTGTATACAGGGTGTCCCAGCGAGTTGAAAAAGTCCATTAGTGACTTTTAAATTGTAAAATTTAAAAAAATTGTATAAGACATTTATAGATACTAATCTAGTGCATCACCAAAATTATTTTCAACCAAACAGCATGTCCCAAAAATAAGTTACGATACAAACTTGTGTTTTTTTAAATGAAACACAGTATGTTTCTTTGCGTTTTTGCAATTTCGCTTGGTTTTAGAAATAAGAAGTTTTTTTGACGAAAACATGCACTTTTTAAAAATTTATTACACAAAAACTAAGACAGCTAGAACAATTTTTTTTCTTACTTTTGCAAAGAAGTACAGAATTTAAAACTGTAGCAATTTTTTAGTGTTTTGCATTTGTAAAGATTAATAAATTAAGAAGTTTGTTAAAAGTTAAATAACTTAAAAAATTTAAATGGAACACCCTATTTTTTAATTTTGCATCTAATAGACTGATAAATTGTCTATCTAAAAAAAATAAACTTTTGATGTCTACAATTGATAAATAAAAAGATATTTAACATTCAATATTAATTGTAGCAACAATGCCTTTCAATATCTGATCATTGTTGATACTATGCCAACCACAGTAATTCCACCACGGATCACTTATCCTTTGATTTATCCAGAGATTGTAAAAGTCGTTATAAATCCTAAAATTCGAATTATTTTATTGTAAAAATAAAGAATAATGGATTCAGTTTGACACAAATGTGGTTATTAAGTAATATTTCTTCCATCTCTTGTGCAACTGTGCACTTTTTGGATACTGAAACAATAGTAATTTTTTTTTTAATGTTTAACGTTAAATATCTTTTTAGTTATTGATTATAAACACCTAAAAGTAAATGGTTTTAGAAAGACAATTTAATAATATTTTAAATGCAAAAACAATAAATAGGGTGATCCATTTATTTTTTTTAAGTTATTGAACTTTTAACAAACGCCTTCATTTTTTTATCTTTGCAAATGCAACACACTAAAAAATGTTACAACTTTATAGCTTGTACCTTTTTCTTTGCGGTAGTAAAAAAATATTTCTAGATTTCTTAGTTTTTGTGTAATAGATTTTTAAAAATTGAATAATTTCGTCAAAAAAAACGTCTTATTTTTAAAACTAAGCAAAATCGGCTAATAAAAGTTTGGTTTAAAAACATTGTCATAAAAATCTACATCCAAATACGCTAAGAAACATATGGTGTTTCATCTAAAAAAACACAAGTTTGTATTGTAACTTATTTTTGAGACACGCTGTATAGTTGAAAATAATTTTAGGCGATGGACTAGACTAGTATCTATAAATGTCCTTATTTTTTTTATTATATCATTGAAAAGTCAGTAATAGACTTTTTCAACTCGTTGGGACACTCTGTATGTCAATGATAGAGACTGGAGCAGTGGCGTAACTATAAAATTTGGGCCCCCCCCGCGAAAGACGACTGTGGGGCCCCTCTCTTCTCCGGAGTTAAATAGAGTAAAAGAGCAGTTATGTCTCTAGTAGTCTCTAGTATTAAAAATTCTGCAAATACGAATACGAATATACAAATTTTTCACAAGTGATGCCAAACGACGAACTTCTTCTTTTCGTATTCTTTAAGCACTACCATTAAGTGCTTTTGCTTTTTTCATATTTTTTTAGAATAATTTTGACGTCATAAAAATACATGTTTACTCTTGTCATGTTTATGTCATTTTGACTAATTTTCAAAAACAGTGATTTGTGGCATAATAACGGGGAGGCAGCCGATTAAAATGATAATTTTTTTTTCAGCAATCTGTCTCTGCGACATTCCTTTTTCAGTGAATGTTATCACCCTTACTTTATTGAAAAGAGTAACTCTATTTTTGGTTTTGCGAAAAATTCAAACTGACTGCGTCACCGACAGGAAAGTTTATAATTGTCAATGAACATTTTACAGTGACAGAAAAATACTGCCCGAAATTTTAATTCCGCAACTGTATAAAAGATAAGACTTACTGACTTACTTAAAATCTTAAACAAGTAGTTTTCACAGATTACATCATGATCAGAAGTGCTTGTTCGAACTTAAAATTGACGCGGGAAATAGCATTATTAACAGCTGATAATTGGTGCAAACTGAAATAAATTATAACACAAAACAATTTCTTTCCAGTTCCTCGAAATGTTTTGTCTTCCTCAGCATTGCATTGCATTGCATTGGCCTATAATAATTCATGTACTCGCTCTATTTTTTTTTTAAACTATTACTATTATTATTATTATTTTTTTTTAATTTGGAAAGGGCCTTTTATCCCAAGGGCCCCCCACGGCCGCGGGCTTTGGCGGGTGGGTAGTTACGCCACTGGACTGGAGAAGCTGCAGAAGTGGGATAAGATGAATTACTTTCTCCCTTGGTATGGCGGAGAAACCGTCGATGTGGCAACGCAGTGCCGGCGACAAATCGTAGGCAGTATGGCCGGCGCACGTCATCAACGTGGGGCGGTTTGGAGGCAGGCTGCAGGTAGGAGTGGAGGGAGAACGCGGTGTCTAGACGCTACGTCATACCGCCCCACCCGCTCATCGTGACGCCGGATCGAAGCCACAGCTCGCTGCCCGCCTTCGGCGACGACGGCCAAATTCACTAGATACCACGTCGCGATGACACGACGACGCACTCTTGATGTGCAGAAGGATACGGCCAATTGGCGGCGGGACGGCTTAGGAATTTACAGGTCGTCATGGAACGGAGAGGGACTTGGAGGCAACGAGGGGAGCAAAAAAAACGAAACCACTATAGTTGAGAATTAGGACTAACTAGACTTGATTATACAGGGTGATTCTTAAATAGACCGACAAAATTTTATCTTTGGTAGTATCAAATGAAAACGTGTTGGAAAAAATATTTAAAAAATTCTTTGTTTAAACGTTCTTCAAATAAAATTTATTAAAGTTATTTTCGAAGTAAAGCGTACTCCACTGATGTGTTAGCACAGGTGTGATAAAATTTTGTCGGTCTATTTAAGAATCACCTGTATTTTTGTCAAGTTCAAAAAGTTTAAGTTCTCTCCCGGATTTACCCTACAAAACTGAATAATTTATATCATTTTAAAAAAGCGAGAACTGTATAGTATATTATATAACATATTATATTTATTGTATTATATCTAATAGTATATTACAACTGAGGGAGGAAATACAGAGTGTGTCAGAACTCACGAACAAGAGAAAAACTTCAAATAAGATAAGATACCAAGAACATGGAAAAAATTCTCTGTCAAAAAATATTGACATGTATTTTTGACATTTCACATTTTTTTGTCTATTTAATAATACTGATGATCTTGTATAGGTATGTTTTTTTTATAATCATTTAGTAAAGGTACAAAAATTTTGGCAATAAAAGCCACAAATAATATTGAACAGTTATAATTTAAGATACAGCTTCCTTGTTTCCTCTTTTAATAGCCTGTAGCAAAAAAACTTGAAAAATTTATTATTCAACAGAAATAAATAGAGTCAAAGTGCAAAATTTAAACCGAGGGGCTGAATTAGTTGTACAAATTTTTGGAATTTAATCGGAAATTATTTGGAATTACTTGGAAGTATTTGGAATTATTAAAATTATATTTGAATTGTGAGGAATTACTTGTGAATTACTGGAATTATATGTAAATTACTGAAATTTTTCTGAAATTGCTGGAATTTTTTTTGGAATTACTGGATTTTTTTTTTGAAATTATTAGAGTTACTTGGAGTACTATATTGATGAGGCAGTTGTACTTGGGCGCGCTGTGCGAGCGCTGAACTTCAAGGACACTTATATGTAAAATTTTCTTTCAAAATTAAGTTGAATTTCTTGGAACTATTTAATTTGGCAATACAGGAATTATTTTGGAATTACGGAAATTAAGTTGGAATTATAGCAATTAATTTGGAATTATACGAATTAATCTGATAAGAAAATGGAATTACGATGAATTATTAGAATTACTGTAATTTTTGTGGATTTTTTTGGAATTGGAATTAGTTGTACGCATTTTTTTCAAGTTAACGGCATCTCAATTCACTTCAAAATTTTTAGTGATGGAATTTTAACATTTTTACCATGGACCTGTCGTTTTTCTTTGGGGCGCACCCTGTATGTAGAATTAAAACTAATTATGTAAATGTTTAAAATAAATTGCACTGTTTTTATTACGTTGTCAACTAAAATTAATTTTGCTTCGATTTTTGACTAATTTGGTTGAGTGTTTGGTAATAGCCGAACAATTCCTTGGCCTCATAGAGGTGATTACCGTGAAGACCAAATATTATCGAACCACACAGATAGTAAATTATGGAAGCTTTGTCCATAATTCGCCAAATTTACTACTATGTGGGCTCATTGCAGATCAATTATAAGTTGGTATTCAGTTTAATCAACTAATTGATTTCAGATGGAGAAGCAATTAGTTTGCACTTTAATTACCTAAGTTTTTAATTAAAAAATACATTTATAATTTCGCTGATCATTCATCACGTAAAACAAACAAAACGTTGATTGTAATTAAAAATTAGCAATTGAATTTTTTTTAATGTGTCTAGGTGTCTGGCCGAATCTGTGCCAAGTCCATTACTCTTAATGAAGCCCCGCCGCCCCTAAATCTCCCCTAATTGTAATATATTTAAGTCTCTCCCCCGACCAGTCGTGTTTTAGTTAACAAAGGGTCTCGTTATAAAAGTTGCACGAGTTGGTGGAAGTTCAATTGGCGTTGTTATCGACGTCTTGGAATTTTTCGCCGCAATTGAAATTCCTCCCGACGAGCAATAATTAAAAGTTGTACAATTTCGTATTCAAATCGTTTGACTGGGATCATCCAAAGAGAGAATTAAGAGAATTGCGTCCTTAAAGTGCGCGATTAATTAAACGTATAAACGCGATGATAATGGACTAATAGGGCCTTTGTGCGGCTCGACATTGTTCGATCGAGTTACAAATTGTCGCCTGGCGGTTTCAGACGAAGATATGGGCCGGATATTTCACTTGCAGATTGCGAAGACTGCTTTTTTACTTCTTGTTGCTCGTCGACGATTTGTTTGCAACTAAATGATGAATAAGTAGCGCCCGAAGTGCTGGCAACCAACAGCGCACGCGGACGGGGTTACTACACCACTTTCAGAGTGTTTACAAGAACGAAATGGGGAAAAACTCGCATTGCGAGCTTCGACGGATCTAGAAAGCAAATTTATTCATGATTTAGACGGACGAGATTATGTCTACAGCCGTGTTTAAGCTGTTTCGCAAAAATAAATACTAAAGTACTGCTAAATTACAATTTTATTAAAACCGTTTGAAATTAGTTTTGACTCTATTTTTTTTTTAAACAAAAACTTCAGTCGACTTTTTAGTGAAAAAACTGAGTTTATTTCACTCCTTCATGGGACCACAAATTTTGTTCGTTGTTTTGTTAATGGTTTTATGTGATATACAGGTGTTTTCTTAATATTGCGAAAAATTGCAACCACATATTCTACATCAAAAAATAACACTAATTTGTCAAATAAACGATAGTCCTGTAGAGCTTTGTTACGAATATACAGGGTTATAAAGTTTCATGATATTTTTACTCTTACCACTAGATCTTTATTTTTTTTTATTTAAGTAATTCCACGCTAAAACTATCACTTTTAAATCTTATTGTTTCCGATTTTCGTAAATTTGAGATTTGTTATATAACGCATAAAAATACATAACACAAATTTTATTTTTTTTTATTTTTTTAACGTACAGTATGTCCCCGGATTGAGTTTACAAGAGGAAAAAAATATTTTTGATATTAGGCCAAAACAGCAAAGGAAAAACATTTTTTGCTTTACCTAAAACGAGCAAATCTGCAATTAAAACTTCATTATTCTAACTCAGTAGAAAAAAAAGTCCATTTTTCTCTTGATTTATAATAATAATAATGTCACTTTCACAAATAAGTTTTCGCAAGTTAAATAACAAAAATGTTTGTAAAAAATATAATTTTGATAAATAGCAACTCAAAAACAGCTTTAAGATAAAAAACAAAGTGATTTTTAACAAGAACTATCATTATTTAATTAATAAATTAATTGTCAAAGTGCCATATAGTTGTCAAATAAATAAAACCGAATATGTGGAAGGATTAAAAAAACAGAGAAATATTATTCTAAGTCAAAAATCAAGAGAAAAATTAACTTTTCTTTTCACTGAATCACAATAATGAAGTTTTAAGTACAGATTTGTTCGTTAGGTGAAGCAAAAAATGTTTTTCTTTTGCAGTTTTGACGTAAAATTAAAGATATTTTTTTTTCCTCTTGAAATCCAATTCGGGGACATACTGTATACAAGTTTCAAGACAGACGTTTTGAAAATGGCTGAAACAAATTTTTTTAAGACCGTTGCAAAGTGCATATAACCCTGGAATCGCATGAAAATAGCGTTTCCATGGAAACTTAATATAAAATTACTCATTACTGTAATTAATGTTTTAACTTCTTTATGGTTTATTCATTTTTTTCTTTAATATCAATAATATGTATTCAAAAAATATCTACGGTTTATACTGTTTTTCGTAGTTTACAAAAGATGCATACAGATGGGTAGTTAAAACAAAATTCAAAAATTACGTTTTGCTATACAAGGTGAACAAAAAGTACAACACCAAAAGTTTTTTTTAACTATTTGTCTTCAGAAAATAATAATTAAGAGAAAATAAAAGTGCTATAAAAAAATGTGATCGCATTTTGAGAAAACATTTTGTTTTGTTTTTGAGTTATGCGATTCTTTTTCTTCAAAATAGCAACTTAAATAAAAAAAATTGAAAAAAGGGTGGAAAGTCACATTTTTCAGTACTTTATCATTCATCAATTAATTTTTTCAAATAATAAATAATTTTAAGCGATAAACGTTTGGTTCCTTACTTTTTGTAGACAATTTAAAAAACATTGCGATTTATTAAAATAGTGTTTTAGTGTAGCCAAACTTCATAAAAAGATTGCGAAACCTATACACTTATTATCCTAGTGTCAGGATAAAATATAAAGAGTACTCCTCGTCTACTAAGTATTTAAATATTGATTTTTGAAAAATAAATGTTATTGCATTATTATAAATTATCTGTTTTATTTAGAACAGTTTATTGATGACGGTAATTGATATTTTTATATTTAATTTCTATAGAAGCGCTACTTTCAGACGATCTCAGCGATTTTTAAAACGTTCTATTGAAATTTGTACGGAAACAGTAAAAATCTGAGGGCTTTTACATAAAGTTTTTGAGAATTTAGAAACTTGCCTAGTTGTATTTTTGTTTTGTTTAAAAGACATATTTTTAAATGATTTGTTAATAACAGGCTTTTGGAATACATACACGTCCCAATTTATATCTATTGTTTTTCAAAAAATCATTTCAATATGTTGAGTTGTTTTTAAGATACTTTTTTTTTGCTTAGAGGTCTTAAGGCTAAGGGAAAACATGTTTTAATTTGTTGCTAAAGCGGCAGATGGTGCGGAATTTATATTTCCATTTTCTCTTTAACTATTCACATTATTTTACATTGAAAAAAAGTTTTCTACATAAAATATTATTTGAAAACTCGCCAACGTAACACTTTTTTAATTTTTGATTTTGTTTTCGAAAAAAATATTAAAAACAGGTATAATAGAAAATATTTTTGAGCGTCGAACCATCATTTTTTACTGAAAAGAAATATGTTTTTATTTTTGAAATTCGATAATGGAAAAGTCATCAAAACGCGAATTTTGTATCGTTTATCTAATAGAGCGCCCTTCAATGAGGATATTCGGGAGGCAAATTTTGTCAAAGTAAAATGAATATTCGCATTTCGTTAAAAACTAATAATAATTTTTTTAAGTTTTTTTGTAGTATTCTAAGAATTTTTTTTTTATTTTTTTGTCGCATTCTATTCGTTTCATCACAGTACATCTTTCCTCTAGGCGTTTTTAAAGTATTATTAATATTTAGATAAAATTTTGCTAAAAAAAGTTAAATAATTGTTTTTTTCCAAAAAAGTGTTACGTTGGTGAAAATTCTAAATGTCTTTAAAACGCAATTCAATTTTTTGTTTTAAAACAGCCAAGTAAATTTTAATATACTTGTCTTTGTTGTACACTTGGTTTAATTCTGTCGTCTCTTTTAGCTTCAATTGTGTACATTCCTGTTTTTTCAATATACATTAAAATAATAAAATACTGTAGAATGCGTGTAACCTATTTTTATGCATTCTATTTAACATATCTCAAATTTACAAAAATCAGAAACAATGAGATTTAAAAGTGACGTGGAATTACTCATTAGTGTTATATTTTGATGTTGACTATCTACTTGCAATTTTTTGCAATTTTGTGGACTTTATGTGACTTTTACTTAAGCAGTCCAGTGCCTAAATCTGCGTATTGTAATAATGGTCGCTTATCGGCGTCTCACTTCTCACTCCTCTCCGCTAAGTAACATTTCCGCATCTCTCCAGATTACTGCATCGATTTTGTGATTAGAGACAGAGGACACAAGCTGGTTAGAAAATGAACAAACTTGTATCACAGCTTGAGTGGAAGCTCCCTCTCTGCGTGCCATTGTTCCAGTCTGTGGGATAATGCCGTTGCAGAATTTATGGATTACGTCTCTAATCACCGGTCAAACTTTGAGTTTTTCCCCGAGAAAGCCCGGAATCCGCCGCCAAACCGCGCCCATAAATCCTCCGGGAGTGTCCTTCGGGACCGTGTCATGTGTGTCGATAAAGAAAAATGGGCTTGCGTTTGGTCGCCTCTGACTGGACATTTAATTATCCCGGAGTGGAGGTGCAATAAATGAAAACAGGCGCTCGGGTTTTAATCAAACGGTGGGGGATTTTTCCGGGCAAATTTATACTCACCGGAAATCATTAAAAGAGGTAAGGCGATACGGAGTGTATAACAGGTGTCAGGGCAATTCGATACGCTTGCCGCAAAAACCAGACTTGGAAACTTATTGACTATTAGAACAGTGAAAAGCACTGAAACAAGCCCGGAAAAATTTGCAACAAGACTCCGGGAAAATCCTTTTAGAATAATCTATGCACTAACCGAAACGGTTTTCATTAAGGCCGGGTTTTGTCCCATCGAGTGACGAAATACTTCGGGAGGCGGGGCGAAAAACAATGAAGAAAAGCTTTGATAAACAAAGCTTTGAAGCTTTACCAAATTGCACAGACGGCACTAACTTTGTGTATTATTTGAGATTGTAGATTGAAGCAATGCTCTGTATATGCATTTTATTTGTCGAACTTTACAAACAATGGACAGTCTGGAACGGAACGCGTCTGCAAACAATGCACGTGACTTTGCCAAATTACACTTCAATTAATTGGTTTTGGAGCGCGAGAGGGCGCCCCTCGAGACGAATGACACGTCTCGTCACACCAGACGGGACACTACGAAAGCATATTTGACTATAGATTATTCAGAAAACTGAAGCTTTTTCATATATTGTTAAAAAATGAAACGGTTTTGGGTGTTGACATGAAAAAAACCGTGTAAAAATAATAAATAATACCGAAAAAAATTTCAGAAATGAAACTTTCCACCGAGTTTTGTATACAATTTTATTCACAACCGCATCTTTAATTTTTGTAAAAAAGTAAAAAAAAATGTTCAAAAATTGTACAAAAGTGGAACTATAAAACGAGAGTAGTAATAGAGGAAGGTAATGCAACAACGGTAATAAAATAGAGGTAGGTCATGGAGGTTGGTAATGAGTAAATTATATAATTTTATTCACAACCGCATTTTTAATTTTTGTAAAAAAAGTAAAAAAAATTTCATAAATTGTACAAAAGTGGAACTAGAAAACGAGAGTAATAATAGAGGTAGGTAATGGAATAGCGGTAATAAAATAGAGGTAGGTAATGAGTAGAGTCCATATTTTAAATAAAATGCCTTTTTCATTCTATTTGAGGCCCGTGGACGAAACCCACAATTTTAAACGTTTCAGAGGAAATAAAGTTCGAACACAAAATTTTTTGCGTCCTAAAAATTTAAAACGCTACTTTCGTCCTAAAACAACAAATATAACCTTTTTTGTCCTTAAACCATAATTTTAATATTTTTTCAAATTTTTTAAACACAATTAATTAATTATTTATTTTCAACTTTATTTCGGGACTTTGTTGTTGCTTTTCTGTCTCTTTATGCATATTTTGTCCTCCTACGAAATTCTTTCTTGTTGTTAATTGAGAAAGTAGCTCCGTGCTATAGATAAAAAACAAAATCGTTAAGTTTTTATAAAAATTTAGTCAAAATTTATCATAAATGCAAAATTACAATTTAGTTGCCAGTGTGCACATAGAAAAGTCCCAAGCTATAGAAATAAGAATGAAATATTTTGTTATACTGAGTGACTAAAAATTCTAAACGATTTTTGCTTAAACTATTTATTTTTTGCAAAAACTAATTGATTGCAAAAACCAAAATTTATATCAGTTTTCTTTTCTTTTTCAGTTCTACAAATTTTCTATTTTTTTAAATGGCAACCTACCACAAAATCATTTTTTTCATAAAGGTTACTATGTAAAGATTACAACTATACAGGATGCGCCAGAACTTGCGCTTCAGAGAAAATTTTCAAATAAAGTAAGATACCAGGAACATGCAAAATATGTTTAAAAAATTCTATCTGTCAAAAAATTTTAACATTTATTTTTTGACATTTGACATTTTTTTAATGTCTATTTAATGATACTGATGATTTTGTATATGTTTTTCTACAATTATTTAGTAAAGGTACAAAAATTTTGCCAATAAAAGCCACAAATAACATTAAACAGAGTTACAATTTAAGATAGAGCTTCCTTGTATCCTCTTCTAATAGCCTGTTGCAAAAAAAACTTGGAAAATTATTTTTCCAGCAGAAATAAATAGAGTCAAAGTGCAAACTTTAAATCCTCATGACTTCGAAATTTTTATAGATAAAATTTTTTTAACATTTTTTCCATGTTCCTGGTATCTTACCTTATATGACCTTTTCCTCTGGGGCGCGAGTTCTGGCGCATCCTGTATATTTTTCCAAACTTTTTTTACATAAATTGCAATTTTGAAAAAAAAATCGCATAACTAAAAAACAAAATAAAATGTCGTTCTCAAAATACGATTATATTTTTTATATTACTTTAATTTATATTAATTATCATTTTCTGAAAGCAAATGATTTAAAAAACCTGCTTGGTTTTATACTTTATATTCAAATCTGTATATGGCTATCGTCACTTCTGTTATTTCTCACATTGTTTTTTCTGTTTGAAATAGTGAAACGATAGGTTTAGCACGAGGTTTATGTCACCGTATTTAGAGTTCCTTTATTTCTAATATAGAAACTCTATAAAAATTGAGTTTTTATAGCACATACGATTAAAGCTAAAAAAAATTTTTTTAGAAAAATAAGTTGATTTTCAAGTTTTAGTCGTTGAAGTTCGTTGAGTTTAAAAAACAGCCCGATGAAATTTTTTCAAACTCAAAAAATTGGAAAAATGACGTTTTTAAGCCAGTTTTATCTATTAAAATACCGTTTTTTTTTATGGAAACTACCCTGTTTTTTAAAGATTTTTAAAAATGCGAGTCAAATTTTTATGCTTCAAATAAGGAAAACTATGCCGATTTGGACCGAAAACTATTATTTAAATATTTATTTTGTTGCAGTGCTGTGATTCAATCTGATTTTTGGCTTAAAGTTAAGCCAAATCAATTAAAAATAGCACAAATTGCTTCATTTCAGTCTAAAATTAAGATTGAAGAAATTATTTTTATAAAATACATTAATTTAGATTGAATGTATTCTGTATTAAAATCGAGCAAAATTGGATTGAAAATTTTAGAAAAAACTCTTATTCAAGCCATTGTTTTGTTAAAATACTTTGATTCAGGTTGCCTTCCTGCTTTAAAATGAGCCAAATCGATTGGTAATAGCACAAAATGCTTCGTTTGGGCCTAAAATGGATTCAAAAAAATATTTTTATAAAATACTATGATTTTAAAAGTTTTTTAAAAAACTGTGAACCAGACGCAACAACTAAATCTATGGTTTTTGTTAAAAAATAATGCTTAGAAAATAGGAAAATGACTAAGAAAAGTCGGCAAAAAAATCTGAGTTAAAAAGATACACATATTAAACTATTATGGCAGCAATGCATTGACCTGTATTTTTTCTAATAGGGCTATGTTGAAAGTTAAAAAAGGTCCTGTATACGGCTGTAAATGAAATTATTTATAACTGTGTAAGATTGATTCTGCACTTTGGAAAATTTTCCTTGATACTAACTCGACGGCTAAAATCAGTATTTTTGCCACTCTTTAGTTGTCTCAAACCGGGTAAAAAGTTGAACAATTCAAAAGAGCATCTCTTGAATGCGGAATTGTTTCTCGGGTTAAGCCCCTGCAAAATCCAATTCATTTCGCCCCATTCTGCTCGTAATATCTTAAATGCTATCGCAAGTCGCGACTTAAGTTCGTCGCCACCTCTTGCAGAAATCTCCCCTCGCAAAAACCAGAGTCAATAATCATAAGCAGCAGAAGCAGACATTTCCTGACATTCATCCATGAACTAAACAAAGCCGTGGCAGTGAACGCAGAGTGAGGCCACTGACTGACAACAGTTTCATATCAGGGCATAACTCGTTGTCTCAAGCCGATATAATATAAAAAGTATAGGTTATTATATATTTCGTAGTAAACTTCAAAAGATAATTATCTAATCTATCTATACTCAGCGTGCAGTATCCCTTTAAATTAATTTTATTATATCAAAAACGTTTTTATAATGATCAAAAAACAATCCCCTGTCGTGTCACCTATGCAATATACAGGGTGTTCCGTCTAAATCCCACTTTAGAAGTATTGGGAGTTGCAATAATCGTATTTATTTGAAAATTGGTACATTGCCATAAACCATTAAGTCCTCCTAAATGAAAATATTTTCAAGATGGCGGCACTTCCGCTTATACCGGAAGTCGGTCTCAACATTCTTATTTTAAATGGAAAGGTATATTTTTTACTGCGTTTTTGGATTAATCGGGTTATTTTAAGGGAATTTTCATCAGCTTTCCCTATACCTAAATTTAGCCGTTTTTGAAATATTTGGAGTTTTTCAAAAATTTTTGGATTTGCACCTTCCACTTTAAAAACCGGTAACTCTGCTATTTTTTAAAATTTTTAATTGGTTTTTTTGGCGTTTAAAAGAGAAAGCTTAGATCTTTCTTTCGGTGTTTTCAAATTTTGAAAAAAAAATTAACAAACCATAAAATTTTAAGGTTATTTTTGTAATCATTCAATTACACATAACTCAATTTTTTCAAATGAAATACCCCAATTTTTATTATACTAAATGGAGGAGAATTTAATTCTGCATCGATCTGTATTAACATTCTCTATACCTAAATTTAATAATTTTTAAGTTATGGTGACTTTTTGTTGAGACTGCCGAAAATCTGTTATTAGCCACATTCGTTTTCGTATAGTTTGCTATGGAAATAAAAATGTCAAAATTGTTTCTCAATAAATGTCGACAGTGACTTATTATTTGACAAATAGTGCCAAAATATGGAGAGTCAAAGCTACTCAAACTTAGATTTAATTAATTTATTTTGTATTTATGGAGAGTGTAACAAAATTATGATATCGTTCATTAAACAAAAATATTTTTTTTTACTTGTTAGCTTTAAATAATGATCGCATGGTAGAACCTATCAATAATAAATAAGTTTGCATAACTTTGATTCTCCATATTTTGGCACTATTTGGCAAATAATAAGTCACTGTCGACGTTTACTGAGAAACAATTTTGACATTTTTGATTTCCATAGCAAACTATGTGAAAACGGGTATGGCTAGTAATAAATTTTCTGTAGTATTAAAAAAAAGTCCATAACTTGAAAATTATTAAATTTAGGTATAGGAAATGTTAATACAGATCAATGCACAATTAAATTCTCTTCTATTTAGTAAAATAAAAATTGGGGTATTTCATTTGAAAAAATTGAGTTATGAGTATTTGAATTATTACAAAAGTAACCTTAAAATTTTGGGATATGTTATTTTTTTTTCAAAATTTGAAAACATCAGAAAAAGGATCTAAGCTTTCTCTTTCAAACGCCAAAAAAACGAATTTAAAATCTTAAAAAATGGCAGAGTTATCGGTTTTTAAAGTGGAAGGTGTAAATCCAAAATTTTTTGAAAAACTCCAAATATTTCAAAAACGGCTAAATTTAGGTATAGGGAAAGCTGATGAAAACTCCTTTAAAATAACCCGATTAATCCAACGCAGTAAAAATTATACCTTTCCATTTAAAATAAGAAAGTTGAGACCGACTTCCGGTATAACCGGAAGTGCCGCCATCTTGAAAATATTTTCAAATAAATACAATTATTCCAACTCCCTATACTTCTAAAGTGGGATTTAGACGGAACAGCCTGTATATATAGTTGGTTAAATTAATTAAAACAATAACTTCAAGAATCAATCAAATTATTTGATTAATTGAACAATATTACATGATTGTTAATCGGACTTGCTTATTTTTTTATTAATATTTGTTTACAAATTTAAAATTTTAAATTAAAGTTTGTCTCAGAATTTTATAAACAGTCCCCCTGTCTATATTTTAAATTACGCACCACGTAGTCTACATCTTAAACTATTGCGTTAATACGTTACGTGTAACGTAAACGACCTGAAATTTGTACGGTTGCTACCAAAAGCGCCCCGACGCTACTTTTTTTAGGGCTGCACGAACGTCGTTCCCTGAAATTCGCGTCGCACTCTGACAGCTGACACTCCTCTGTTAAGAATTATTTTCATTTTTTTTTATCTATTTTATTTACATGTCAGAAAATTTATTTTGTTATAATAGATAAATATTAGTTATGTACTGCAAATTAACATAACTTAATTATATTTTGAGCTACCTTATAATGAAATCAAATTAAACATTCCTCTTGCAAACCTGTACCATAACGGGAGAGGGGACTGTTTACGATTGCAGGGGACTGTCTTTATATAAGTTTGTTGTTGTTTTAAATATTGTTTGAGCATGGCACTAAGAAAAAAAAACTCTCTAAAGAAGAGATTTTACAAAAAAAAGAGAAAATGAGAGAAAGAGATATGAGCGCAACAAAAACGATCCGCAAAAAAGGGAAACACTTAGGGAGAAAGAACGTCTTAAATATCTTATAAAAAAGAAAAGGGCACTAGGAAGCTTGTTAAAGACAAGTGAAGAGAGTACTGCAAAAAGTACCGCAATGAGAAAAAAGTATTAAGAAATGTAACAAACTCGAAAATATCAACTCAACTAGCAATACCTGAAGTTGTTGAATTAATTCGAAAAAAAATAATAGAGAAAAAATGTTGAGATATAAAATAAAAAAGAAAAAAGATGAAGAAATTAAAGACTTGAAAAAAAAACTATTGAAATACAAGAAACGCCTGTCGAGATTAAAGAATAATGAAAATGCTAAGCCTAAAGATATATTGGAAACAAGGTTACAGAAAATGGCAGATACTCCAGAATCTAGGAAAGATCTAGTTAAAAGGGCACTATTTGGTGGGGTATTAAAGGAGCAATTAAAAGAGAATTTTTGCGAGATGAAAACAATGAAAGAAAAAAAGACTTTTAACCAAAGTAATAACAGGAAAGCACGTTGATAAGTATAAGTTATAGCGAATGAAAGACACAGGGGTGATAACTTACAAGAGAGTGAAAAATGCAAAAAAAATCTCGTGGACTGGTTAGAAAAAACAAAGTTTCAAATGAATGTGCTAGAGCAGTTGTGGATTTTTATGAGGATGATTCTAACAGTAGACTAGGTGCAGGAAAGAAAGAATTTATTACTAGAAAACAAGTACGGGAAACAAAAACGACACAGATGAAGAAAACGGTGAAATTCGTGTCACATTTCTAAAGCTCTCCGATAATAAAGGTTAAACATTTAGATTCGATCAATGTTTTTGAAAAACGATAAGCTCTAATTTATGTATCCCTTAATTCTATTTTTTCTTTAACTATTCGTGCTTTATTTATGTGATAACTGCTTTTCTTTAATTACAATAACTGGTTCAATTCTAAAAATAAAAAAGATTTTGCCACTAAAACACTGTTTTTCATTTAAATAAACAGTCCCCTGCCTTAGGTAACAGTCATGTTATATTTCAGAAAATGCTCAATATTTCCTATGATAATGAAAATATTAATGGTTTATCTGCTGTTTATTATTAACCAGGTAGATACCTATTCCCTTAATAAGATTTTTTTAATATACAGGATTATTCATAAATGTGAAGCAATATTTGAACCTCAAAAATGACCTATAAAATGATGTTAATTTAAATAATAACTCGTGTCCTATCTGTACTGATAAGAATTTTACAGCCTTTGGAATGTGGGTATGGAAATTTGATTTTTTTGTAATAACTTTGGAACTATTTGACCAAATATTATAAGATTTGGAACATTTCTTTGTGACAACATACCTTTTGAACTGGTAATCACGAAAACCGGATACATCTACTCAATTTCCGGTTACAGCAGTTGCAGGTCACATTTTATGTGTTTTTCCATTTTTTTGCTCTCTTGACACCAATTTTTTATTGCTCAAATAGATAGAGTAATCAATTTCGATTAAAAAACGCATAACCTTTAATACTCCTAAAATGGACCGTTTCAAAGATATTTAATTTAAACTGAGGAGTGCACAACGCTGAAATCAAAAAATAGGGATTTTCCACGGCAACAAATGACCATGGTCTCCCAAATCGCTGTCAGGCATCTGTCAACTTTGACATTGGACGATTCTTGGGCGATTAATTGAAAATATTTAATAAAAGAGTTTACTTCAGACTCCAAACGTAATCTACAATAAATCCAAATCGATCTCGTAGCATTTAATTTATAAAAAATTCACAAAAATTTATTGTCAAAGTTAACACATGCCTGGTAGGGATTTTTGTGACCATGGTCATTGGTTGCCGTGGATACCACTTATTCAAAATCCCTATTTTTTTTATTTCAGCGTTGTGCAGTCCTCAGTTTAAATTAAAATATCTTTGAAACGGTCCATTTTAGGGGTATTAAAGGTTATGCGTTTTTTATTCGAAATTGATCTCTCTATCTATCTGGGCAATAAAAAATTGGTGTTAAGAGAGCAAAAAAATGGAAAAACACAGAAAATGTGACCTGCAACTGCTAGAACCGGAAATTGAGTGGATGTATCCGGTTTTCGTGATTACCAGTTCAAAGGGTATGTTGTCACAGGGAAATGTTCCAAATTTTATAATATTTGGTCAAATAGTTTCAAAGTTACTACAAAAAAAATCAAATTTCCATACCCACATTCCGAGGGCTGTAAAATTCTTATCAGTAGAGATAGGACACGAGTTATTATTTAAATTTAACATCATTTTATAGGTCATTTTTGAGGTTCAAAAATTGCTTCATATTTATGAATAACCCTGTATAAGAACAAAAATGGTATAGACACTTTCTTAGACCGAGTTGTCCAGTTTACAGAGAAGCGCCCATCAACGATTTGAGTGTTGTTGAGTCCATCCGTCGAAGAACCCACCTGAATTCCGGGCGAATAAATCGTTACAGGTGCAAGTGGAGGAGGATTTTCACTGCAGACTGATTTATGCGAGTGTCTGGACCAGAAATTGCACCTCGCCTGATATTTTCCGAGCTCCTTCTGCATCGGTTCGACAATGAATGGAATCTCCATGCCGACTAACAAACGATGCGGTTACAAATGCTAGGCTATTTATCACTCCCGAGGGAACGCCGGCTGGGATTTAAGGATTTTCCAAAAATTGATTGACTGGGATTCGCTCGAATAGAAGGTATTAGTTGCAACAGGATTACTGGGATTGTGGCGAGATATGATGAACGTCGAGGGCAACAACAGCTACAAATTTGTGACATTTTATTTATTTATCCAAGACCTAATAGCAAACTATTTTTTTTTCCCTATTAAATTTTGTCCTTTATTTTGTGGTAGATGATATTGTTTGAGCGTCTAACAACACCTCTCTAACGAACTCAACCCCTCAAGTTTAATTACTTTAGTTTTTGAAATCTATATCAAATTACCAATTTGCGCTCTAGTCAAAAAAGTGACCTTAAATTTTTATTTAATTATATAGCAAAAACAATTAGGATAAAATAAATCTGTGACATGTTTTAAAAACACATTTTTGATTGGAAGGGGTGGTGTGTTAACAAATTTTTACTTTTTTATTTTGCGGCAAAACTGTATCTTAATGATATAATATTTTGACGCAAGCCTATGTAAAATGTTTCGGGGAATCGATTGGCGTCAAGAAAACTGCAAAATTCCTAATAGTTTTGAAGTTATAAGCGGATTTATATTTTTGATATTTTTGACTTTTCTCGATAACTATTTATCGTAGAGCACTGATTTATATATGATAGAAAATTAAATTTTCTTTCCAACGGTACCAAATATAAAAATTTATCTCGAATAAGTCCGGAGTTATTGGCATTAGACCGCTCCGCGTACCGAAAATCGCCCAAGATTTTGACAAAAATCACAAAAATTAAAAACTTCAGTATTGTCCATTTGCACTCTTGGAGGTTCAAAGACTTAATAAACCACAAAAATATTGTAAAAATGCGAAAAATAAATTTTTGAAAAAATTTTGTGTAAAATATATTGAATGAAAACATTGAAATTGTCGGGGCGGTGGTGGCTCAGCGGCATAAGGTCCCGCTTTCCAGCAGGTAGGTCCCGAGTTCGAGCCCCGGTCAAGTCGGCAATTTTTCACAAATTCAAATATAATTCAAATAAATGTCAAAAGAGGGCGGGCGCATAAGAGCGCGATCTTTAAAAACATGTGCACATGTTCTATAAGAAAGAAAGCGCACAATTCTAACTAAAATAAGCACCAATAGATGGCGGGCGTATAAGAGCGCGAACTTTAAAACAAGTATCTACAAAAGTGAAAATAGTGTAAAAGTTAATAGTAAAATAGTTAATAAGTAAAACAAAAGGTAAGTTAAAAGTAAAATAAATGAAAGGTAAGTTTTGCATTAAAAATTAAGGAATTTTTTTTTATTAATTATTGTTATTGTTACAAATGATTTACATAAGTGTACTAGTGAAATAGATATATAATATATAAACAAAAAAAATCTTTTTCTCGATAACTATTTATCGTAGAGCACTGATCTTTTTTGTATATGATAAAAAATTAAATTTTCTTTCCAATGGTACCAAATGTAAGAGGTTATCTCCAATAAGTCCGGAGTTATTGTCAATAGACCGCTCCGGGTGCCAAAAATCGATCAAAATCTCCACAAAAATCAAAAAAATTTTCAACTTTAAAATGATCTATTTTACGTTTTTTACATTTCTAGAGGTCTTAAAGACTCAAATAAGTACATAAAACGCCATTGGGCCAAGTTTAAAAAAATTTTGAATTTTTTGAGTTTGGTAGTAAAATCGTAAAAATAGTCAATTTACCATAAGTCGTAAAAACGGTTGAAATATGGTTTTCTAGACGTAAAATTACTCGCTGAACACGATTCAACTAGTTAAAATACTCTACGATGCATAATTTTTTAGATACTGAGTAATAAATTTAAGAATAAGGCTAAAAGTATAAGCACTATATGAAAAACTAGTACTATATGTAAAATTAACCGGAGAACACGCCTGTATAAACCCTGTTGACCTAAGACTCATAGTTTTTGAGATATGATTTTTTTTAACAAAACTAAAAATGGCTCTGTACCCGGAYCCATAACCCGGAGCGACTTCCGGTTTGCGCCAGTAAATAGATAATTTTAAGCTAATTTAAATGGTTTTTAGCTTTTTGCTTCAAGTTCTATAGTTTCGTAGAAAAACGCGTTTAAAATTTGACAATTTTGACAATGTTCACTTTTTGAACGGCGATTACGGTCAAACTATTAGATTTAGAGCAAAAAATTTAATTTCATCGTAATCAGCGAAAGAAAATCTATCGACTAAGGCCAAAGCCAAGTCGATATCTCGCAAAAAAAATTTGAATTTTTAAACGCCGATTACGGCGAAACTAAAGGAGATAGCCCAATGTGGTTGGTAAATTCGTAATTAGCGCGTCAAAATCTATCGGATAAGATAGGTTTAAATCGAATCTGAGACATGTTCAAAAACACTAGTTTTTGTGTTAACAATTTTTTATTTTTTTTTATTTTGCAAATTGCGGCAAAACCGTACCTCAATGATGTAATGTTTTGACCTAAACCTATGTAAAATGTTCCGGGGAATCGATTGGCGTCAATTAAACTGCAAAATTCGTAGTAGTTTTGAAGTTATAGTCGGATTTAAATTRTCGATATTTTTGACTTTATCAGAAATTTTCTCGATAACTGTTCATCGCAGAGCACTGAACTTTTTAGTATATCATAGAAAATTCAATTTTCTATCCAACAGTACCAAATCTAAGAGGTTATCTCCAATAAGTCCGGAGTTATTGCCATTAGACCGCTCCGGGTGCCAAAAATCGACCAAAATCTCGAGAAAAATCGAAAAAATTAAAAACTTTAAAATTCACTCGTATCGGTCCGAAAAGCTTAGAAAAATTCAAAAACGTTGTAGAAGACTCAGAAACGTGTATGAAACGTTATTTCTTCGATCTTCTTGAGGAAAATGGTAAAAATAATCGATCGACTTTAAATCACAAAAAATGTGAAATCTAGTCTTCTAGATGCAAAAACACTTGACCTGACCTGATGAAACTACGTTGAAAGATATGTTTTTTTTGGGTTGGTTTTTATTTAAAACATCATGTTTTTCCAGTTTGTAATTTAGTTTTAACTTTTAGCAAATAAAAAGCGATTTTTTCTCGCTTCAGCGCCACTCTCAATATACCATTCTTCCTCCTTCAACATTCCTCATACGTCTCCTGTCCAATTACCCGTCGACAGGTGTGTCGCATTTTTCCGAATTCTCTTCGTCTCGAATGCAAATCCCGACGACATCATTAGCATCAGTG
This sequence comes from Tribolium madens, assembly GCF_015345945.1. NCBI lineage: Eukaryota > Metazoa > Arthropoda > Insecta > Coleoptera > Tenebrionidae > Tribolium > Tribolium madens. Next base: position 12,371,026 of record NW_025401069.1, read on the forward strand.
ACACATGCCGCCCCCTGTAAGACACACTCACCACCCACTCGACGCCGCGCCGCGCCGCCACCGACAATCCGCATTGTTTCGCTTTTTTCCCTTCCATTCATGCCAGCCGTCAAATTAATTATTTTCGCCGCTTATTTAACAAACAGAAACAACAATAACGGCGGGCGTCGGGGTGAGAACGCTTATTGTTGCTTTATAACGGCCCTATTGTACACCGGTCAGATAAAAAATGATTGATCGATCTGATGAACGTCCACCGAGCGGAAGAGAGTGCGGTCTGCGCATCGGTCTGCTTTATTTCCGTTTCCGATTCACACAGACGGTGCCGGAAATAAGTCCAACAACGAACTGCTTACCGGCCCGATTGCGTTTTTAGTGTTGCCAGATCAAAAACAGAAAATCCACCAGATTCGAGTTGAAAAATTCTCCAAATTTTCACCATTGCAAAATCTCGCGAAAAAACGCAATTTTCAGAAATTCTGTGAATTTTTTGGCTTGTTTTCAACAATATTTTGCGAAATAGTTGAGTTTTTAGCTGAAAAACGTGCTAAACCGCTCGAAAAATGCAAAAATTATGTAATTCTAGACTTAATTTGTTGATTATTTAATTTGTTTTAGCGAAATCAAGCAAAAAACTGAGATTTTAGTAGAAAACCGAAGAAAGTCGGGCAAAACAAACTAAAAAATGATACCAGTTTCAATATTTTTTAGGCTGATTTCAATGCAATATTGTGTTTCTATCTCTCAAAAACATGCTTAAACCCTCGGAAAAGACGAAAAAACGCCATTTTTGGGCTATTTTGTTAAATTTGTGGCTTGTTTTTGACAAAATTTTAGAAAATGATTTTGTTTCTAGCTGAAAAAGCATTTGAATAAACTAAAATAAGTTGTCATTTTTGACTCTGTTTAGTAGTATTTTGCAAAAAAACTATTTTTCACCAATTTTGTGTTTTTCTGAGTTGTTTTTAATTTTGCGAAATAATTGCGTTTCAAGCTGAAAAACATGCTAAGATTTACAAAAGAAATGCAAAATTAATGTATTTTTCCCACTTAATATGTTGACATTTCATTTTGTTTTAGCGAAATCTTGCAAAAAAACGTGCTGAAAAACATTTTCGACCTATTTTTGCGTCATTAAGCTCAAATCAAGTGAAACAAACAAAATAACATCAATACCAATCCTGTTTGTGATATTTAGCCGTGTTTGGACAAGATGTGCAAAATAAACCTCTGGTTCAGAAACGAAGTAAGTTGAACTAAAAAATGATATCAATTTCGATTCAATTTTGTTTCAATGCAATATTTCGATTTTTTTGTGTTTATCTCTCAAAAACATCTTTAAACACTCAAAAATTACAAAAAACGCCGTTTTTGCTATTTTGTTGAATTTGTGGTTTGTTTTTGACAAAATTTTGCAAAATAATTGTGTTTCTAGTTGAACGAGCATTCGAAAAAACTACAATAAGTTGTCATTTTCAGCTCTGTTTAGTAATATCTTGTAAAAAACAAATAGTACTATTTTTAACCAATTTGGGGGTTTTCGATTATTTTTTCTTCGAGAAAATTTAACAAAAAATCAAGTTAAAGCTTAAGTTAAAGCCTAAATATCATAATATAATCTTTTTTATAACAAAGTAGTGATTTTTGACACGCTGCGGCAAACTCTCTCAAAAAGACAGTTTTCAGCTGAAAATTCAGCTGAACTTTCGAAAAAGAAAAAAAATTATATCATTTTCGGCCTAATTCTGTGTTTTTTTTTAAAATTAATTTTGCGAAATAATTGCGTTTCGAGCTGAAAAACATGCTAAAACTTTCAAGAAATGCAAAATTAATGTAATTTGCGACTTAATATGTTGATTTTTCAGTTCGTTGTAGCGAAATTTTGCAAAAAACGTACTTAAAAACATTCTTGGCTTATTTTTCTCTTACATTCCTCAATAACTAGTTAAATCAAGTAAAACGAACAAAATAACGACAATATCAATTGTTTTTGTGATTTTTAAACGTGTTTGGACAAGATTTTACAAAATAAATGAACGTCTGGTTCAGAAACGAACTAAGTGCACAAGCTAAAAAATAATATCAATTTCGATTTAATTTTGTAATTTTTTAGCCTATTTTAATGCAATATTTCGAAGTTTTTGTTTTTTTTCTCACAAAAACATCCTCAAATACTCGAAAATGGCAAAAAAACGCCGTTTTTGTGGCTTGTTTTGAGAAAATTTTGCAAAATAATTGAGTTTCTAGCTAAAAAAAGCATTCGAAAAAACGAAAATAAGTTGTCATTTTCGACTCTGTTTAGTAAAAAACAAATACAACTATTTTTAGTCAATTTGGTGGTTTTCAATTATTTTTCCTTCGAGAAAATTTGACGAAATAATCAGGGTAAAGCCTGAGAGTTATGTAAAAATATCATAATAATTAGAATCTTTTTTTATAATAATTTAGTGATTTTTGACACGCTGTGGCAAACTCTCACAAAAAACAGAGTTTTCAGCTTAAAAATCTGCTTAAACTTTCGAAAAAGGGAAAAAATTGTATAATTTTCGGTCAAATTCTGTGTTTTTTTGATTTGTTTTTAACCAGTTTTGCGAAATAATTGCGGTTCGAACCGAAAAACATGCTAAAACCTTCAAGAAATGCAAAATTATTGTAATTTTCGACTTAATATGTCGAATTTTCAATTCGTTTTAGCGAGATCTCGCAAAAATACGTGTTTAAAAACATTCTCGGCTTGCTTTTGTCTTATTTTGCTCAAAAACAGTTAGATCAAGTAAAACAAACAAAATAATATCAATATCAATAGTTTTGGACAAGATTTTGCAAAATAAATGAGTCTCTGGTTCAAAAACGAAGTAAATCTAGCGAGTCAAGCTAAAAATAATATAAATTTTAATTTAATTTTGTAAATTTTTTGCCTGTTTTAACGGGATTTTTAAGATTTCCTTTGTTTTTATCTCAAAAACGTGCTTAAACACTTGAAAAGGGCAAAAATAACGCCGTTTTGGTAAAATTTGTTGAAAGTTTGTATTGTTTTTAACGAAATTAAGCTAAAAAAGTATTCGAAAAAGACAAAATCAAATTGTCATTTTCGATCCTATCTAGTAAAATCTTGTAAAAAAAAACAAAGAGAACTATTTTTAACCAATTTAGTGTTTTTTTTTGACTTGACAAAATAACCAAGTTTCTGGTTGAAAACGTAAAAAATACTCAAAAAAACAGTTTTTTTCATTTCCAAAAAATCACCAGATATTAGAAGTTTTAGAACAGTTTCCACCAAATCACCAGACTATCATGAAAATCACCAGATCTGGTGTAATTTCACCACACGTGGCAAAAATTTTGTTGCGTTATAAATAGTCGGGAGAGAAAAAGGATTTTTAAGATTCTTCAAATGCGTTTTTCCAATTACTTTCCATGGAGGGTGGCGACATTGACGAACGTTTCCGGTTGATAAATGGACGTTGCGGCCGCACAGTTCGAATTTCATTACTCGAATCCCATCTAAAGGGTTGATAAAAATAAACTATTGGGAAAATAATGCAGCGGTTCGTATTCGATATTCCGAGTCGATGGTTTTCCTAGTCGGAGTGAGTTATACCACCGACACTATTTTACAATTCAGATGGAAGCTTGCGGTGCTTCTAGCGGACAGATTCGGTCGCCGATCAATTAAAAATCCATCACAAGGCTTAATGGGAAGTTGATTGATTGCCGCCGAGAGAATTCCCGATTTTAACTATTTTATCCAACGCTGAAAAAACCCATTTACATGCGTATACAGCTTGTCCCAAAATAATTGTGAGCCATAAATCGAACTGCAGCAGACGCAGTTTGTCTTCTCATTGAACACATAGACGACGTGTATGTAAGCTGGAGTAAACTTCTGACGGCCATAAGTCTCAAATTTAAAGTTTACTTATGTCTAGAAGGCAGCAATAATCATAACTCAAAATAACAAAAAGGCCCTCGTTTGCAACGGAATGGGTTGGGAAAGCCAAACTTTAAATCGCACATATCCTGCTATACCGTTCGTGAAGATTCATTACAGGGAAAGCACAAATATTGCCGCAAATATCGCAGTTAGAATGGCTTTTATTACACAGAGTGCATCGCCTAAACCGACTTGAAAATAATCACAATTGTTGAAATGTTACCAAAAACAAATAAAAATTTTACAATACTTTTAAGCCCGAGTTCCATTGTCCCAAAATACCCTCAAAAAATATACAGGCTGTGTCAGAAATCGCGCCTCAAAGAAAAATATCAAGTAACATAGTTCAAGGAACATAGAAAAACGTTTCAACAAATTTTATCTGTCAAAAAAATTTGACATTTGACATATTTTTATGGCTATTTAATGATACTGATGATCTTGTATATGTTTTTTATAATTATTTCTCTCATAACTTCAAATTTTTTATAGATAGAATTTTTTTAACATTTTTTTCATGTTGCTTACATGTCATTTTTCTCTGGGGCGCGAGTTCTGGCGCACTCCGTATACCCACAGTTTATTATTTAAAAAAAAAATCTAAACCTTGAAAAATATTTTTTTAGTTAAACTACACATTTGCTTTAAAAAAATTATTAGAGATAGATAGTGCTAAAAGAAATAAAATCCTTATTTTAAGAAGACGTTTTTTGCAATTTGTTTTTATTTTCGTGTTTTGCATTTTTAATAACATCTACTGTAAAACTCTTTTGACAAAAATAAAATTTCATTTAAATTGCTATTCCTAAACCTCAGATAACGATGGTAGTTGGCATTATAAAAATAAATTAAATAAATTTTGAGAATTTCAAAAAAAAACAATTCCAAAAGTTTTATGTGTAGGTAGTTAAAGAACGATCCAGAATATACAGAGTGAACAAAAAGTATCAAACCAAGCGTTTTTTTGAATTATTTGCCTACAGATAATAATTAATAAAAATTAAAGTAGTATAAAAAATGTGATCTTGTTTTAAGACTAAAATTTTATAGCCTTTGTAAAAAAAGTTTAACAGTGAGTTTTAACATTAAAAAAAAATAAATAGTTCGCAGAACTCAAAAAAAAACAAAAAAAATTAAAAATTCTATTTTTTAAAAACGTTACAGTTTTTCAGAAAGTAAACATTTAGTTTTAAGTAATTAATACTTGGTTCTATACTTTTTGTTTATTCTGTATATGATACTACTCATCTCTTAATTCTTTCAGTTTCTTCAAAAATTTTTGTCTATTTCAGATTTACTAAAAATACAAACTATGTATATGTTTTAAGTTAAGAGTTTTTTGATTTTTTCTAACACACTTCTCTCTAGAAAAGTACACTCTACAGAAAAAGTTAATAGCAGTAAAAAACATTACTAAAGATAGAGAAAAATAAGAGGAAAAGTAAAAGAGTAAAAAAAATTAAATGCAATATACTCCATGAACATTAAATGGGTATTAGAAGTGCAAAAGTAAATTATAGACAAAAAAGTAGAAAATAAAATTATGCTAAAAAAAAAGTTGAAAACCAAAAAAAAACAATTATGGTTTATTATACAGTGAGCGGCAAAATTATGGAGTAATATTATCTAATACAACTGAAAATATTTTGTTTTGACAAAAATGCTCAAACAAAGGACAGGTGAATTTATTAAATACAAAATTTTCAACTTGATTTAAAACTTATGTTTGTTTTTTGTTGATGTTATTTTACTTTCTTTTTCGAAAACTTTATGTAATATTTAATATTTTAGTGTTGCCATTTCGACAATTAAAAAATCTATCAAATTGGCTAAAAAAAATTGAGATTTCCATTACAAAAAAAATATGTCGTTAACGTCATTACCCAAAAGCAAAAAGTGTAAAACCTTAAATCAAGTTCAAAATTATGTATTGAGCATTGTTGCCAAAACAAAATATTTTCAGTTTTAATAAGATTATTCCATAATTTTGACGCGCACTGTGTAATGAAGATTAAAGAAACAAGAAAAAAAAATAACGGTAAATAAGTTATTGCGTTATAATGCAAGCTACAAAAATACAATACTAAAAAAAAGATAGAAAAAATCAGATATAAAAATGAAGAAAATGAATATTAAATAAAAAAAAACAATAAAATGTAAAATGTGCAAATAAAATTTTAATAAAATTTCTTTAAAACGTTCTAGAACGCCAAAGTATTTTGGCGTTCTAGAACATATTTGAATGCTTACCGGCTTAGCAACAATAAACAAAATACTTACCAACGAGTTTGAAATAGCAACGAGTAAATACAACTTACTGTCTTAAAAACAATCAAATAGTGCTTAAAAAATATATTATTGTTTCTATTAATTATTATAACTACCTATAAGAGAAACATTATTTTTCTCCAACAAAATAAAAAAACGACTTTTCGCTTTTTCGGTTGGCAATCCTGTAGCTGAATGCGTCGTTCGTCTTCGGCAAGGCCTGAGTAACACCCAGGGGTCGAAAGGTGGGGATAATTCATGTGGTAAGCGACGCTTTGGTAATTCTCTTTGTTATTACTTGCAATGCTTGCAACTAGTTAAGATTAACGTCAACGCAAACTGCTATTGCAGATTTATGCCTATTATAATTTGTATCGCGCGAATGAGAAATCCGAGATTTGCGACTGGTGGGTTCTTAACACTGTACCTAATGGCTAACTGGTTTGCAGTGCCCTTCGGTCACCTTTAAAAAAAATCGGTATATTTTTTTTTTCTTTTTCGAAGGTTCAAACAGATTTTTAAGCTGATATTTTCTCGAAAAAAAAACTTTTATTTGGAAAACCACCAAATTGGTTAAAAATAGTTCTATTTATTTTTTACAAGATATTACTAAACAGAGCCGAAAATGACAACTTATTTTAGTTTTTTCAAATGCCTTTTCAGCTAAACACAATTATTTTGCAAAATTTTGTCAACAACAAGCCACAAATTCAACAAAATAGCTCAAAAACGGCGTTTTTTTGTCTTTTCTGAGTGTTTAAGGATATTTTTGAGAGACAAAAACACAAATAGTTCGAAATATTGCATGAAAACAGGCTACAAAATTAAATCAAAATTAATATCATTTTTTAGCTTCTTTTGCTCGACTTGCTTCGTAGGTATTTGGTTCATTTATTTTACAAAATCTTGTGCAAACACGCCTAAATATCACAAACAAGATTGATATTGATGTTATTCTGTTCGTTTTACCTGATTTAACTGGTTTGTTGATCAAAATAAGACAAAAATAAGCCGAGAATGTTTTTAAGCACGTTTTTACGAGATTTCGCTAAAACGAACTGAAAAATCAACATAATTATTAACTCGAAAATTACATTTCATAAAGTTGTAGCATATTTTTTAGCTTGAAACGCAATTATTTTGTAAAATTAAAACAAGCCAACAAAATACAGAATAAGGCCGAAAATGATATAATTTTTTCCTTTTTCAAAAGTTCAAGCAGATTTTTAAGCTGAAAACTCTGCTTTTTTTTCGAGAGTTTGCCACAGCGTGTCAATAATCATAAAAAAGATTATATTATGATATTTTTACCGAATCAAGAAAGTCTTAGGCTTTAACTAAATTGGTTAAAAATAGTTCTATTACTTTTTTAGAAGATATTACTAAACAAAGCCAAAAATGACAACTTATTTTAGTTTTTGAAATGCTTTTTCAGCTAGAAACACAATTCTTTTGCCAAATTTTGTCAAAAACAAGCCACAAAATAGCCCAAAAACGGCGTTTTTTCGTCTTTTTCGGGTGTTTAAGGATGTTTTGCAACTAGTTAAGATTAACGTCAACGCAAACTGCTATTGCAGATTTATGCCTATTATAATTTGCATCGCGCGAATGAAAAATCCGAGATTTGCGACTGGTGGATTCTTAACACTGTACCTGTGGATACGATAATAATACTAATAATGATAACAAAATGCCAAGTTGCATTGTTAAATACGTATGAAGATAAATAATCTTTTATAAACCGAACACAAATAAAAAAAGAAAAAAGACCATAAATGGCTTTATATTCACACAAAATATTTTATTAGACTAAGCAAACACTATACACTATAAAATAAAATTACACATATACATAGTAATAATAATATTAAAAATAATTGATGTAATATGTGTTTATTTAAAAAACAATSGCAGTAAGCGAARGTATGTCGTCCAATGTTTAGTCCACAAAGTTTTAATTATTTATCAGCTTCAAAAGTAAATAAAGTAATTAATTAAAAACATTCAAAATATTTCGTCTCTTTAGTGCAACAACTAGATAACTTGAAATTTATAGTTTTGTGTAACTGCAATTTAAAAATTTAAAAGACAAAAAACTACATGTTGAATGTAATCAAAAATTATTTTTATTGGTCATACAAGTGTGTAATATATACTAAACTAAGTTTTTTTAATCTGACAGAAATTTAGGTTTTAGGTTTTTGAAGTATTGTAACAAATACTTTAGAAATGCCTAAAATTTAAGTTATCTAGTTGTTGCAGTAAGGGGACGATTTGTCAAAAAACACTTCTGAGTTTTTTTATGGAGATTTAATAATGCAAAGAGTATTTTGAAAAACAAACTAAAACAATTATTGGTTACGCGTATGCGTTACAAAATACCATCATCACTAGAGTCGAATGAGAATATATAAAAATATAGTACTTGTAATGATATTTTTTCAAAAGTTGGCCACAAATTCTCTTCGCCAGATTTTACACCATGACAAAAATATGACGAACACTGATCATGGCATCCAAATATGTGTTTAGGACCATTTATAATGTCTTTTTTTAGATCACATATTTTTATGTGTAAGGGGTCAGACTTATTTTTTCTATACTTGACCGCACTTACTACAGCCGTTCGAAATTTTAATACATGCCGTAATAAAATTCTAATTTGGCCAATTCTTTTAATTTATTACAATAATTTCGCAAGATATGGTTTCTACACTCGATAGTTGTTTAAAATTTCAGGATTAACTAAATCAAATTTCTAACGAATTCTTCTATCATGATAGTTTTCTTAGAAGAACCCAGAATTATGTTAGAGTCTTTAACTAATAAGCAGTGGTAAATCTCAAAAAATGCAAATTTAGAGCGACATATTTTTATATTACACAAGAGTTTTCTTAGAAAAACTCAATTATTTGCTACATAAAAAAGGCACTTTAGAGAAAAAATTTTTTTTTATTTCTGACGCATACCTGATTTTTTTAAAACTAAAATTATGTTAGAAATTAGTCTTTAACTAATAAGCAGTGCTAATTTAGAGCAAAATTTATTTATCTTTTACAAGAGTCGTTTCCCCTAAACGGGAACACACTCTGTATTTGCTTCAAATTCTGTTGTCATTCATTTTGCCTTTTTAAACGTCGAATTAAAATTTGAATGCAGTTAAATGTTCTATAAATTGGCCATAATGCTACTAGACTTCAAAAAAATGTAGCTAAGATATGATCAGTTTGAAATTCAACAAAAAGGAAAGCTTCTTGCAGGTACCGTGTAAAAGCATTATTAGGGGTTAAGGGCTCGATGGGGGGTAATCATGGAAGAAGCTTGAGATTTTCGATCCAAGAGTAATGGGGGTTGCATCCATTTTTTAAAGTTTCTTTGTAATTTATCTTGTATTATAAAAAAAAATTGAACGTAGCGAGGTGCATATTTTAATTATCTACATGTCAATAAAAAATTTGTTTTAAGATGTTGCATCGTCACAAAGAAAAATATGGGCAAAGTTTTACAATAATCGTAATTTTTTAGAGAATCTAAGTAATATTTTGAAAAAATTACATCATAGCGGGGTACGTTATGCTATTATTTACAGATAGAGACATTGATCTTTTTGTAGAATTAAAAAATACAGATTTGACACATGGGTAAAATTTGTATATTTTCCCGTATAGTGGAGAGCCTTAACACTGTGCAGTCACCTTTTTCCTGCAGTGTGTGGGAAAAAACCGATTTTGGTTTAGGATTTTTCGACAAATTGGCTCCGTGTCGGGATCGGTTCGGCTTTATTAAGATGCGATCCGATCAAAATTCATGAAAGCGGCGCGTTTTGTCGGTTGGCTAGACGTGTCAAGTGCATTTTAATGTTCCGGTTTCGGGTGTGATACACCCGCTATATCCCGAGATTTTCGAATGGGAAATCCGCTCTCCGGAAAAAAATCATTAATTTTAATGCGTATTGTCTGGAGTGCGTCATAAATCAGTTGTAAAATTCGTCTGGACAGCTTTTTCGGAGACACGCACTACCGAAGATTGACTAAATGGAGTCAGAAGGCGAAGAGATGAGGAGTGTCAATATCGACTACGCTCAAGTTGTTTGCATGCAGTGTCAGCAAACAAAAAACACCAAGTGCAAGATGCACTCGGATACGGGTTTAAGCTGGATGGTGCGAGATTGAAGATAATGAAGGTTTAAGTGCTGAGAGAGATTTTAAAAGTGGAATGAAACATTTTGAATAAAGAATTGATTAGAAATATTGGTGTTTTGTTTTTGTTTTCACATTTACAATATAATTCTGATTGACAATAAAAACTCGATTTTTTTCAATGTTGTCACTGGAATTGCCGGATTTGTGTCCATGTGATATGTTTTGGTTTTGCGTTTTTAGGCGTTTTGATATCGTTATCTCAATATTATGGCTCTTCTGATTCTAAATATAATTTTAATTTAGTTATGTCATTCTTTGTTGCTACTTAATTATTAAAGTTTCTATAATAAATATAGGATCTAGGTATAACAACCAACACCAAAATTTTTAAAATCCGATTTTTTTGAAAGTATAAAAATTCTGCTACCGAATCTAGTTGCAAATTTAGTTAAAAATCTAGTTGAAAATTTTTAGAAAGATAGTAGTCCAGTCAAATTAGTCATAAAAATAGTGGTCAAATAACAAAAATTCCGACAGAGCTAAATTTTGGTGGAGACCTTGGGTACACCATTAGAAATAAAGCATCAAAAGTCCCCATCGATCCCATGTGTGCTAAAAAAGTTATTCGGGGTCAAAGGTCGAAATTTGACGTTTTTTAAATTTTTTTCGAAAACGGAAAGTTTTTTCAAAAAAGTAGCCCAGACAAAAATTATAGATCTTAAAATTATCTACAAAAATGGTTTTACACTTTTTTTCTAAGAATRACCATTRCTGAGATATCGCGATTCTAAGAGTTGAAGGAGTAACGTTCTACATCATATGCACATACAGAGTGCGCCAGAACTCGCGCCCCAAAGACAAATGCCATCATGTAGGGTAAGGTTCCAGGAACATATAAAAAATTAAAAAAGAATTCTATCTACAAAAACTTCAAAGTTATTAGTGTTTAAATTTTGCACTTTAGACTCTATTTATTCCTGTTGGAAAAATAATTTTCCAAGTTTTTTTTGCTACAGGCTATAAGAAGCGGAAACAAGGAAGCTGTATCTTAAACTGTAACTCTGTTTAATGTTATTTGTGGCTTTTATCGACAAAATTTTTGTACCTTTACTAAATAATTATGAAAAAACATATACAAGGTCATCAGTATTATTAAATAGCCATAAAAAAATGTCAAATGTCAAAAAATAAATGTCAAAAATTTTTGACAGATAGAATTTTTTAAACATTTTTTCAATACTCTGAGGATTACCCAAATATTCCCTTTCAAGGAAGTGCGCGATTTTTTAAACATTCTATATGTATTACCAAATAAATTCTTTTTAATTCTAATGGAATCGAGATATTTATAAGTTTAATGAAGTAGAAGAAAAATTTCAAGTAAGATAAGATACCAGGAACATAAAAAAAATGTTTAAAAAATTCTATCCGTCAAAAAATTTTGACATTTGTTTTTTGACATTTGACATTTTTTTATGTCTATTTAATAATACTGATGATTTTGTATATGTTTTTTTACAATTATTTAGTAAAGGTACAAAACTTTTGCCAATAAAAGCCACAAATAACATTGAACAGAGTTACAATTTAGTATACAGCTTCCTTGTTTCCGCTTCTAATAGCCTGTAGCAAAAAAATTATTTTTCCTACAGAAATAAATAGAGTCAAAGTGCAAAATTTAAACTCTCATAACTTTGAAATTTTTATAGATAGATTTTTTTTTTAATTTTTTCCATGTTTGTGGTACCTTACCCTACATGGCATTTGTCTTTGAGACAGGAGTTCTGGCGCACTCTGTATGTGCATATCATGTAGAATGTGACTCATTCAACTTTTAGAATTGCGATATCTCAGGTATGGTGATTCTTAGAAAAAAAGTATAAGGACCATTTTTGTAGATAATTTCAAGATCTATAATTTTTGTCTGGGTTACTTTTTTGATAAAACTTACCGTTTTCGAAAAAAATGTAAAAAACGTCAAATTTTGACCTTTGACCCCGAATAACTTTTTTAGCACACATAGGATAGATGGGGACTTTTGACACTTTATTCTTAATAGTGTACCCAAGATCTTCACCAAAATTTAGCTCTGTCGGAATTTTAGTTATTTGAAATGTCTATTTTGACCGGACTATAGTAATTTTTTTTGATTTATTCAAACTAAACAAATTTGATTTTTAAACTTATGTATACATATAATTTACTTAAAAAAAAACACTTTTGAACACACTTAACTTATTGAAATTTTTTACAAATTGCAAACCCCAAAATTTTAGTATTTTTTATTTTTGTAGATTGTTTTACTAGGTGCTGAATTATAAAGCGTTTTTTGAGGCTAAGCTAAAGCAGGAATTAAATTTTTAAAAAGAGTGTATTAATGACATCTATAAATGCATCATCTTTTTTAAACAAAATTATTCATCAACATTGACATTTTTTTTTAAATTTTTTATTGCTAAATGTTTTCTTCTTGTCATCACGAAATTAAATTTTTCCTTTCGAAATAGTTATTTGTACAACTAGTTTTGAAAGTCACTTTTTTTCACGAATTTGCAGTTTATTATCGAGGGCTCTGCAAATGAGTGAAAAAAAAGAACTTTCAAAACGAGTTGTACACAACATTTTTTGCATAGTGATAACTCTAAGAACCAAGAAGATATCAATTTGATAAATCAAATCGTAATGTATTGCGAGCTCTTTGTAACGAACTCTTTAGAAATAACTATAGAAATATAACTATAGAAATCGTTTAAAAAAGTAGTGCAAGTGCAAGATGCACTCGGATACGGGTTGCAGCTGGATGGGGTTTTTGAGGTGCGAGATTGAAGATAATGAAGGTTTTAGTGCTGAGAGAGATTTTAAAAGTGGAATGAAACATTTTGAATAAACAATTGATTAGAAATTTTGGTGTTTTATTTATTTTTTCCCACATTTACAATATAATTCTGATTGACAATAAAAAATTAGTCAAAAACTCGATTTTTTTCGATGTTCTCACTGGAATTGCCGGATTTGAGTCCATGTGATAAGTTTTGATTTTGCGTTTTTAGGCATTTGATATCGTTATCTCAGTATAATGGCTTTTCTAATTCTAAATATAATTTTAATTTAGTTATGTCATTCTTTGTTTGCTACTTAATTATTAAAGTTTCTATAATAAATATAGGATCTAGGTTTAACAACCATCACCAAAATTTTGAAAATACGATTTTTTTGAAAGTAAAAAAATTCTGCACCAAATCTAGTTGCAAATTTAGTTAAAAATCTAATTATAAATTTCTAGCAAGATAGTAATTCGTAGATTCATTCAAACTAAATAACTTGGATTTTTAAGCTTATTAATATAATTTACTTTAAAAAAATAGTACCTAAGACTTTTTAACACACTTATTGAAAATTTTTACAAATTGCAAACTCCAAAATTTTAGTATTTTTTATTTTTGTAAACATGCAAAATATGCAATGAAATAGTAGATTGTTTTACTAGTACAGAAACTGAAGGTTTACTAGCGAGTAAAAGTGTTTTCTTACGAATTGAACATGCTAATCTTTGGAAAAAGTTTGAATAAAAAGTATTTTTTACAAAAATTCCTTGGTTTAATTAAAGTTGTGTTTTATAAAACATGTGTCACATATGAATCTGTCAGATAAAGTTTTGCTCGAAGATTCTCCTGAAATATTAGCAACAGCACAAGAAGCGACTTCAAATTTTATACCTCCGAAGTCGAGAGACAAGTATATTAAATGTTAGCAGATGTTTTTTATTTGGAGAACTGAAAAAGGTTTCAAAAAATATGTGGCTGCGTTACTAATGACTAATGAGTAAAATGGTACTTATTTTATTTATTTCATAAAATTACTGTTTTCTATTGAGTATATAGTTATTTAATAAACTAATTTGTTAACTGTTTAAAGCATGAACGAGCGTTAGCGAGTGCCTTTAATAGTTGAGATTAATCGCCCATTCACAATTGAGTTGATTACAACGTTTTTTTGTTAACTGCAGACTTTTTTTTATTCTGGAGACAAACTTTAAAATTAAATCCAATTTCATTTTTTATTGCACTATTTTTGATTTCGATTCTTCAATTTCAACTTTGACAGTTGTTATTAAGATTTATTGCAAACTAGATGCAAGAAAAATAGTGAAAATTCGGCATGTATACTTGCTGACTTGAGAATGAATTAAAAAGCGTTTTTGAGGCTCAGATAAAGCGGGAATTAATTTTTTTTTTGAAAAGTGTATTAATGACATCTACAAT
>NW_025401069.1:12387621-12396210 GCF_015345945.1 Tribolium madens
ATTTAAAAAGTTGATAGAATATTTAATTTTAAGACAAAAGTGTTTCGAAAAATGCTATGAAAGGGAGCTACACCCCCTAAAAAAGGTACGTTTTTAAAAGGGTTTTTCCTAATATTTCAGAATAGATAAAATTACAAAATTTGATACCTTTATATGTATACCTAAACAAATGCCAAATAACAAAATTTTTAATCAAGGGCTTCCTAAACGGTAAAACAAATTTAATTTTTAATTGTTATGCTGTTTATGTAACATAAATTTTTAAACCGATTTTTACTAAAAATCCGTAATTGTATCAGAAAAACACGAAAGACCTTTTTTATGAAAAAATATGAAATTTTGTTGCTGAATGTGACAAGAAACCACAGGCAAAATAGTTAGAGTAAATTTGTACCCTAATCCCATCTAGTTTAGTAAGGCCGTAATTAAAAATTTCAACATTTTATTTTTGTACTTGTATGTGTATAAAAGTTATCATCTGTACCAAATTTTGAAATTTTTTTCTAAAATGATTTCGGAAATATTGTAAAAAAAACCTATTAAAAGACGCACCCCTTGCGTAGCATTTTTCGATATATCTTCATAGAAAATTTTTGTTTTAAAAATGAATATTCCATCTCCTGTTTAAATTTGTAACAATAAAGTATTAAAAATTTATTTCATGTTTTGTTACTTTTGTGAGTTAATTTGTATTTTTGTATGTTTAATTAGGATCTCTTATTTCAATTTAAAATAAAAACGTGTACTTAGAGATTTTTGCTTTTTAATCCGCCTTCTTTCATTTCATTTTCATGAATAAAATCCTGGTTACGGCCCTGACTGCTTCGCCTATCATCCATCATCGGGGACCTCCCCGATTTTCGAAAAAGGACGCCAACACAACGCGAATAAATTCGAACGATATCGCCGGCCACTGCAGCCAATAACCGTAACGATAATAATGAGAATAAAGTATTGGACTATTTAATTCGGCGGCAAAAATGCACGGTGGGTGTTTATCTGCGATTTGTCGGCCCACGGGGGCGCCCGCCTGCCCGTTTTGGCAAGGGTGCGATACTGCCAGGAAATAAACCGAAGGCTTTACGACAGCAGAGGCCAATATGGAGCGCTGGAAAGCCTTCGGCGGACCGCAAAATCGATTTTAACGATTATTTATGTATTTGCAAGACCTTCGCACAATTGCAAAATTGATTCGCTCCAAAAAACTTTTTCTCAAATAAGAAAATTCTAGACAGAAATTTTGTCACATGTTTTTGCATTAAAGGAGCTTTACGAGTTGTTCGTTTTTTCTATAAAAATTAAAAAAAAATATTGTGTGGTGGGCAAACGCTAAATATTTTCTCTAGAGCTGCTATAATACTCAAGGCAAATTAGGTAAAAAAACTTGATTAAAATAAAAACAATGAGGTGAAACAAGGAGCATATTAGTTAGTTCTCTACAAAATAATTTAATTATTACTTGGTTTGACGCAAAAAAAATAATTAAATAAGAGAAGATGTGTATAAGGCTAACACATAAAATGTCGACCCTGAAATTGCCACATTTTGGTAGATACCGTGAAAATATAAAAAATTATTATTATTAAAAACCGAATCTACAATGGCTTTGCTAAATTTATGTTTCTGCCGGTTATATTTGATCAATTTTTTTGATTTAATTTTTTTGCAATAAAAACAGGGTGTTCAAAAAAAAACGTTAATAGTATACTATATCACAAGGTTGAACAGAGCCGAGCTGTTTATTTCCCGAGATGCGTAGCATGTGAAAAAAAAAATTATAGGGGTGATTCTCTAGATCAAAATAAGAATAAAGTTTTTGTGGACCTATTTACGAAAATGTTTTCTAAAGAAATTAGAACAATAACTCGACCTTATGCGGGGTGTCCCAGAGAGTTGAAAAAGTCCATTAGTGACCTTTAAATGGTAAAATTTAAAAAAAAAATTGTATGGGACATTGATAAGATACTAATCTAATACATCACCTAAAATTATTTTCAACCATACAGCATGTCCCAAAAATAAATTACGATACAAATTTGTGTTTTTTAAATAATAGTAAAACACCGTATATTTTTTTGCATTTTTGGGTGTGGCCTTTTAAAACAATGTTTTTACGCTAAACTTTTATTAGTCGATTTTGATTAATTTTAGGAATAAGACAATTTTCTTGACGAGAACATGCACTTTTAAAAATTTATTACACAAAAACTAAGATATCTAGAAATATTTTTTTTACTACCGCAAGGAAGAAGATACAAGCTATAAGGTTGTAACATTTTTTTTAGTATGTTGCACTTGCAAAGATAAAAAAACGAAGGCGTTTGTTAAAAGTTCAATAATTTAAAAGATTTAAAGGAACACCCTATTTATTGTTTTTGCGTTTAAAAGATTATTAAATTGTCTTTCTAAAAATATTTACTTTTAGATGTTTATAATCAATAACTAAAAAGATATTTAACGTTAAACATTAAAAAAAAAAATATTGTTTTAGTAGTCAAAAAGTGCACAGTTGCACATGAGATGGAAGTAATATCACTTTTAGTAATCATTTTTGTGTTAAACTGAATCCATTATTCTTTATTTTTACAATAAAATAATTCGAATTTCAGTATTTATATCGACTTTTACAATCTCTGGATAAATCAACGGATAAGTGATCCGTGGTGGAATTACTATTCTATAGTAATAAATATCTTTTCATTTATCAATTCTAGACATTAAAAGTTTATTTTTTTAGATCGACAATTTATCAATCTATTAGATTCAAAAATAAAAATAGAGTGTTTCACATTTAAAATTTTTTATTTAACTTTTAACAATCTCCTTAATTTATTAATCTTTACAAATGCAAAACACTAAAAAATTGCTACAACTTTAAATTCTCTAATTTTTTGTTTGCTGAAGTAAGAAAAACATTGTTCTACCTGTCTTAGTTATTGTGTAATATTTTTTTTTAAAAGTGCATGTTTTCGTCAAAAAAAACTTATACTACAAAAAAAATAATAATTATTTTTTTCTGTCGTCTATATTTTAGTTTAAAGAATTCGCATATTCATCTCTCTAGTCTCTACTCAAGGCCCTCGAGTTTCAAGTTTCCTAAAGGTGAAAAGTGACGTTATCACAGTTGTACAATGTAAAAATCAATGAAGCGAATAAAAAATTTGTATAATGTGTGCCAAATATGGTAATAATATTAACAAATTATGTGAAAAATGTGTATAAAAATTTGCTAATATTTCATTGCACAATTAGTCAAAAGCGTTTACGAATAAAATCTTACACAAAAAATTACTAAAACTACTAGCGTTTTTTACTTTATTAATTTGTAAGTGAAATTATCGTTAATTTGATATTTCTTTGATTTTTGTCAGTTACGGCATGTGCTTCATCTCGTTGACGTTGATAATTCCAAAAAGAATTCCAGTAATTCCAAAAAAAATCCAACAATTCCAAAAAGAATTCCAGTAATTCCAAAAGAATTCCAGTAATTCAAAATAATTCCAAGCAACTGCTTCCAGAGTTAACGGCCCCTGGAAATCTGTTGTAGGGGCATGGTGATAAGCAGTAAGTGGGAATATCGATTTTGCGAAATCCTGCTTGGCAGGAATCCGGTCCTGGATTGGTCGTGTCGCTACAGCTCCGGCATAAGAAACGCAACAAGTGAACGTCGACATAAATGCATTGGTGCAGGATCCCTTTTGAAAGTAATGGGGTGGTTCAGGTCGTATGAATTTTTTCGTTCGTTTTGGTTTCGCTTCTGGTGTATATTTTCGGCGGAGCGACAAAAAATAACGGCTTTCCGCTAAGTGCATTCGGCAATAAGAATTCCGGGACAAATACGAATTCTCACTTTGTGCGACCACTAGTGTACGACTAACAACGAAATATGTCGCAATATCTGACTGGGACGTTACGTTTCCTCGTGCAGTTTCAGGTTTTAACGAAATAAAGACGACATAAATACCGATAACGAAGAAGTTTGTCGGGACGGCTCGATGGTAATTGGCCAAAGGCCGGACAATATCAACGCGAATTACTCTTTAAATTTAGATCTCGTGTCCGAAATGCACACCTTGATACATATAAAATACCCCACTTAATTTTATGGGACGGATGTTTATGGTGGTGCTCCAACAAACGACGACGTCGCAGACAACGACTACAACACGACACTCTTCAATTTCAGCTGAATCATCGCAGATATAGAATTTTTTCGCACAAGACCCAACAATACCACTGCCATATTTTAATAGTCACTTACCGCTCACAATATCATTAATTAAATTGTCAAAATGAACCACAACCGCCATTTGTCCCACAAGCCAATCAAGCATTATTGTTCGAAAAAAGAAATAAAATATTACAAAAAGTAAAAATGACCTTTGTTCCAATGTAAGTGACAATGACAATCTTAGAGTAATACAAGGTGCGCCAGAACTGGCGCCCTAACAAAAAAATTCAATTAAGATAAGATACCTGGAACATAGAAATATCCTATCTGTCAAAAAATTTTGACATTTATTTTTTGACATTTGACATTTTTTATGTCTATTTAATGATACTGATGATTAAGGCTCGGAATATATGCAAAATGCATATTTGTTATTAAGAGGTATATCAACAAAATTGTAAGTTTTCTATGCATATCTAATGGTTTTTGATTAAAATAAGCCAAATAAAAAATGCATATTTTGCATATTTTGGCAACTTGGTGCATTTTTTTTGGAAATATTGAATATTTGTGTATATTTTCTTCAAATCACTAATTTTAGATTAAAAATTTCAGTTCAAGTTAAAAATTGGACAGTTTAACTGTTTGCAGTTTAAATTCGTTTTATACTGGGTGAATATAAAGTATTGAACCAAGCGGTTTTTTTTAAATCATTTGTTTCCAAAAAATTATAATTAATATAAATTAAAGTAACATAAAGAATGATCTTTTTTTAAGAACAAAATTTTGTTTTATTTTTGAGTTATTCGATTTTTGTTGTCTAAATTGCGATATACAAGGTGCGCCAGAACTCGCGCCCCAAAGAAAAATGGTAAAAAATAAGGTAAGATATCAGGAATATGGAAAAAATGTTAAAAAAATTTTATCTATAAAAATTTCGAAGTTATYAGGGRTTYAAGTTTGCTCTTTGACTCTATTTATTTCTGTTGGAAAAATAATTTTCCAAGTTTTTTTTGCTATAGGCTATTAAAAGAGGGAACAAGGAAGCTGTATCCTAAATTGTAACTCTGTTCAATGTTATTTGTGGCTTTTATTGGCAAAATTTTTGTCCCTTTACTAAATAATTGTAAAAAAACGTATACAAGATCATCAGTATCATTAAATACATATAAAAAAATGTCAAATGTAAAAAAATATATGGCAAAATTTTTTGACAGATAGAATTTTTTAAATATTTTTTTCATGTTCCTGGTATATAAAAAAATAATTTAATATAGAGCAGATAGTTGTAATCTCCTAGATTATGACCTTCATGAGAAAAATGTTTCTTTGGTGGGTTGCCATTTAAAAAAATAAATATTTTTGTAGAACTCAAAAACGAAATAATAAATATTTCGAAAAATTGTATTTTTGATAAAACATCATATTTTTATAGAACTTTATAATTCATCTATTAGATTTTTCAAAAAATAAATACTTAAATAAAAAACGTTTGGTTCCATAGTTTCTATTCACCTGTTATAAAAGGAATAAATCTTTCTATGTAGATAAGTAGTTGTCTGCAAATGAATTTTATCAAAATTGTTTAAAGTGATGTGATCTGAAAAGTACCGATTTCTTAGAAAGGGTTAATTATTAGGTTATTAAAATAGCTTGTCTCAATTTAATCATTCATTTTATTTATTCGACGAAAATACAAAGTTTAGTGTATTCGAGGATAAAAAATTATCCCAACTTTGATTTTTTATTGTTAAAAATTTAGCAAATCGATGCATATTTGGTATATATTGGAGCATATTTCTTAATATTTTGTGCATATTTTGTGAAAATACGTGCATATGTATATGCGCATATTTTACGAATTTTTCGTGCATATAATCAGAGCCTTACTGATGATCTTGGATATGTTTTTTTTTATAATTATTTAGAAAAAGTACAAAAAAATTGTCAATAAAAGCCACAAATAAAAAGTGGAATTTTCGGAATCACTGGAATTTTGCTGAAATTATTTTGGAATTGGAATTAGTTGTACACATTTTTTTCAAGTTAGCGGCCTCTTTTTTTGGGTCTTGCTTTTTTCGGCGGTAAATCAGTTGTTGAATTTTGCTGGATATTAAAGTGAAATCTATCGGGTGTATTCTTGGCCCGTAAAAGTCGAGTACATGAACGAGTTAGCTTCCCATTATATAAAGTAAACGACGTTATCCCTCAAGTACACACACAGCGTCTGAAATTCATCCTAGCCATGAATTAATTTGAAGTTATGAAGTCGTGAGGAAGATTGTAATTTTAAAGTTTCCTCACCGTATTTTCCCACGTGCAACTTTCATATAACCTTTTATGAAAAGTAAATGAAGTAGTCAAACTGCGCTTCGATGTTTCCGTACAAAGCCGGGCTTTACTCCGGCCGATAATGAATAACATTTTTGCATTTTGCTCCCGGATTTTTTGCAATCGCTGCAATTTGCGTGTTAAATTTCCGTGACAGCCAATAAGGTGCGCTCTCCCAGACGAGCCGTTCACTTTAGTTAAAAAACAAACCAGTCTGTCGCGACGACACTCACAATCAATTTAAAAGATGGTGCATCAAATTTACATACATATGAACATATTCCACAGCGATGCATAAAATATACGAGAGCACGAAACGGCCCGGAACAGACACACTGCATTACCTCAATTGAGTTCGAGGGATGAACTGCACTTTTTACGACGCTTTTTCAACACTCTCTTCGCACCTAAAACGACTGACGATGTCGACAAACTACAAAACTCCACAAAACCTTTGACAAAAGTGCTCGCGATTTACAAAGACGATTTTATTTCACTACGACGAGGAAGCGAATTTTACGACATTGCTGCTTCTTCAAAAGACAATAACTTTCACTCAAGCCAGAAATGCCAATTTCGATCTAACTTTTTGAATCAAAGACACTTTTTTAATTAATAATAATGAGGCTTTATGTATGGTTCTATTACTTCTATTTGTGTGTTTTTGAAACTAATTAAAAGTTTTGTCAAAGTACAATTGTATTAATAATGTTGTTGTTTATTGCTTAAGTAGACTATACAGGGTGTGCCAGCGAGTTGAAAAAACGTTACTGACCTTTAAATGGTAAAAAATTAAAAAGAAAATATAAAGGACATTGATAGATACTAATCTAGTCCACGCCTAAAATTATTTTCAACTATACAGCGTGTTTCAAAAATAAGTTACAATACAACTTGTGTTTTTTTAAACGAAACACCATATGTTTTTTAGCGTTTTTGGATGTAGATTTTTATGACGATGTTTTTAAGCTAAACTTTTATTATTTTTTTTGAGGAAAACATGCACTTTTTAAAAATTTATTACACAAAAACTAAGATACACATTTCACTTTGCTACTTTTAACTAAATCACGACTATTTGTTATTGAATTTTCATCGTTTTGGTTTCTCTTTATTTCACGACAAATTTACGCGACAATTAATGTAAAATTAAGAAATCATCAACTAAAACATTTCAATTTTTTATTTAAAAGAATTTATAAATGTATCTATAAGAAAAAATATTGTGTTATACTCGTACTACGCACTCGTTTCATAAAACACATCACTCGCAGATAATGAACAACTTTTCTTTACTTGTCTAATAAACTACTACACTACTCAAAAAAATTAAAAATACGTCGTAATTTTTTTGATGATATTTGAAAGGCTGTATCTCATCGAAAAATAGTTGTATCTAAATAAAAAAAAAAACGTTTTGAAGTTTTGAGTTTCTGGTTTTGAGATCTTTTGGCAATTTTTTTTCGGTGCTACGGTTATTACGCAATCCTAAATAATAGCGCGAGAAAAAAAATCTAATTTTTTTTTGTTTTGGTTTTGGTCCACGGACTTGAGAAGTTTTTTTTAGTTAAGTCAATACATGGACCAGATGACCTTTAGTATGCTTTTTTCATATTCTTTTTACATCAATTTGTCTCTGAGATATCTGACTTTAAATGAAAAATGATCCTTTTGTCTTTGTTCATGGATATCTTATCAACCAATGACCACACAGAGAATATAAAGGTAGTGTCAAAAACTGGAATAAATTGTTTACAAGATCCTTTAATGATTTTTTGAAAAAAAACATTGATATAAAGTAAAGAGAAAAATGTAACTTTTTGCGTTGTTTTGGTAAATTTACCGCGTATTTAGTAATTATTGATGGGGATAGGAGTTTTTACAGTTTAATGTGTTCCTTATAACCCTGTTAATTTTTAAATCGATCCATCGAACTATTTTCTTAGACCGATTGTCAAAGTTTTGCAGAAAAATTAAAAGAACAATTGCACATATTGTTTCAGAACATTGTCTAATCTTCATCAAAAACAATTTTTTTTCGACTTTTGTTACAATTTTGCATTAGCTATTTGCTAAAATTAAAAAAA
>NW_025401069.1:12396360-12424215 GCF_015345945.1 Tribolium madens
AAAAAAAATTAAAAATATTTTTGCGAAATTTTTAATCGATTTTTTTTCAAATTTAACTAACAACTCGTGCAGAATTGTAAAAAAAAGTGAAAAAAATGTTTTTCTTATATTGACAATATTCAGAAACAATACAGTACAATTCTTTTGTAAAACTTTATCAATCGGTCCGAGAAAACGGTTCATTAGATCGGTTTCAAAATTCGCAAGGCTATGGAGGATACATTAAGCTGTAAAAACTCCTAAAAACATTAGTCCCCTTATCAATATTAGTGAATACAGAGTACATTTACTAGAACAATGCAAAACGTTAATTTTTCGTCTTTTCTTTAAATCAATGTTAAAGGTGAAAAAAAATATTTTTTCAAAAAAATCATCCAGTTTTTGACACTACTCGTGTATTCTCTGTGTTGATTGATGAGATATCAATGATCAAAGACTAGGTAAAGGATCCTTTTTTATTTAAAGTCAGATATCTCAGCGATAAATTGACGTAAAGAGAAAATGAAAAAAGCATATTAAAGGTGAATAAACATGCTGAGCGGTCCATGTATTGACTTAACTAAAAAAAAATCCTAAGTCCGTGAACCAAAACCAATAACAAAAAAAATTGTTTTTTTCTCGTGCTATTATTTAGGGTTGCTTGATTACCGTAGCACAGAAAAAAATTTTGCTAAAAAATCTCAAAGCTAGAAACTTAAATCTTCAAAATGTTTTTTTTAATCTAGATACGTCTATTTTTCGACGAGATACAGCCTTTCAAATATCATAAAAAAATTTACGAAATATTTTTGTTCTTTTAATTTTTTGGAGTATTATTTGTGGTAGAGTATGAAACGCTCTCGGAAGGAGTGTTTCAATTTCAGTGTAATTTTGAGAGTGGGCTTGAGGAGATTTAGAGGAGCTTCCTGGACTATGTAGAGCTGATGGCCGCGGTAATGCATCCGCTTTCACGCCTAATGGCCGTGGCTCGCTTCACCTTATCACGCATTCAGTTGTGCAACAATATAAAAGTCGAATAAAACGTAACAGCTAACATCGTAATTAATTTTCCCGGAGAGGCAGTTTGTATCAAGTGTTTTTGCGTAAACACGACTTAATTAACTTAGCTTGAAACGTGAAAAAAACTAATTCCAACTTGGTAAATTTCCATCTCGACATTTTCGTTTCTTTAATAAAATTCCGGCATTAAAATTGCGTCTGGAAGTATTAAAACTTAAGAGATAGCGGCATGCGAAAGCTTCATGTCTTGTGTAAGCAACAAACCGAATTGGAATCGCGAATTCAATTTGAATCCGAGGTATCTGTAATGCAGACTCGAAATGGGGAAAGCAAATAATATAAAATGGTCAACATTGAGTCTACCAATAATATTCCGGTTCTTTCCTTCGCGTCTGGCCAATTTGGAAATCTCTCTATATTCAATACCCAGGGACGGATCTACCGACTCGCATTCAAAGGAATTGCAGACGGATAGCCTCGGGGACACCGCCGCTTGTAATTTGGCTTCTGGACGCCCGGATACACGAAAAACGACGCCGACGCCTCTCCAGAGGACGCCTCTATTGAAAACCAGATTTTACATCACAATGACTTGCTGTCGTTAACTTTTTATTCGCAAGTTTTAAATGAAAAAGCAACACACAGTCACTGTTTGAAAAATAAAGCTCATTCGGATTTCGTGAGACAAAGCCAAAAATTAAGCCGCTTTAGAAAAGAGCTAGATAAGCAAAGCTATGACTTTGATACAATTAAATTTTCCGACTTATTTAGTCTCCAAAAGGGTTAAAATAAATAAAAAAGTATTGTTTAGGTAAAAAAATTAGTGAAACAAGTCAAAAATGTATTACAAAAACAAAGTAAAAGAAGTAACAAGTAAATGTTTTTGTTTCTGTCTTTCTAGATTAATATCTAGTATAGTATTTTGCAAGTATAAGAGTATAAAACGTAATGTTTAAAAAATGATAACAAGGTGTTGTTTAAATCAAAAATTAAAAAAAACAGGTCAAAAAAGAGAGAAAAAGAGAAACAAATAATTTTTCAAAATAAAAAGCAAATTATTGTTTCTCCCTTTTTGATTAATAGAATAAGGAAAATGTAAGACATAAGTTAGGCTTTTCTAATGATAAAATACATAACAAATAATAATAAATATTTTCTTCTAACTAAACTAAAATGTACACTAATAGTAATTATACGTAAATGTCAAAAAAAAACAAAGCATGCATAGTGTAAAATAGTTTATTCCACATTAAAAAATGTAACAAAAAAACTAAAATAATAAGTATATAAGTAATAAAAAGTACCTAAATACAGTTTTTGCAGACAAATCGTTGCTGCTTTTGGACAAACCAACATTTTTTTGGTAAAGATTTCAAAAACACTCAAAAAAACTCATTTAAGAGACTCAAATAAGTCCGTAAAATAACTACTTTTAGGAGCGTTTACAAATAATATTAAATTGTCAATATTTTACAAGACCCTAGGTCAGAGTACAATTCTCTGTAATCAATATGAGAGTTTAAAAAAAAAAACAAAAAACTGAACAATGTATTAAAAACACTAGAAAAGACAAAATTATTGAATATAATATAATAATAACACAATAAATTTGTGGAAGAATTTTTTAATTTTTTTCAAATTAGTTTCAGACAACTTAACAGTTTGTAGTACCCTTTAAATTACAAATACAAACAAACGTAAATGTCAAAGAAATATAATACAAAAGTATTCATAGTGTAAAATAGCTTTTTTAATATCAAAAAATGTTGCAAAAAAGTGAAATAATCGTTGCTGTTTTCGGACAAAACAACATTTTTTCAAAGTTCTTATTACCTATGATAAACTCGAAATTAATGGTCAAAAATAAAACAAAGTACGAAAAAAAGTTATTGTTGTACTAGTACCTACAATAATAATAAGTCCGAAAAAAACTCATATAAAAGACTCAAATAAGTCCGTAAATAACTACTTTTGGGAGCGGATACAAAAAAATATTAAATTGTCAGTATTTTACAAGACCCTAGGTTGGAGTACAATTCTCTGTTAATCACTGTGAGTGTTTAAAAAAACAACAAAAAACTGAACAATGTATTAAAGAAAGACTAGAAAAAACAGAATTATTGAATATTATTAACACAATAAGCTTGTGGTTGATCGAAGAATTTCTTTATTTTTTTCAAATTAGTTACAAACAACTTAACACTTTGTAGTACCCTTTAAATTACAAATACAAACAAACGTAAATGTGAAAAAAATATACAAAATGTATTCATAGTGTAAAATATCTTTTTTAATATTGAAAAATGTAGCAGAAAAAGTGAAATATCGTTGCTATTTTCGGACAAAACAAAATTTTTTCAAAGCTCTTATTACCTATGATAAACTCGAAAATAGTGGTCAAAAATTAAAAAAAATAGTACAAAAAAAGTTATTGTTGTTCTAGTACCTAAAATAATAATAAGTCCAAAAAAAACTCATTTTAGAGACTCAAATGAGTCCGTAAAATAGAGAGAGCGTATACAAAAAATATTAAATTGTCAGAATTTTAAAAGAACCTAAGTCAGAGTACAATTCTCTGTTAATTACTATGAGAGTTTAAAAAAACAACAAAAAACTCAACAATATATTAAAAAACACTAAAAAAAACAAAATTAATGAATATTATTAATACAATAAAAAACACGCTAAAAAATATGTGATTGATCGAAGAATTTCTTTATTTTTTTAAATTAGTTTCAAACAACTTAACAGTTTGTAGTACCTTCAAAAAATCTGAAATAAAACCATACATAAATGTCAAAAAAAGTATACAAAGGTATTCATAATCTAAAATAGCTGTTTTAATATCAAAAAAATCTAACAAAAAAAAAGTGAAACTAAAGAGTTATTTTTGTTACAAGTACCTAAAATACAGTTTTTGCAGACGAATCGTTGCTGTTTTCGTACAAAAAAAAATATTTTTTTGGTAAAGCTTTCAAACACATTCAAACCTCTTATATCATGAACTCGAAGGTACTGGTCAAAAATAAAAAAAAGTTTCTGTTGTACTAGTACCTAAAGTAATAATAAGCCTAAAAACAACTAATTTTAGAAACTCAAATGAGTCCGTAAAATAGTTACTTTTGAGAGCGTATACAAAAAAATATGTATTATGAAACACTAAAAAAATCAAAATAATGATTATACAAAATATTATATACAATAAAAACACGCGTCGTTGATCGTAGAATTTTTTTATTTTTCACAAATTAGTTTCAAGCAACTTAACACTTTGTAGTACCCATTAAATCACAAATAAAATCAGACGTGAATGTTTTAATAAAATATACAAAACTATTCATAGTGTAAAATAGCTTTTTTAATAACAAAAAATGTGGGAAAAAGAAGTGAAATAATCGTTGCTTTTTTCGGACAAAACAACATTTTTTTGGTAAAGGTTTCAGAAACACATTCAAACCTCTTATTACCTATGATAAATTCGAAAATGGTAGTAGACAATAAAAAAAAATACCAAAAAAAGTTATTGTTGTACTAGTACCTAAAATAATAAGTTCAAAAAAAAAACTGATTTCGTCAATGATTCCGTAAAATAGCTACTTTACAAAAAAATATTTTATTTTGTACTCAATGTTAAAGAGTGCTTTTATCAACTAATTTCCGTATATAAAGTTGTCTTTTATCGTCTAGTGAAACAAAGTAATTTTTATCTACCCTTTAAATCACAAATAAATTAATATTTAGCTATCAAAGTTGTTGACCAATGTTACAAGAAAAATGCAGCTCTGTATTTTTTATAACTTTCTGAGAATAATTTTTCGATTGAAATCGGTGCCTGTCTGAAATTAAAAACCGGCTACCTATAAAATCATCCCGGCAATAAAAACTCGGCCGTAAAATTTTCCCAGCTGCGAGACGATCCCAATTATGATTAAATCCTCGTCTCATAAAACGTCGAAAATCGCCTCGGACCCATAAATAACCCTTTGTAAGTGTAAACTTGCAACTCTGGCGTCTCGTCTGCACATTTCGCCCAAAACGGTTTCAGGATTAAACTTCCACATCTTGTAGGGATGTTGGTTTTATTTAGGCGATTTCTCGGACGTTCCTGATGAGCTCTCTCCTGTGGAGTGGTATGTAAACAAGGCATAAACCCGTCCGGAGCGTCTCGACGCCCTGCTGTAACAACCCATGGTCCTGCTGGAATTCACCGGAAACAAAACGGGAGTCAAGATCGATTTCCAAATCGCGAAAACAGTCACTCTATTTGGGAGGTCTTCAGACGGCAGTGCTGATGCTCCTACTTTTATGGATTTATCTGCAGACGTGACGTTTTATTTCATAGTTACGTCTGGGGTGGATGTTATTACGTGTTTAGGGTCGAAAACGCGCGCAAAGAGAAAATGGAGAGGAATTATGGAACAGAAACTGTCTAAACAAATCACCTGATGAAGTTTTTCACGCAAAATAACCAGCATACGGGCTGTCCTAGAGCTCCATATTTTTTCGATTTTTTCTATGGTCCAAAAATATTTTCGCCATTATAGGTAATTTCTATACAGGGTGAGCCAGAACTCAAGCCCCAGAGAAAACTGCCATATAAGGTAAGATACCAGGAACATGGAAAAAATGTTAAAAAAATATTATCTATAAAATTTTCGAAGTTATGAGGGTTTAAAGTTTGTGCTTTGACTCTATTTATTTCTATTGGAAAAATATTTTTCAAAGTTTTTTTGCTATAGGCTATTAAAAAAGGAAACAAGGAATTGTAACTCTGTTCAATGTTATTTGAGGCTTTTATTGGCAAAATTTTTGTCTCTTTACTAAATAATTGTAAAAAACATATACAAGATCATCAGTATCATTAAATAGATATAAAAAAAAATGTCAAATGTCAAAAAATAAATGTCAAAATTTTTTGACAGATAGAATTTTTTCATGTTTCTGGTATCTTACCTTACTTGAGAATTTTCTCTGGGGAGCGAGTTCTGGCGCACCCTGTATAGGGTGGTGCAACAAAGTTATATTTTTTTCTTATGCGCTTATTTGAAAGAGTTTTTAATTCTAAGAATAACCATATTAAGTTTTATGGGTCTTTTATTTTAGAGACTCAAATGAGTCTGTAAAATAGCTACTTTTCAGAGCGTATACAAAAAAATATTTTATTTTGTACTCAATGTTAAATAGTGCTTTTTTCAACTAATTTCAGTAGATAAAGTAGTCTTTTATCGTTTAGTGAAATATAGTTATTTATTATACAAGACGATAAAAAAATTGTTTACCTAGGAGTGAAAATGTTAAGTTTACGAGTGACGAAGTCACGAGTGGACTTTTTTCACAAGTAAATAAATAAATTTTTATTGTCGTGTATAATATTTCGTTTTATTTTGTACTCACCTACCAACAACATTTTTTGAATATAAACAGTAGATAAAAATTACTATATTTCACTTTAATATTGAGCACAAAATAAAAGTAATTTTTATCTACTTTATATTTTAACAACTAATTTTAGTAGATAAAGTAGTTTTTTATCGTCTAGTGAAATAAAGTAATTTTTTCTACTGATTATATTGAAGAAATTCTAGTAGGTGAGTACAAAATAAAACAAAATATTCTACACGACGATAAAGATTGTTTATATACTCGTGAAAAAAGTCTACTCGTGACTTCGTCACTCGTAAACTTAACCTTTTTACTCGTAGATAAACAATTTCTTTATTGTTTTGTATAAAAAATAATTATAAATCAACAAAAATGGTCAAACATAAAAAAATACAAGTTTAAAAAACACCAAAAAATTCATCAATGTATTAAAAAACAAAAAAAAATAATCAAAATTAATGAACATTATTATATGTACAATAAAAAACACACTAAAAAATTTGTGGTTAATTTGGTTAATCGATTTTTTTTTATTTAACGCAAACCTACTTGATTTTTAACGTTAAATAAAATAATTAAAAATTTGGTAGGTTTAAAAAGGTGTACAATAGAACAGGTAAGGTTTAGACCTCCAAACCCTAAATTTTTTAGAAAGCTTATTAAAGGCTCTACAGGATAAAGTGATAATGATAACATACAGGGTGTTTCATTTGAAAAAATCAAGATAATTGATATTTTGCGAATGTCAACACTCTGCAGTAGTTGCAAAAGATTGATTAAATTTCTACCATAATAATTTAGAACCAGACACAGTAAAAATGGTTGCAATTGTTTTTATTCACTTTTTCTTTCTAGCAAACCCGTTGTGATTTTTTCAAAAATGGTACTTTTTTTTATAAAATTGCCCACAAATGATAAACGGTCCATAAAACCTAATATGGATATTCGCAAAATTAAAAACTCTTTCAAATATGCGCATAATATACCGGATGTTCCATAAGAAAAAATAACACTTTGTTGTGCCATCCAATATAGAAATTACCTATAATGACAAAAATATTTTTGGGCCATAGAAAAAATAAATGTCTATCGTCCAAAAAAAAACGCATTTCGTTATCTTCTTTACTGTCAAAGTAATCGAAGAAATACGGAGCTCTGGGACACCCTGTATTTTTTTCTTCATTTTGAGCTTTTGCTTCGCTTTCGTGCGACTTTTTTATTTGGTGTCTTGAGCGTGGGGTCGCCCACGTGTAAATTCGGTTGTGGCTTGAGTGGGCCATTTTTATCCGACACTTTCTTATCCCGTACATAAGGCGTAATTTATCTTCTATAAAAATAACACCAATGTTGAATATTATCTGGTCGGCGGTCAGTGGCACGATCTCCAAATCTTGTTACCCCCCTCACAACCTGTAAATCTTCCCTATCGGTTTTATCTTCGTCGTATATTCACCGACATACAATGGAACCACTCGTTGCTTTTTCATAGCTTGACATTGGGCAATAAAACCGATTCGGCCGAAAATTAAATGCCGCCGTTGTCTCTTACTCCCACGGGACACCGACGACTGGTCGAGGTGTTATTAATTTTCATTTTTTATAGCAAGTGATAAATGCTTGCGCGAAATGAATGTTATCAGATTCTATAACACACACTGCATGGCTGTGTGTCTAAAAATCATCCGAAAATAATTAAATTAAGTCCTCAGATCTCGGAATAAGATGAGACTCATTTCATTTATTTTATTAAGGTAATTTTGTTTGCGCAACAAGCAAGCTGGATTTTCTTTGTTTGGAAAGAAATTAAGAGATAAGGCGACGACGAGAAGTGCATACGCAGCGTTTTGGATTTTTTTCACGTCTGTTTTCACAAAGAATAATTAATCATTCGGAGTGCAATCTCGAGGAAGAGAAGCATTTTTAAAAATAAAACTTTGCAATCACAACTACATGTAAAAACCTGTGTTTTGCCATTTTTTGTGTTAGAATTTGAATTTCTAAATAATAATCTAGAATAATTTTTGCTTTTTTTTAATTAACTATAATCCAGCATTTTACAAAATTCTCCATTGTTTCAAACTAACGTGATTAACTTTTTCCTTTTTTTGTAATTTAACAGTTCTAGAAAATAATAATAATTTTAATCCAAAATTCACTTTGTCTTTTTGTAACAAACAAATTTTTAATGCCCGAGGGAAGACGGTTTCCTGTTGCGAGAGTGGCGAAGCGTCGCGACGCCTTTTCGAAACCTGTTGGAGAGTTTAGGTCACGCGACTAGACGGCCAGACTGACCTTGACCTCCGCCACATTTCGATTAACCATTTTGTGTGGAGGCGGCTGTTTAGCCGGTTTACGAGCTCAGACCGGAGTTCTGGTCTAAGAAATGCATCGTTTAAAGTTAAAAGCCAGAAAATTTTGCTTTAAAAGTTGATAAAAACGCCGGACTAAACATTCGTAAAAAGTTCAACTAATTTATTCACAATGAAAATTGTATTTTTGTTGGTTTAGAAATGGCGGAGGCGCCGGGCTAAAACTTTTTTCCAATTTTGTAATTTTAATTTTTTTGTGTTGCCTCATTTAAATTGTGTGTTTTTTGTTAAAAAAACGTCGAAATAATTCATTTACAAACAAGGAGAAATGCCGCTACATAGGCACAGAAGAAATAATGAAGGTCTGTACAATTATTTTCAGTGTAAATATTTTTTCAGGTCTCTCAATTTATGACGTTGGAGTGTCGTATATCTAACTTTTTGAGCATAATAAAAATGGCTTATTTCATGCATTGTTACTTTATTAATAAAATGTATTTCAATTTTCTCAAGATTAAAACAATACAGCATACTGGCTTTACAATCTAAAACAATGAATTATTAAAAAAACTTCTAAATTTGTTAACTACTCCATTCTCAAGTTCATAATTGATCAAAACTATTTGACAAAAATGTATTCTACAACAATGTCTACTATTTAGTAAAAACATCACGTATATTTTTCGGATTTTCTTATTCCAATTATACCAATGGCAGGGCTTTAAGATTTCATAACATTCGTCTACCTAAAAATTAGTTAATTTTAAAATTCTCACACACTTTAAAATTTTTTTTATTACGACATTTTTAATCATTTGGCCGGCCCAAATCTCATGAAGAAAAGCCAACAAAGAGGACGGTGCCAAGCGTAAATATTTGTCTTGAACCTACTAAAACATTGCTTTCAGTGTTTCAAAAAATTTAAACTCTATCCAATAAAAAATGAAAAAGATGCTGACAAAAAGCAAGACTTCTCCAATGTTAAAGAAAGCAATAAATGCGGTCATTTTGATCCCAATAACATATTTAAAAATTTTGAAAACTTTCATGTAGAAGAAATTCATTGCTATATGATAGTTTTCGCATAGTTTGCCATGGAAATATTTTTCACTGAATAAAACGCCAAGTTTTTTTTCCACAATTGTGAATTTGTAAATACAAATTAAATTTATTTAATTTAGATTTGAGAAACTTTGATATTCTATTTTTTTCTTATTTCTATGACATGCTAAAGTAACAATAGCTAATGAATTTCTCACAATATCAAAAAAAGTTACTATAACTTGAAAACTATCAAACATAGGTATAGGGAATGTTAATACAGATCGAAGCAAAACTAAATTCTCCTCCATTTATTAAAGAAAAAATTGAAATGTTTCCTTTAGAAAAAATAAGTTAAGGGTATTTGAAGTTTCCTAAACGTCACCTTACATTTTCGCGGTTTGTTAATTATTTCTCCAATTGTGCATACATCAAAAAAAAGATCAAGCTTTTTCTTTCGTATACCCAAATACGGTTTCAACATAATAAAAAATGGTAGGAGTTATCGATTTTTGAATAGGAAGATTCAAATGAAAAATTTTTAAAAAGTCTAAATATTTCGAAAACGGTTAAACTTAGGTACAGGGAAAGCTAATAAAAACTTCCTCAAAATCACTTAAGTAATGCAAAAACGCAATAAAAAACATGCCGCCACCTTGAAAATATTTTCATAGAGCAGAACCTAACCGATTATAGCTACAAACAAAATTTTAGATAAATATCATTGTTAGAACTCCCAATAAAAAATATTCAAAAAAAAGTCTTTTTAAATGAAATAATAAAAAACAACACTGCTGTTAAGCCGACTCCACAATTGACAATTGTTATAGTGTGAGTATAATAATAAGCTTCTTTTATAATCTGTTTTTGAATCACTGGTGTAGGACTATCAATTTTCCAAGTTTCTAGCCCCTTTAAAACGTTTACAAGAACAAAAAATATCGATATTAAAGCCTAAAAACCAAAAATCGTCTTGAGCAAAAAGAGTTTCATCTTACATAAAATACAATACAAAATGTTGGTAAATACTTCACTAAATAAGTGCTGTCTATTTTCTCCATAAAAAATAAGTCTGTATTGAGAGACAACATACTAAATTCACAGATACCAATAAAAAAATGTATTTTTTCTAAAAACGTTTAATATACATTTGCAAATTCAAATTTCACCCAAGAATACCATCCCTTAATGTCTTTTTTTCAAAAGAAAGCATACTTAGTTAAATGACAATTTTATTTCTTTACGTAGAATTAATATTTGGTTTAATCAAATGATAAATAAGTAACTCTAATGATTACATTTAGTCCAGATGACAACCTCATTAATTTAATAATTAATCAGTGAGCAAACATAAAACGAACAATATATTTTTTTAAACGTAGTAACTTTTACACAAAATAGTTTTGAACAGCAATTTTCAGTGTAAATATTCTTTCGAACCGTTTCGCATCTTCATTAAGCCGCTTGTGTTAACAAAAATAATAACTTTCTCGCCGCCTTCACGACCTCACCTTATCAGCCCACCTAATGGGAATGCAAATTTTTCAATTCGTGGCGTATTTAGTGAAGGTTTATTTAACGACAAGAACGTGCTTTAGCTTTGCCGAGCTTGAAAGCTCCTCGTCACAGTCTCTCAGTAAGAAAAGCGTCCGCATGAATAAAAACACCAAAACTCTTCGCTCAAGTTGCGATTTTAATCTAAATTTAATCCTATTAGGGCATTGTAAATTAAATTTTAGTTTCCAATTACATATTCATATTGTGCACGCTCTGGCGTGACTTGTTTTGTTTACAAGTGTGTTTTGTGCAGATTATGAGGACTTTAAAACTTTGCTTGAATTGACGGCTGGCACGCTCTGCTTCCAAATTCAATTTGGGAGTTTTTGCCATTTTTTTCGTCTTAATTCATCAGTGATTGAAGCGCAGCTGAGCAAAGCCGCTGTCACACCTCTGTCTTCCGCTCTTCCTGCAACGTAATTTCCGTTATTAATCCAGGAAGGGTTTAATCGGAGAGATAAGAGAAAGCAGAGCTCCAATCATAACGTCATTTAAAAAAATACAGAGATTAATTAAGAAATTACTAAAATTTTGCCATTTTTGTTATTCTTTGTCGGATTTCGACAAATTTTTGTGTTTTTTTTTGTTTAAAAAAAAAACTTTGTAGATCATTGTAATTTAATTCAATAACATTTCTAGTTTTGTCTCTAAATGTGATACTCAAAAAACGAAGGCACTGTTTTTTTACTTATTTTTACACTGAGCTGTGGTGTGCAACAGACAAACTTAAGTTTTACTGATTTCAGCTCATTCTTTTCTGAATTTTGTATCACATTTTTCATAATTTTAATTCTTGAGACATGAGAGATATAAACCTTCAAAAAAAGCATTACATTTCCGATTTCAATAAAAGTTCGTATTAAATAGGCCAAATGTGCCAAAACGTTAAAATAGGCGCATGGAAGCTTCCTTTTACTAGTTGTAGTTCTTTGAAGTTTCAAATTTTTCTAATTTTTTGTGTTCAGAGAAATAAGCAATAATTTTCGGTTTAACTACTTTTTTATGTAGCCTACTTTCTCAACGAATATTTAGAAACATTAGAAAAGCAACGTCTTATTGTATCTCTGGGGCACCAGGAGATAAAATTGTGAAATAAATTGGTCCTCATTCAAAAAATAACGGGCAATAATCTGAATTAAATAAAAATTTAATTTTGTCTCTGTTGCACACTACAGAACAGTATAAAAAAAGTAAAAAAAAAACAAAACAAAAAATATTATTGAATTCAGTGGCGTACGAACCCTCCCAACATCTTGTAGCATCCCCTCCCTCATGGCAGTGTTAAAATCAATAATAACTTGTATAAAGATTTATTCAAAAAATGTACAAAAATAATAACTTGTAAAATAATAAACATTTTAAATTTTAACAATAATAGATATGTATTAAGTAATATGGGCATATTATATCGCTAAAAACCCTATTTACGCTATAATTACGAGTAGTAAGTTAGTACGTATTTACTTTTAAAACTTCTTTCTCGTTTTTGCTGTTGCACAAACCGCAATTAGATCAAATACATCTAAATATTTTGGGACTGCGTTTTCTATTGATATATTGATATAATGGCCAGATTAGACAATCTTGGCTGGGTCATTGTGTTTTTCAAATAATTCTTAATTCATTTCAGTTTGGAAAAAGATCGTTGTGAAGAGGCTACTGTCACAGGTATAGTAAGGAATAATATGCAAGCCATAAAAGCTACTGCTTGAGGAAAAATTTTTAATTAAAATAAAGTTTAACAGATTTTTGAAAGAACTAATTACAGCAATATCGTTTTTAAAACACTGTTTAAATGTTAGTACTTGTGAACATATTGATTCGGAAATGTCATTTTTATACGTGAAATTGAATTCTCAACACATTTGATAAAGTTCATCATCTGAAGAATTTAACAAAACTTGAGTATTTAAAATCTGAAACGTTTTATTTATGTAACAAATACTATTAGATCTGGATTCTATTTGGGCAATAATAATGTCTGCAGTCTTTAAAAAAACATTAATTTAAAAAAAAACTTCGCCTGTTTTAATTTGATAAGAATTACCTACGGGTTTCGTCAAAAAAAGTTTTGGTCGAGTAGCCTTTTTTAGTATAAATTCTGTAGATGTCCCCCACTTTGCAGCTAACGTTTTAACTGTATTGTTTAATTCAACAAATTGTTGTTGTGCGACTTCGCCAATATTTTGACATTCGCTTTGTAATAATTTAGATACAACATCTATAATTTGTAATATTTTACTCTCTAGTTCAATCAAAAATACCGTTACGTACGTTTTCAATGTTTTTTTAAAGTATTAGCTTCATCAACTTCGACTTTTAATTTTGAAGTTAAAATTATTTTTGCTAGTACTTTTAAAATGTCTGTATACTTGTATCGTGAGCGTGTCGTAAAGACCACCTCGTAGGGACAAGTTTTTTTTTAATTTAATGTCTTTAATATCTTTGTCGGGATATAATAAACCCCATCTTAAAATACTATTACCAAAATAGGTATACCTAGATCTTTTCAAAAAAATCAAAAAAAATTCTAATTTTATCTACATTTTTTACGGCATCGTTTAAAATTAAATTTAAATTATGAGCCGCACAATAAACATAGAGGCATTTTCAGTTTCTTTTGTAAATTTTGGTTTGGACACTGTTGTAAATGCCACTTATATTTTCTGCTCCCTGCCCTCGCATTTTATTAATAGGAATATTTAAATTATTAAGTGAAGATATTATTTTACTGGATATTGTATCTGCTGTTTGGACTCCGATATATAATAATATTTGTCACAACATTATTTGAGTGCACAATATCTTGAGTACTGTCAATAATAACGGAGTAAAATGCAATAATTTTATTAACTAGTTCCTGCTTAAACGAATTACCTAATAAATTTATTACTTCATTTTGAATAGTTGGGCTTAGATAAGTAACAGATTTTTTTA
The DNA here is from genome assembly GCF_015345945.1 of Tribolium madens. NCBI lineage: Eukaryota > Metazoa > Arthropoda > Insecta > Coleoptera > Tenebrionidae > Tribolium > Tribolium madens. Next base: position 12,410,586 of record NW_025401069.1, read on the forward strand.
GTTCGGTTTTCTAAAAAAATTTGTAAAACAGGGTCGTACTTAGAGAGAAGATTTATAATAGATAAAAACATACCCGGATTTTGGAATCAATATTTTCACTATGTCCACGAGGGCATATTACAGGAAATCAACAAAAGTGAAACGTCAGATTTTTTTTTCCAAACTAAAATTTCTTCAAAAATTACTTTTTGATTTTCAGCGTCAATTGTCTTATTTAAATGCCATTTATGATATATTTGCAACACTGATTATGTTCATAATTTTCCTCATGCCGTTTAATTACTTAGTTTAAATGTATCCAGTCGTTAAATCCCACACAAAGAGAATTCGGTTGCTTCGAAAATAACCAGCAGGGTTGACAATAATTAACATTTATCAAGTAATTTGGAATAACACAACCACATTCTATCAGTTTTTATTCCTGAATGACTAATTTTTGTATAATAAAAATTTGAAAAACTCCTATTGTTTTTGTCTTTTTGGAACGAGCTGAGTGGTCTGCAAGGTCCATTTGAAACAATAAAATGCTTAACAAAAATATTGCAATGTGAAAAATCGCACAATTTTAGTTTTCCGGTTAATTTTTTAAGAAATGAGGATATGAGAATTACGTTTTCTGTTTCCGTCATTTGCAAATAGGTCAAAGTTCGTTGGTGCTCTTAATTGGATGTTTCATTTTTTTGGTGCTAAAATTGGAAATTTCATTGCGTTTGAAAAACTGAGCGCTCTCCCGTCTGCGATAATAATTTCATAACGAGCAATAAGCAAAAGAAAGTCTCGATTTTTCTTTAAGAGCTTGAAACCGCAATAAAACCGCCGACGTGTTTTTAATTAAGAAAGTTTTTCCTTTGAGTTGTGTATTATTTTTCGTTTAAAAAACTGTCCTCATTTATTTGAATCCAATAATCCCTTTCGCTCGTCCGAACACAAAAAAGGCTCCGAAATAAAATCAATTACGCTTCAATACCCGCCATAGTTTTTCCATTAAGGAATTGCGCTTTGTTTTTGTTAGAGTGGTATTTTTATTAAGACTTGACAAGCACATCGACGGCAACTCCTGCGAAATGTACTTTCGAACTAAAAACTTCACTTGATTAAAAGCAATATTGCTATTTCTTGTTGCGATTTTGCCCTATGGAAATTTATTTTCACGATGCAATCGGAAAGTTAATAAACTTTGCAAGATTAAGTGGCTGCGTTATCCTTATCTCTGAATGTACGCTGTCTAGACTTGTGCAAATGTTTTACCTAGCGTGAGACGGATTTTATTGCGCTTTTACTACTTATTATGAATTCAATTTCTTTTTAATGAAAGACGCTTTTTCTAAACATTAACGGGTTCATCAGACAACAATAAAAACGATAAGAAAAACGTGGATTTGCATTTTATGCCACCGACACAGACGAGGAGACTTGCATGTCTCATTACAGTTACATTCACTCAAAGCGACTCTAAGAAAACCAAAAAATCAAACACTTAATGCCAAACAAACCAGGGCAATGCGCCTAAATTAAATTAAAATTTATACAAATATTTTAAAAAAAAAAATGGTGGAGGCGCCGGGCCAAACACCTGAAATTATGTCTCTTGAACAAAAACATTTAAATTCTTAATTATTTCAATTATTTAAATAGCGATGTTATCTGATGAAATAGTTCATAACAGAAAATATAAAAACAAAATCAAAATAAAAAAATGCAATTTTGAATCAAATATTCGTATGTTTAATTACTCTGTAATAAGAATTGTAATTTTTAAATTTGTAGAATTATTAACAAATTTCGAGATAAATTGTATAAATTAATTATTATTTTTACCATAAATGACGCCATAATCCTTATATGTTTATAAGCATTTTAACCTTTCTGTTCTTCGTAAGTATCCAACTATAAAACAAATTCTACTACAATTTTTCTTTTTAGTTTCAAGGTTTTTTCAAAAATCAATATTTCCGTGTTCTAACTTTAACAACTACATGGATCCTCACATCTCTTCATACTTGTGTTAAGGCAAAGACTTGTGGATGTTGTATCACTACATAAAACTAATTTTTGTCAGTTTCAAATTAAACTTTCAGGATCTTACAAATTTTCAAAACTTCTTTTGGAATATCTAGAATAAAAAAACATACTTTTTAACTTTGCAAAATACACAAAACCATTACAAAATAAATTTTTGTCAAAATATTTCATTAAACTATGAATTAGTAAGTATATTATAGTGATGTATTTAAGTCAGTTCAAATTTTCTACCGTCAATGGTCTCAGTTTTAAACCAATTAAAAAATATCGACTACTCAAAATGATAATTGGGTGTGTTTTATTCAAAAAAAATTGAAATATATATTTTTTTTAAACGATAATTATTGCTGTGTTAGGTAATCATTTAATAAAGAATATTTTTTTGTAAAACTCAAAAACTAAAAAAAAATTCGAAATATTTAATTTTTAAAAACGATAATTATTGTCATGATGGGCAGTTATTAATTTTTTTTTTGTTGTATAACTGGAAAACTAAAAAATTTCGAAACTTAAAAACGATAATTAATTATTATTGAGGTGGGTTGTCATCAAAAAAAAGTTTTTGTTTTAAAATGGCAACCCACCATAACGATTTCTTTAACTAAAGATTAATATCTAAATATCATTAAAATAATTAGACATACCTAATTACTTTTGTGGGTAAAAACCAGGTGATCGTAATTAAGACAGAAAATAAATCTAAATATTTATCATAAACAAATAAATAGTTAAAAAGCAAAAGCAAAATAAAAAATAGAAGCACATGTTTTAAGATTTTTTTATTTAATTATTATTACTATACATCAGTTTCCTAAAGAGTCACAAAATACAATACTCGATGTCAAGCCTATAATTTATTACTCACACTTTGTAAAATAGCATATTATGTTATCAGGAGTTTTACAGCAAAATATTTGTTTTAAAATGGCAACCCACCATGATGATTTTTTTAAGTAAAGATTATTATCTAAAAATGACATTTAATTAAATGAAACCGTTTTGTAAGTTGTAAGAAAATTTTTGTGAGTTCGGAAGGCAACTTTAACAATTTATTAAAAAAATACTCGATAAAAAACAATTTTTTTACCTATTACCTATTTCGAAAAATCTGTCGCAAGCTACAGTAGATCCTTCTTGTCTTGAAATTATACTTTGGTCCAAGTTTTAGCATGTTTTTGTGCTATTCCAGTGGTAGTATAAAGACAAATTTTACATAAAAATTTTTTTTTTGGAAAAATACAGTTTTCTTAGAATTTCACCATAAACTATGAATTATACTGGTGGTAAGACAAAAGCTTAAAAATGTTTAAGTCTCACAACTTAAAACTAATTTCTGGTTTTTGTCTAAATTGAAATAAAATTTATACAAAAATGGTGGAGGCGCCGGGCGAAAAGCCTGAAAATTTAAACCCCCAGTCATCTAAAATCCAGTTTCTTGAACAACATTGCCAAGAAACCGGCATGACTGCGCCAGCCACTGCACTTACATCATTTACATTCTCATGAATTCTTTATAATTTAATTCTAGTTTTGTGAAAGAAATGCCGACGTGACAATAACCACTCTTTATCTCCTAGCAGTATTTAGAGTTTTGGGCGCGTTGCAAATCACGACATTCTCTGATGATGCAATCTTGTTTAAAGACAACGTTGTCTGGCGATAAATTCATCAGACGACGACGTACACAGAATTTCTCAACTTCCGAACTACAATTTGAATAATTAAACGTGTCGTTGGTAGGGCGGCGCAGTTTAACGCTGCGCTTAGTTAAGTTTCGCATTTACGAAAATTAAAATCATTGAGCGTGGCAAGCTCGATGTAGAAAAGCGCGGAGACAAGTTTGCGAAAAGTAAACAACTGACTTGACTAGGAAGGAAAAGGTCATTGCGTAGGAAAACTTCAAAAACTATTAAAGCTCCTTTCAAAACTCAAAAGCGTTTTCATTGTTTTTTTAACAGTGAACTGTTTAAAATCTTACTTAAGTTTTTTTGAGTGAATTGAGAGCGGTGAGTGTAGAATAAACAGATTTTGCCAGCTGAAAAGTCACTAATTGAAATCGAATACTAATTACACAGGACGACAAAAAAAAATGATGTCGTGACAATTTCACAAATTTTATATCATTTTGTTCGTCTCAGTGAGACAAATCAAATGCACTAAAAAATTTCAAAAAGTCCACACTCTTTGAACAAAATAATTTTTTTTCTAATACAAATGAATTTAAAATACTTTAACTTTAAAAAATCATTACTCAATAACTATTAGGCCGATTTCCTTTAAATAAAGACCATTCTAAAGGGAAATTTGAAATTGAATATTGACAAACTTTTCTTCGAACACTGTTCGAAGTAATTCGAAGTAATCTAAGAAAAACCCTACAAGTATTTTTTTTTTCTTTGTCACTATCGTGTAGAGCATTTTTTTATTAGTAAAAATCCAAATACTTAAAATAATATACCGAGTAGTTTTTAAAATATGATTTTTTGAAGTTAAGGTTAGCTGTTTAGCCATTGGGCCATATAGGAGAAATGCATGTTAATCTTACTTAAAATTGCATTTTATAAAAGTGTTTGTTTTAAGACTCTTCTTTTGCTTAAAAATGGTCAATTGCACCTTCTTTGTTCTAATTAGAATAAACAAAAACTATTTCTTTACTTAAAACAAACAAAGAGTACCTGCGTACTAATTAAAGCAAATAAAGAGTTTTTTTTTTGTTCTAAAAATGATCACTGATCATTGAGCAAAAAGGATCTAGAAGTTTAAAGCAGTAGCTTTAAATTTAAGAACAAATTTTTTTCAAATTAAATCACTTTCCATTCAGATTCCAACTTGTTCATTTTGTTCTATCTTTCTAAACTTTTCTTTGAAAATGTTTTCAGCACATGTTTTCTCATCACTTTCTACTGATGTTGAATGCAATAAGTTGCTTCGTGTTCAACTGTTATCACAACAACTACTACCTACAAGCTAACTGAACGTAATGGTAGAATGTACCAACAAAATAAATCAGGCGACTTATTGCATTTAACATCACTCGAAAGTGATGAGAAAGCATTTGCTCAGAATATTTTCAAAAAAAGTTCAGAAAGATAGAACAAAGTGAACAAGTCGAAATCTGAATGGAAAGTGATTTGATTTAAAAAAGATTTGTCCTTATATTTAAGGCTCGTACCTTAAACTTCTAAATCCTCTTTGCTCAAGGATCAGTGGTCATTTTTACAACAAAAAAACTCTTTATTTGCTTTAATTAGTACGCAGGTACTCTTTACTTGTTTCAAGTAAACAAACAGTTTTTGTTTATTCTAATTAGAACAAAGAAGGTGCAATTGACCATGTTTAAGCAAAAGAAGAGTCTTAAAACAAATACTTTTATAAAAATGCAATTTTAAGTAAGATTAACATGCATTTCTCCTATATGGAGCAATGCTTGATTAGCAAACCTTATCTTCAAAAAATCATATCTAAACTACTCGGTATATTCTTTTGAAAATTTGGATTACAACTAATAAAGAGATGCTCTACACGATGGAAATGATAAAAAAAATTACTTGTAGGGTTTTTCTTAGATTATTTCGATTTACTTCGAACTTCTTCAAACACTGTTCGAAGAAAAGTTTGCCAATATTCAATTTAAAATTTCATATCATTCTAAAGGGCAAGGCCATCTCTTTAGAATGGTCTTTATTTGAAGGAAATCGACCTAATAGTTATTGAGTAATGATTTTTTAAAGTTAAAGTATTTTAAATTATTTAGTTCAGTGTGTGGGCTTTTAAAATTTTTTTTAGTGATGATATAAAATTTGTCAAGTTGTCACGACATGATTTTTTTTGTCGCCCTGTGTAATTAGTTACGACTTACAGAAAGACCTAAAGCGTAATTTACTGCTAATTCTGTAGTAAACTGTACTTTCAGAGGTCGTTGCGTGTATTTAAGACACATCAAATAAGTTTTTCTGTTTTTCAAGTTCCAGCAATACCAAGCACACTGCTTCAATGCATCATAACTATCGAAACCCTGAAAATTTTACAGTATTTTTTTTCGCTTAAAATAAACTAAACACACCGTCGTTTCAATGCTCTGACCAGCCCAAATGACATGCATGAAAGTAGTTATAGTCACAATAGCCAATGCGCCTAATCGCAAACATGTGCCTTGAAAAAAATTCCCCTGAAACTATATACTGAAAATATTAGTAATTTTCACTCACAAGAATTTTACCGAAATACAGGTAAATATGACACTTATAGCTAAGAGACCACCAAATATTGCATATATGTAGATATAGAAATTTAATTGCTTGAGATAATTTCTGGTATGACTAAAATCAAAAGCAAAATAAAACGCATGAAATAATGTGAGTACCTGTAAATATGCTCCTGACGTTGAATACAAAATTTGAGTCGTTTCGAGATTTCGTTTTGGTATTCAGTGTCGTGTACCAGTTGGCAAATATCCCATTGTTCATATCCCGTATTCAGATTTTTCAAAAATTCCATCCACATGTAAACCTCAAATTTGAGTCGGATGCAAGCGTAAACAACAATATAGAAAGGCGCCTGCGTCAGAATTGTACAAAGAGGAAAAAACGCCTTAAATCCCCATTTGAGTAGTTGGTGCCATTGTGGGAAATAATTTTCAAAAGCCACAAAAATAAAGTAAAAATCATTATCATCCTCAAATGGCACAACGAATAAAACGACAACTAGTAAGCCAAAAATACAGTTGGCCGCTGTTATAATATTAGTGAGGCGTGCTTCTTTATAAATTTTATTTTGAACTGCAGCACAACTATTATGAATTTTCCAAAATTCTACAGATGCGCAAGCAGTATTAGCACATTCAGCTATAATGGGAACAGAATATGAAGCCAAATTTATCTAAAACCAACAATTAACCGAGTTTAAGGTAATACCAAACTTACCAAACATGAAATGCAATACATTGAACTATATTTGACAAAATAATGTATTTCAAATTTGTACAAAAACAAAATTCCTTGATATATTTCTATGATAATCATCAGCAAAAATGTAATTTTTAAAACAACTTTCATTAATTCGTTTCGGAATAAGTCCACAAATATCTTTCGCACAACCCATAATAATTCGTCTACAAATATTAGAAAATATTTTGAGTTTCAATTCAAAATGAAACCTTTGGTTGTAGATTTTTGTTCAAATTTGACCATTGTGCTTGCAACACATAAACTGGGTTTCAAATAGACTAAAATGTAAACGAATATTTGTAAAACTCTTCAAGCGTAATCTATCAAAGATCATTGAAATAATTAGACATGATTACTTTTGTGGGTAAAAAGCAGGTGACCATAATTAAGATAGAAAATAAATCTAAATATTTAATAAAAAAGTGAAAAAAATCAATAAATTAATGTTTCTCGTACAAAATTATTAAAACGCAATTTTTTCATAAACAAGTAAATAGTTCAAAAGCAAAAGTAAAATAAAAAATAAAATTTGTGTTAAAATTATGTTTATAAATTTAACTAGTGCAGTTAGTAGTCCCAAATATCGAATGCTGATGATCTAAAATGTACCACTCCAGAAATTGCAAAAGCAGCGAAAAAGACAAGAAAGAAACAACATTGGTAAATGTCAATAAAGTTTTAGTAAAAGTAAAAATGTTTAAGTGCAAAAATAGAATTTTTACTCCATAGCGGAAAAATAAAACTATTACTTGTGGCATTTAGTCATAAAATTGGTCACTTTTGTCACGCTTGGGGATAAAATGTATTTTTTCTACATTCACGTGAGAAGATGAATTTGACTGAACAAATACAAAAATTTATTATTGTGCATTAATAACTGTAATAAAAAATACAATTTCAGTAAATTATTCAGGATAAATAACCAATTGTTTTCTCAGTGTATATTTTCCTAATTTATTGATTCAATAACTAATTTCCCAAATTGAACATATTATTAAATTATATATTGAACAATTATTCAAAATAATTTGTATATATTGGGCAACAAAAAATAATCACACTATTCCTTTAACAGTCATGATATCCTTCAATACCAAACCCCTCCTAGACCTAAATACAAAAGATGGTTTGTGGCTTTTACGCAAAGTTTTTATCGAGATGTACAAAACAAAAATGGCAAAAATTCTCTTACAAGTTTTGCTTATCAACTGTATATTTTTAATGGCGGTTCAATCTACTCTTTTCCTACAACAATTTGAAATTGCTTATTTCCTGAAATACATTGCAAGTTATAGTGGATCGTTTTTTGTAAGTGCTGTTGTAATAAATTTAGTCAGTAATTGCAATTTACAACAGGTTTTAGCATGTTTTTATGCCATTCCAATAGAAGTAAAAACGATGTCGATTCTTGAACAAATGAAAATGTGGAAAATTGACTGTGCTTCGAAAAAAATCAAAAACCAAATTCAAACCACAGAATTTTTTATCAATCTTTACACAGTTGTTAGCTTGGTTATAGGACAAATTTCTGCAATTCTTTTTTGTATTCCAGTCGAAGATGATCCAGATTTTATCTATCCCATAGCACTCATTGAACAATTTGCTCCAGAGTGGAAAAATGAACTAATGTGGGGATATAGAGTATGCATGTTTGCTCTACCTGTTATAATGCTGACACCGTGCTATATTATTATCTATTTTGTTCACCACACACGATTTCAATTTTTGATGTTACTGTTTTATTTAAAAAATTTGAATAGCGGAGGTTATGGTTATCAAGTACTTAAGAACAGAAAATACCAAAACGAGATCAAAAAAAGATTACAATTTTGTATCAAACGGCACGTTCATCTTATTTCGTATGTTTAATTACTCTTAAATAGAAATAATTATTTTACAATTTGTAGAATTCTCAACAAAGTTCGAGAAAAACTCTACCAGCTAATTATTATTTTTGCCATAAATGGAGCTATAGTTCTTATAAGCATTTTAACTTTTCTGTTCTCTGTAAGTACTCAATTACAAAACACAATTTTCTACAATTTTCTTATTTAGTTTCAAGGTTCTTTCAAAAATCAATATCTCCGTATTATAACTTTAACCATTGCATGGATGCTCACATCTCTTCATATACTTGTGGTAGGGCAAAGACTTGAAGATGTTGTAAGTATCACTACTTAAAACTATTTTTTGTTATTTACAAATTAAAGACTTTCGAGGTTTTTCAAGTTTTAAAAACAACTGATTGGAACTTTTGGAGTATCTCAAATAAAAAAATTTACGTCATAGCTTTGCAAAACACACAAAAATATTTCAAAATAAAATTTTCTCAGAATATTTCAGTAAACCATAAATTAGGAGTTTTTGTAAGTATATTATTGTGGTGTATTTAAATCAGTTTCTATATGTTCTAGATTTTAAAAACTGCCGCGTCAATGGTTTCGGTTTTAAATCAATTAAAAAAAATCGACTACTCAAAAGGAAATTAAAAGCTGAAATGGGGTATTTGGTGTTTTATTCAAATTTATGTGTGTTTAAAATTTATTGTGTTAAAAAAATTCTATCTATAAAAATTTTGAAGTTAAATTGAGCACTTTGACTCTATTTATTGTTAGAAAAATAATTTTAATTTTTTTTTGCTACAGGCTATTAGAAGAGGAAACAAGAAAGTTGTATCCTAAATTGTAACTCTAATGTTATTTGTGGCTTTTATTGGAAAAATTTTTGTACCTTTACTAAATAATTATAAAAATATATACAAGATCATTTATATCATTAAATAGACTTAAAAAAATATTAAATGTCAAATTTTTTTGAAGTTTTTTACATGTTGCTGGTATCTTATCTTACTTGAAATTTTTCTCAAGTGAGCGACTTCTGACACATCCTCTATAGTACATTCATAAGAAAGTTTGTTAGTTTTTTAGAGTTAAATAAAAACAAATCAAGTTTTTTTTGTCATATTCTTAAACCTATTTTATACACTGAAAGTAGCATTGCAAATAAATAATTCAACAACAACCTCATTACATTCAAAACAATATTTTTATTGAAAAATATTAAATGATTCGGCTATCAGATCAGCCGTCTATAATCAAGATCAAAATCTTTGCAACCTAAGTAAGAAAACTCCCGTTACGTCTCTTGTTTGGCAATTGCATTTTTTTAATATCAGTCAAACTTTTTCTGCCAAAGTTTGAAGCCACCTATTTTTAAAAATTTGTCTCAGGCTACAGTGAATCCTTTTTACTATAACAAGCTGAAATTTTGCATATACACGTATTTCCCGTGACAATACAAGAATATTTAGCTTTATAAATTTCAAAAGCTTAAGCTGTAAGCAACAATGTTCTAGAAAAAAATGATTTTTTATTTTTTAGTAGATTTTTTTAAATAAAAGCTTCTTTTGAAAAAATATTTTTTTTTGTAGTTTTCATTTGTAAGAGAGAATGTAATTTTTCCTGAAATTCTATTTTGATTCAGGTTTTAGTGTAGGTATTTTTATGCTTTCCCAGTGGTGGTATAAATAGTGATTTTACATTAAAAAACATATCTTGCAATGTTGCAAAATACACAAAATTATTTCAAAATACACTTTTACCATAAATTATGAATTCTTAGTTTCTGTAACTATGCTGGGATATTTATAGTTAAATAAATCTAATCTTTGTAGTTATGAAAGTTGTCGCTTCGATAGTTTCGGTTTCAAGTCAAATAAAAATTTTAGAACATTAGTTATGTTCTAATTTTTATGTGTTAGCATTAATAATTATTGTGAGTAACCCAACAAATAGTAAAGTTTCCCCAATTTGTATTTTTACCTTGAGACAAAAATTATTCAACATATCATCATTAAAATCTAATCAAGCTTCTCTTGTGTCGTCTCCACATTATTAACATTATTTAGTCTAAAATAACCGATTGTTGAAGAAAATGTCTCGAGATCTTTTGTGGATTTCGGCCAAAATCAGTTTGCATTTCTTCGCCAACAAACCAATGAACGTTCTTTTGAAAATTATTTTCATCATTTTATTGATTTTGTCAGCAATTCAAACTGTTCTTTTTCTCAAACGATTTGACAGTAGTTATTTAGTCCAATATCTTCCCATGTACGCCGGAAGTATTTTCGTAAGTAAAAGTTTGTTTGTACTTCCGTTTTAGTTTTTTAGATTTTGGTTTCTAATTTGGCAATTCCGCTTTTCACAACAACTGCAGTCGAAGCTCTAGAAAAGCTGGATTTTTGGGACATTGAAGACTCTGAACCAGAAACTAAACGCCGAATCAAAACTGAAGCACACTATATTAACATATTTATGGTTGTTAATACAATTATTGCAGTCTTGAGTGGTATATTTCATGCTATTCCGCTAGACGAAGATGAAGAAATTTTTTACGCTATTGCAATTTTTGAAGAATATTTCCCCGACTGGAAAAATGGGTTATGTGTATTTTACAGAATGTTTTTTTTATTAATACCTATGATCATGACAACGCCTTGTCACATTGTTATTTTTCTCGCAAGTAAAATGCGGTTTCAATATTATTTATTATTAGACATTGTGAAGAAAATTAATCAAGGATACGATATTTCAGATCTTCAGTTAATCAGCAATGTCGAATATCAAACTGAGATCAAAGAAAATCTCAAACTGTGTATCAAACGACACATCGAAATTATATCGTATGTTGAGATACTCATTCTCGTTTTTGTGTATGTAAAACTTTAATTTCACCAGCACTGGATACAAGGTTAAAAAAAAATGCGAAGAATTCATTATGCTTTTTTCCATAACTGGAGTAATTCTAGGTGTCAGTATAATATTTTTCCTATTTTCGGTAAGTAAGTAAATTCAAATAAACGCTTTACAAAATCTTTAAAAGTTTGAAGGATCCTTTCAACATAGATATCCTCGTTTAGTCACTTTAGTTATAACTGCAGGTCTTACCTTCACACATGTTATTATTGCAGGACAATTAATTGAAGAAACGGTATTTTTCAACTCAATAGTTTCTTTCTTAGATACAATGTTTGCTTCCAGGGTTTGAAATTTGTTGAAATCGCATTAGTTACTGAATGGTACTACTGGAATATTCAAAATCGAAAAACTTTTATCATACTTTTGCAAAATGTACAAAAAATCTTTAAAATAAGATATTCAGAAAATGTCTCAATTAACTATGAGTTAGGCATCTCGGTTAGTATGTATTTTTTTAATTAAGTTATTACAATCAGAATTTTAGATTAGCAAAGCGATCTATTCCATGGTTTCTGTCTTGGCACAGCTTAGGAACTAATTCTGCTAGTAAAAATTAGGTGGTTTGCTGAAACTTTTTTCAGTTTTTAACCCATTTGCAAATCTTACTTTTAGCATATAAAACAAGTTTTCCTATGTGATGGAGCTGCTTCAGTAGACTTTTTGACAAAATTGTCAAAATTGAGAAATTTGCATTTATACACATTTGGTGTAAATTTGTCATAATACACTTGTTACAACACATAGTATAGCATTTCATAGATATTAACATATCTAGGATGTAAACAATGTCATAACAGTCGCAGATGTCAGTTGAAATCTAAGTGAGTGAAGACTTTTAACACATATAAGGCTGTTATTACATTGATTGCATTGATTGTATGTTCAAGATTTTATCAGTTTGTAGTGAATTTTTCTTAGAATTTTCATTGTTATATTAATCTATAAGTATTTACAGTTCTCTTTCTGTTTAAATAAATAATGTTACATTCATTTATTGGTTTTCACATTTATTCCTTTTCAATTCCTTTTACCGATTTTACATACAGGATACATATTGACTCTCCCAACGAAAACTATAGTCACTCAAAATTTACAGTTTTGAGAAAAACTGCATTGAATCTTTGATTGTTAATAAAAAATCAAGGAACTGTTTAATATTATTGAAAATTACTGAAGATCTAAGTATTGGTAATAATATTGTTTATGAAAAAAATTTCTCATTGTTTTTGTATTTTGGGCGGCCCTACATAAGCCATCGTAACTCAAAACCAATTTTTATGAGTTGCTATAGTTTTCGTTGGGGAAGTCGATATGATACATATTATAAAAAAAATTAGTGAACAAAAAGGTTTCATTTTACAAACTTATTTTTCAACAATTTCGATCTGAGAATTTTATACAAAAATTGTATAATTTTCTATTAAATTAAACTGGCTATAAACAGGTTTCCTTGTAACTCACTCTTTAACCTATCCACAATCCCAGGCTTACAAACTATTTATTTTTAAAGAATTCCGATTTGAAAAAGCAAAACCCCTTATAAGAAAAAAATTCTTATTTCCTTCTTAGAAATTAATATTATTTTTTTATGGCTTAATTCAGATATGTAAAAATGCCATTCCAAGTAGCTAACAGTAGTTTATTTTTATGAGATTTTATAAATACAATTTTTCAAAAATTATTTGATTACAATGAACTATGAACAATTGTTTCCTTACCTGAGATAAATGACACCAAAATTTGAAATTTGCTTCCATCTTTTCTATATATTTCTTATCTTAATATCTCTTTCGCCGCAATCGATGTATCAATTTTTCCTTATTTCTGATAAAAGTAAAAAACCAGGTGACGGTAATTAAGATTGAAAATAAATGTAAATATTCAATAAAAAACGTTAAAAATATC
>NW_025401069.1:12424333-12527099 GCF_015345945.1 Tribolium madens
ATTATTATTTTATTATTTACCTATACATCAGTTCCATGAAAACTCCAAAAATAAATAGTTGATAACAAGCCCATAATTTATTACTCACACACTATGTAAAATAGTATATTGTGTTATTAGGAGTATAAGCGAAGCTGAATGTTTTAGTTGAACCACGTAAACTCACTTTTACTCCAAATGACATATAGTATTTTATCCACAAACGTATTCAAATTGAGAATAAAGAGCAACACTATAATTAGCAAGAAAATGAACAAAATAATCACAACAACAGTTGCTAACAAACATTACGCGTCAGTATCGAAATTTGTGTTGAGATCTTTAAGAGTTTTTATTAATTTAACTAGTGCAATTAGTAGGGCAAAATGTCAAATGTTGTCAAATAGCTGAAGCATACAGTTTTTCAGTTTTATAATGTTTATGGTTATAAAAGTTGTTGCTTTGATTACTCAAAAAAAAATGTAAAATATTAGTTATGTAACTAGGCTGATCTAATTTGCATGTGTTAGCATTAATAATTATTATGAGTAACTCAATAAATCGAAAAGTTTCCCCAATTTGTATTTTTACCTTGGAACAAAAATTATTCAACATATCATCATTAAAATCTAATCAAGCTTCTCTTGTGTTGTCTCCACATTATTAACATTATTTAGTCTAAAATAACCGATTGTTGAAGAAAATGTCTCGAGATCTTCTGTGGATTTCGGCCAAAATCAGTTTGCATTTCTTCGCCAACAAACCAATGAACGTTCTTTTGAAAATCATTTTCATTATTTTATTGATCTTGTCAGCAATTCAATCTGTCCTTTTTCTCAAACGATTCGACAGTAGTTATTTAGTCCAATATCTCCCCATGTATGCCGGAAGCCTTTTTGTAAGTAAAATTCTTTTGTAAGTATTTACAATTTTATTTTTTCAGATTTTGGTGTCCAGTTTGGCAATTCCGCTCTTTACAGAAGCCATAATCGAAGCTCAAGAGGAGCTGAAATTTTGGGACATTGAAGACTCTGAACCAGAAACTAAACGCCGAATCAAAGCTGAAGCACACTATATTAACATATTTATGGTTGTTAATACAATTATTGCAGTCTTGAGTGGCATATTTCATGCTATTCCGCTAGACGAAGATGAAGAAATTTTTTACCCTATTCCAATTTTTGAAGAATATTTCCCCGACTGGAAAAATGTGTTAGGCTTGTTTTACAGAATGACTTTTTTACTAATACCTATGATCATGACAACGCCTTCTCACCTTGTTATTTTTTTCGGGAGTAAAATGCGTTTTCAATATTATCTATTATTGGATACTGTAAGAAAAATTAATCAGGGATACGACATTTCAGATTTTCAGTTAATTACCAATGTCGAATATCAAACTGAGATGAAACAAAGACTCAAACGGTGTATCAAACGACACGTCGAACTTGTATCGTAAGTTATTATACAGGGTGCGCCAGAACTCGCGCCCCAGAGAAAAATGCTGTATAAAATAAGATACCAGGAAAAATTTTATCTATAAAAATTTCGAAGTTATGAGAGTTTAAATTTTGCACTTGACTATTTATTTCTGTTGGAAAAATAATTTTCAAAGTTTTTTTGCTACAGGCTATTAGAAGAGGAAACAAGGAAGCTGTATCCTAAATTGTTCAATGTTATTTGTTGCTTTTATTGGCAAAATTTTAGTTGCTTTCAATTTCAAATGTCACAATTTTTTGACAGATAGAATTTTTCAAACATTTTTTCCATGTTCCTGGTATCTTATCTTACTTGAATTTTTTTTATGGTTCGCGAGTTCTGGCGCACCTGTCTTGTTTTCGTTTTTTCTGTGTATATAAAGCTTTAATTTCACCAGCGCTGGATATAAGCTTATAAGAAAATATCAGGAAATGATAATGTTTTTTTCCATTTCTGGTGTAATCTTAGGTGTCAGTATCATATTTTTCCTATTTTCCGTAAGTAATTAAATTCAAATAAACTATTTACTAAATCCTTAAAAGTTTGAAGGATCTTTTCAACATAGATATCCTCGTTTGGTCACTTTGGTTATATCTGGGGGTCTTACCTTCACACATGTTACTATTGCAGGACAGCTAATTGAAGAAGTGGTATTTATTATTATAGCAGTGTTCTATTTAGATCCAAAGTCTGCTTCCAGGGTTTAACATTTATTGAAATTTTATCAGCTACTGAATGGTACTGCTGGAATATTCAAAATCGGAAAACTTTTGCCTTACTTTTGCAAAATGCACAAAAAATCTTTAAAGTGCAATTCTCAGAAAACATATCGGTTAACTATGAGCTAGGCATCTCGGTTAGTAAGAAATTTTTAATTTTGTTACTACAAGCAAGATTTTAGATTGGCAAATCGATTTATTCCATGGTGTCTGTCTTGGCGCAGCTTAGGAATAAATAGGAAGTTTGCTGAAAATTTTTCCAGTTTTCAAAACTCCTGTAAAATACATAAATCTTACTTTTAGCATTTGAAAAAAAAGTTTCATGAACCGCTGATTCAGTAGTTTGTTTAAAGCACAAACTTTTTGAAAAAATTGTCAAAATTGAAACACCAATATTTATGCACATTTGTTGTAAATTTATTATAAAGCACTTGTTATAGCACATAGTATTGAAACAATTTTTAATACCTCGTAGTTATTTGTTTTTAAAAATTTAGTATTAAGATGTCATTGGACAGGGAGCGGCAAAATTATGGAATAATCTTATTAAAACTGAAAATATTTTGTTTTGGAAAAAACTCGAACATGCAATTTTCTTTTTAAAAAGTACAAAATTTCCAACTTGATTTCAAATTTTACCATTTTTGGTTTTTGAGTAATGGAAACCCCTATTTTTTAGCCAATTCGATAGATCTTTTAATTGTCGAAATGACAACACCAAGATATTAAATATTACATAAAGTTGTTGAAAAAAAAAACACCCTAAAAGTGAAATAATATCAACAAAAAACAAACATACAATTATAAACCAAGTTAAGAATTTTGTATTTTTTTAAAAGAAAATTGAAAATTGTTCGAACATTTTTGTCAAAACAAAATATTTTCAGTTTTAATAAATAGAATTATTTCATAATTTTGCCGCTCACTGTAAATAGTTAGTTCAATTAATAAAACTATGTATTCAAAACTATATTTGTTTAATTTACGTCGATTTGAAACAAAGATATAAGATCTGATGAAACTGAAACCATTAACTAACTTAAGTATTCACCAGTTTTTACTTGCCCATATTTCATGAAATATTTTCTGTTTTTATTATTCCAAAACATATTCTCAAGGATACACGAAGAAAAGTAACAAAAAAGTAAAAACAAAAATGTTGTTTTATTTATTAATAGAAATGTGATCGAAACAAAATTCCAAACCTACTATTGTAATAGTATATTAAATACTGAGGTGGGAGGTGCTTCATTACCTTCGCAATAAACCGAGGTACGATAATGCAAGGACCACCAAGGTTTGTATACTATTTTATTCACAAGCATCTTAAAAAACTAAAGCCAATAAAGAATATATGAAATTTTGAAAAACATGACATATGACATTTCTGGTTAGAAAGTGGTAATTTACCAAACTAAACTGTCAATTGTCATACTTATCAATGTCATACTTTCCATCTTTTCACATGTAAGGTAATTTGATTATGACTTTATGTTTGTGAATAAAAAAAATATAAGACTACCTATTTCAAAATACAGTTTTCTTAAATTATTGCCCTAACCAATTGGGGTTTCGTTAGTCCGTTGCTTTTAAATCAATTAACCAAATATGATAAAAAAATAATTATTTCATTTTGGCTGACCTATTTCATGTGTGTTAGCAATTATTGTGAGTTACCCAAACTTGTTAAATACACTTTTACGACAAACAGTAAGTTTCCCCAATTTCTTTTGTTTATCTTGAAATCAAACATATTACCCTGAAAATGTAATTAACGTTCTCTTTATTAACATTATTTAGTTTGAAATAACCGATTGTTGAAGAAAATGCCTCGAGATCATTTATGGATTTCGGCAAAAATTAGTTTGTGTTTTTTCGCCAACAAACCAATAAACCTTCTTTTGAAAATAACTTTCATCATGTTAATGATCCTGACAGCAATTCAAACTGTTCTTTTTCTCAAACGCTTCGACAGTACTTATTTAGTCCACTATTTCCCCCTTTACGCCGGAAATCTTTTCGTAAGTAAAAGTTCCTTTGTGCTTCCGTTTTAGTTTTTTAGGTTTTGGTTTCTATTTTGTCAACACCGTTTTTGATAAAATGTATTTTGGAAGCTCAAGAAGAACTGGAATTTTGGGACATTGAAGACTCTGAACCAGAAACTAAACGCCGAATCAAAGCTGAAGGACACTATATTAACATATTTATGGTTGTTAATACAATTATTGCAGTCTTGTGTGGTATATTTCATGCTATTCCGCTAGACGAAGATGAAAAAATTGTTTACCCGATTGCAATTTTTAAAGAATATTTCCCCGATTGGAAAAATGTGTTGAATTGGTTTTACAGAACAACTTTTCTAATAGTACCAATGATAGCGGCAACGCCTTGTTACCTTGTTATTTTTTTTACAAGTAAAATGCGATTTCAATTTTATTTATTGTTGGATGCTGTAAAAAAAATTAATCAAGGATACGATATTTCAGATCTTCAGTTAATTAACAATGTCAAATATCAAACTGAGATCAAACAAAGACTCAAACTGTCTATCAAGCGACACGTCGAACTTGTATCGTAAGTTATTATATTTGTTTTCGTTTTTTTTGCATATATAAAGCTTTAATTTCACCAGCACTGGATATAAGATTCTACAAAAATATCATGAAATGATTATGATTTTTTCCATAACTGCGGTAATTTTAGGTGTCAGTGTTTTATTTTTTATATTTTCTGTAAGTAATCAAAATCAAGTAAATGTTGTACTAAACCCTTGAAAGTTTGAAGGGTCCTATCAACACATATATCCTCGTGTTGCGACGTTGCTCATATCTGCAGGTCTTACGTCTGTACATGTTATTATTGCAGGACAATTAATTGAAGAAACGGTACTTTTCAAAACAGTTTCTTGCTTTAATACAAAACGAGGGGTCGTTAATTTAAAAAAAATGTGTACAACTAATGAAATTCCAAAAAAATTCCTCCGAAATTCCAGTAGTTCCAACAAATTCCACCAAAATTTCAGCAATTCTAAAAAAATTCCCCCAAAATTACAGTAATTTTACCAATATTTCAGTAATTCCAAAAAAAATCCAGAAATTTTAATAATCCATCGTAATTCCAACTTAATTTCCGTAATTCCAAAAAGACTTTCTGTAATTCCTAAAAAAAATCCAGCTATTCCGGAAAAATTCCAGTAATTCACATATAATTCCAGTAATTCCAAATAATTCCAAGCAATTCCCGATTAAATTTCAAAAATTTGTACAACTAATTTCAGAGTGAACGGCCCCTCGATACAAAGTTTGCTTCCAGGGTTTCAAATTTATTGAAATCTTATCTACGACCGAATGGTATTGCTGGAGTATTCAAAATCGGAAAACTTTCATCATACTTTTGCAAAATGCACAAAAAGTCTTTAAAATAAAATTTTCGGAAGACATCTCAATTAACTATGAGTTAGGCATCTCGGTTAGTAAGTAATAGTTTAATTATGTTTTATAAGCAGAATTTTAGAGTGGAAAAGCAATCTATTCTATGGTCAGTGTCTTGGTGCAGCTGAGATACTAATGGGCCTGTTAACAATTACTGAAAATTTTTCAATTTTCAAGATTTTTAATTCGTACGAAAACCTGAGAGTAAAGGACAAAGTTTTTATCAAAACTGTCAATATTAAATAATATAAAACCTGTTTAAAATTTAGCCTTAAGATCTTTAATTAATAGGCAATAATTTGTATAAATTAATAAAATTCTTTATTCAAAAATGTATTTGTTTAATTGACGTCAATTTAATACAGAAAATTAAGATCTGATGATCATCATTATCATTGCTTCAGGTGCCCTACATTAATTTTACCTGAAACTATTAACTCTTTCAGTCAGTCTTGAAGCGATGAGTGTTCAAAAAGCGCCCCGTGACAATTTGTGGCTTTCGGCCAAAATATGTTTCGATTTACTTCAATTCAAAGCAGTGAAAATTATTTTGAAAATAACTTCCTTATCTATAGTAATCCTGACAGTAATTCAAACTGTCCTCTTTTTGAAAAGATTCGATGGCCTCTATTTTATGAAGTATCTTCCAATGTTTGCCGGATCGCTTTTTGTAAGTAACAAGAAGCGTTTTCTTCTCATTTATTTTTTCAGGTTTTGGCGTCAATTTTATGTGTTGAGAATGTAACACCGGAAGTATTATTGGTTTTGCAAGAGTTTGAGTTCTGGGACGAAAATGATTCTAAACCCAAAATTAGAAACTGGATAAAATGGGAGACACTTTATATTAACACTTTTATAGTTTTTAACACAATTTTGGCACTATTGAGCGGATTTTTTCACGCCATACCGCTCGATGAAGACGAGGATATTTTTTATCCATTAGTCATTTTCAAAGAGTTTTTTCCAGATGTAAAGGATGTATTGGAATGGTTTTACAGATTTAGTTTTTTAATAACTCCGATCGCAATGATAGCACCTTTTCAAATGATAATTTATGTTACGAGTAGACTACGGTTCCAAATTTTTTTGTTCTCAGATATTTTGGAAAATATAAGTGAAGGTTACGACATTTCAAAACCAAATGGTTTAATCGAAAATTCCACGTATCAAAAGCAAATCAAGAGAAGACTCAAAATTTGTATCAAACGTCACATCGATTTCTTGTCGTATGCATTTATTATTTTTTTGATGTTTTATGTCCTATGTTTTAGAGCTGGAAACAAAATGTTAAAAACTACTCAGATTTATATTTTAGTCATGTCTGCTGCTGGAGCAATACTAGGAGTCTGTATAATTTTTTTTCTATTTTCAGTATGTAAGAAAAATCGACTCAAATTAAATATATTTTTTTTAAGTTTGAGGGATCATTCAAAAAGCGATATCCTCGTTTGGTTACTTTAGTGATTTCAACAGGTCTTACTTTTACTCATGCTATTACCGCAGGTCAACTCATGGAAAATACTGTAGGTGCATTAAACTCGTTTAAATAGTCTTTATTACAGGTTTTTTTAGCTGTCAAGACTTTACGAAATTTTGAAAGTTATCGAATGGCACTGCTGGAATCAAGAAAATAAAAAAACCTTAATTATTTTCATACAACACACTCAACAAGTATTCCAAATAAAATTCTTAGACACGGTAGTAGTCAATTACCAGCTGGGTATTTCGGTCAGAAAGAAATCTTAATATCTGTTATAATTAATAATAGACTGATTTTTCAGATAGCGAAAGCAGTTTATTCCATGATTTCAGTTTTAAGTTCGCTTAAAAATATTGAAAAATCATAATATATAAAACTGTTTGTCAGAAATTAATCAGTAGATTTTATCAAAATACAAAACCGATTACTAAAATATTTTATCCACTTTTGTAACTAAATATCACGCACTACTAATTGCACTTTTCAAAATCTCAACACAAATTCCAATACTGACTAGTGATGTTTGTTTATAAGCTTTAATATGATTTCATTACTTGCAAAACGTCTTAATTATTTTGTTCATTTACTTGAAAAATATAGTGTTGCTCTTTACTCACGATCTGAACACGTTTGCCAATCAACTTGTTATTCAGAGTAAAAGTGAGTTTATATGGTTCAACTGAAATGTTCAGCCTCACTTTTACTCCTAATAACATAATATACTATTTTAGCAAATTATTTTAGTACCAAATCACATCTCAACAAATAAAACTGTCGAATTGCACACGAAATACAACAATTTTAAATAAAATGTATATGAAAGAGTAAGTTTCTTATAATTTCACCCTCTTTGGTCTGTTCTTAAAGTTGAATGTTTAATTTCTATAGTTTTACAATATTATTTAAGTTTTTCTAAATATAAAATTATTTTTGTTTTTAATGAAAGTGTAAAATAAAAACTTTGAATCATTTTGTGTGTTTTTCTAACATTGAAGTCTCTCTTTTTAAATAATTCTTGTAGTATCAGTGACTAAAAAAAAGTGAAGCAGTCACCAATGTCTCCTTTAGTGTTTTATTAATTGAATTTATACACTTAAGGGTTGATTATTTATCAAACAGAATTGTAAATATTGACCCAAATGAATTATTTACTACTCACATAAAGAAATACGAAAATACAAAAAACACCTAAACTTATGTTTCTTTTAATTTATTAATTAAAGAAACTAGTAAAAAAACTTTCATTTGAGATCAAAGAATCAACATTAAACGGAAGACAGACCATTTCAGTTTCTACTTGAAGCAATGAGTGTGCAAAAGCTGCCCCGCGACAATTTATGGCTTGTAGCCAAACTCTGTTTACACTTATTTCAATATAAACCAGTAAAAATTATTTTAAAGATCATCTCCTTATCGATAATAATTCTGACATCAATTCAAACTTATCTCTATTTGCAACGTTTTGACAGCGATTATTTCATGAAATATCTCCCAGTTTACGCTGGATCTATTTTCGTGAGTAGAAAAAGTTGCGTTTTCGCTTTTAATTTTATGTTATAGATTTTGATGTCAATTTTCTTTATTGAGAATATATCGCCAATTATGCAGTCTCTTTTCAATGAGTTCGAGTTTTGGGATGAAACTGAGTGTAAACCAGAAACCAGAAACTGGATAAAGTGGGAGGCACTTTACATTAACACTTTTGTGGTTGTTAACACAATTGTTGCACTCTTGAGTGGAGTTTTCCACGTCATTCCGCTTGATGAAGACAAGGATATTTTTTACCCTTTGGTAATTTTCGAAGAGTTTTTTCCAAATTGGAAATACGAACTGGAATGGCTGTATAGATCGAGCTATCTAATCGTTCCGTTATTGATGATTTCTCCTTGTGAAATGACTATTTATTTTACAAGTCGAATGCGATACCAAACAACTTTAGTCTTAGACATTTTGGAAAATATTAATGAGGGTTTTGACATTTCCGATCCAGATACATTAATTGAAAATTCCAAGTATCAAGAAGGAATCAAACAAAGACTCAAAATTTGTATCAAACGCCATACTGAAATCCAAACGTAAGTCCTCACTCTCTCCTTGAAATAATAATTATCTTTGATTAGAACTGGAAAAACACTTGTGAATGGATCTCAAGCATATACTTTTCTCATGTCTATTGCTGGAGTAATAATAGGAGTCAGTATTATATTTTTTCTATTCTCAGTAAGTAAGTAAAATTCAATTCAAATTAATTGTTTCAAAGTTTGAAGGATCATTCGAAAAACGATACCCACGTTTAGTTACTTTGGTCATATCTGCAGGCCTTACTTTTACTCATATCATCATCGCAGGACAATTAGTGGAAAACATTGTACCTAAATTTCTGTTTAAGTTGTATTTATTGCAAAACTTACTTTTAGGCGACAAAGTTTTTCGAAATTTTACAAGCTGTCGATTGGCATTACTGGAATCAACAGAACAGAAACATTTTAATCATTTTCATGCAAAACACCCAACAAGTTTTTCAGATAAATTTTTTAGACGACATGGCGGTCAATTACCAGCTAGGTATTTCGGTGAGATAAAATTTTTAAAGTTCATTATTCTTATTTCTACCAAAATATATTTTTTAGATAGCACAATCTGTTTATTCTATGATTTCAGTGTTGAGATCCCTTAAAAATCTTGACGACTCATAAAACTCAAAAAATGTCTTAAATAATCTTTAGACTATAAACAGGTTAGGGTAAGTCTTAAAAAAATTGTAGAATATTTATACAAATTTTCAAATTTTCATAAGTAGCCATTAATTATGTAGAAGAAATGTGTTTTGTTATCTTTCTGCTAAAGTAGAATAGAAATAGAATAAAATTGTTTCACAGACTGTACCCCAGCTAAGCGGTTGTCTATCACTCTCATACAAACTCGTTCTTTCTATCTTCTGCGCATCTCGCGGCCTTTCTTATTCAGAATTAATAAACAAATAATAATTGAAAACGATAGTTGCTTTTCTTGGATTTTATTCAACAATAAAATTTCTAATTAATTTCACTATTTATTTAATGATTCATTTAGATTTGAATTTCTAATAATAAATAATTTCCGACAGCAAAAACCATCTATTCAATGGTTTCAATGATAATGAGCAAACTTAAGAATATTGACTATTCGAAGAATTAGTCGTTAGTGATATTTCACGATAAATTTAAGTAGTTTGAGGTCAAGGTTTTCAAATCATCAAGACAAAAGTGACACAAATGCAAATGAAAATGTGTGATAATGTGCTTTCCTTATACAAAACACCAACCTATAACTAAAAAAAGTGGTCAAAGGAATTAGCAAACTTGCTGTTGTAATATTTACTAATCACAACAATTATGTATTAATGTTTAGAAAAACTGAAAAACAGAAAGTACTGGTCCTGATATAAAAAAAATTAAATGTGCACCAAATAATGTTTTAGTCAGATCTACAGTCTTGACTATTTTTAATTCAAAAGAATGCTTTTCACAATAAATTTGGAATGTTTTCAAATTATTTATTATCAACAATGTATTTATATGTATTATAATAGGTAGTAAACACTGTTTCGAATACAAAATGTCTTTTGATATTAATCAAAAAGTAACAATAATAACAAGTCTTAAAAAAAGAAGCAAAATGTTCCTTAATGTTTAATCATTTATAATTAAAAAACGTAATAAAATCAAATTACCAAACTTATTGTTGCAACATTTATTAATCACAACACTTATTTATCAATTAAGCGTTTCGTAGAAAAATATTATTCATAACTCATTATTTATTTGGCTTTCTTCGTAACTTAAAGCAATGTTAAATTTTGAAGAAAAACCAGACGAAAACATATTCAAAAACGACGTTTTGTGGCTTTCGCGTAAACTTTGCTTCGACTACTTCAACACTAAAATCGTCAAAATTGTCCTTTTTATCTTATCAATTGGGATTGCAATTTTGACACTAATTCAGACTTTTCTATTTTTGCATCGTTTTGATGGCCGCTATTTTATCAAATTTGCGCCAATATACGTTGGAAGCTTTTTCGTAAGTGTTGTTAAATTTCCAGTGACGTGCTAAAGTTTCATTAAAAAAATTTGTACGCCAGTGTAAATGTTAACTGATTCGTAATTTTAAGATTCTCCTCTCAATTGGGCACATTCCATTTTCCTTGACTGTGGCCAGTTATTTAAAAGATATAACTTTTTGGAAAATCGACTGTGCTGGTCCTGGTATTGAAAAAAAAATTAAAAAGCAGGCAATGTGCACCAATATTTGTTTGGTCACTTGTACAGTCACTGGTTTAGTAAGTGCAATATTTCATGTCATGCCACTGGAAGACGATGACGAGTTGTTTTATCCTTTGGCTATGTTTCAAGAGTTTCTGCCAAAATGGAAAAATATATTATCGTGGATATACAGGTTTAGTTTCTTCATCATTCCGTTTTCAATGCCGATACCGCTATATATTGCGATTTATTGTATCACAAAATGTTATTTTCAAATGTTACTGTTTTTGCCATTTTTGGAAACCATAAATACAGATTTTGACACAACTTCAAATGATTTGGTATACAATCAACAATATCAGAATATTATTAAAAAAAGACTGGTATTTTGTATTAAACGACATTCCTACTTTGTCAAGTAAGTACATATTTATTATTTCCAATTATTTACTTATTTTTGCACATGTTAAGAGCTGTGAATGAGCTCAACCAAAAAATGTACGTCCCAATTGCCACTTTCTCAGTAATGGGAATTATTATAGGAGTCAGTGTTTTTGCATTTCTTTTCTCAGTAAGTAAAATTTTAAATAGTATTTCGAATTAATCTCTCACAAGTTTCAAGGAACTTTTGAAAATAGATACATTCGAGTAACTACTTTAGTGTTTACCATTGCAACTATTTCCATTCATATTTTTTGCATTGGTCAATTGGTCGAAGATGGAGTAAGTAATTTTCCCCTTTTAATGTGAGATTAATGTTTTTTCAAGTGTTTTAAAATTTACAAAACGTTGAAAAAGATGGATTGGTACTGTTGGAATATTGAAAACAGAAAACTGTATATTGTTTTTTTACAAAATACTCAAACCATTTTTAGGCTCAAATTCTCGCAAAATGTCTCCGTCAACTATAGACTTGGTTTATCGGTAATTTTCATCCTTTTCAACATGACCCAATTATTATTAATTTGTTTCAGATCTTGAAAGCTATTTATTCGATGATTTCAGTTATGAGCAAACTTCGAAATATTGATTATTCCAAAATCTAAATGCTTTGTCAAAATATAGCGATTATGCACTAAGTTTCTCTTAATGTTATTGTAGCAACCTGAAAATTAAAATGTAAATTAAGACATTGTAATAAATAAATTAGTAAAAATCCAGGTGTTATAATATCGATTTTAAATTTTTCCCTTAATCAAAGACAAATAGATATATTTTTGAGCACCTCGTAAAATAACAATTTTTTATAAAAGTTCTAATAGCATAAATTATTTTATCAAACTATAAATGCATAAGAACTCAATTTTGGTAGTACGTTTGCATCAAACAGTTAAAAGAAAAATGTTTAAAAGAATTCATTTATATAAAGCAAATACTTTATCGAAACTAATATATTAATGTTATGAAAGGACTAACTTATTGATAGTTAATTGTATTAAATAAAGCACCACGAAGTTGTTTGATAATTCTCATGTAAATACATAAAAATTGTAAAAACATAAAAATTTAATTCTCTATTTATGTCTTGAGCTACTTTTCAAGGTTTTGCCTACGTTTTCCAGTTTTTCAACAGCACATTTAAAGCCGTAATGATATTAATTAATGAAAACAACGTAATAAATAAATAAATAATCAAATAATAACCCAATCTCTTATATTAACATTAATTTTTTACACTTAACGACAAACAAATAGGTTTTAAGCCGGTATATAGTGTAGTAACGATCACGTAATAAAAGCTCATGCAATGATATAATATTATTACTATTGTACTAGTGGCTGAATCAGATAGACATGTCCACATCAGACTTACTAAAAAACGATGTTTTGTGGGTTTTACGAAAGCTTTGCATCGACATATTTCAATATAAAATAATCAAAATTTTTCTAATATTAATTTCATTCAGCATAATTGCATTAACCCTAATTCAAAGTTACCTTTTTTTAAAAAAATTCAACGGTTATTATTTTATTAAATATTCAGCTGTTTATACCGGTTTTCTATTTGTAAGTAATTAAAATATTGTAATTGCGGGTACGACAAACTTTACAGATTCTGGTTTCATCGGTTACAATTTTACCGATTGTAAAAAACGTAAAAACATTTTTGGTGAAATATGGTATATGGAAAATAAATAGTGCCACTCCTGAAATTGAGCGCAAAATCAGAAATGAAGCTTTCTGTATTAATTGTGTTGTGTTTTGTAACACAATTCTAGCAATAAGCAGTGGAATATGTCACGCTATTCCGTTGCAAGATGACGAAGAACTCTTCTACCCTTTGTCAATTTTTGAAGAATACACTCCAGAATGGAAAAATTTGTGTTCTTGGATATATAGAGCCATGTTTGTTCCAATACCGATTATAATGTTGGCTCCTTGTTATGCTTCTGTCTACTTGTGCTGTCAAGTTCGGTTCCAATTTTTACTCTTGTTGCATTTTTTGGAAAACATCAATCCAGACAATAAGAATATAACTGACAAGAAATTTCAAACAGAAATTAAAAACAGGTTGCTGTTCTGTATCAAACGACACAGTCATTGCTTCTTGTAATTGATTCATCATTTTTTGTTGATATCATAATATAATTTGACCGTTTTAGCGCAGCAAAGCCTATAGTAGAAAATTTTAAAAAGTTTGTTTTCGCACTAGCTGTATGTGGGACACTGTTGGGCATAAGTATTATAAATTTCCACTTTTCTGTAAGTTAAAATTTTAAGAAAATCTGCTTTACAAAAAACAGTTTAAAGGATCGTTTGAAGGAAGATATCCACGCGTCATTACTTTAATTATTACAGGAAGTGTGACTTTTGTTCTTATTATATTCTCGAGTCAACGAGTTGAAAATATTGTAAATATTTGTTTTAATGTTTTTAAAAATTCTCATACAAACTTTTAGACTTCGGAGGTTTTTGAAGTCTTGCGCAGCATCAATTGGGTTTCTTGGAATAGTCAAAATAAAAAAATATTAATAATCTTTTTGGAAAACGCAGAATCAATTTTTAAAATCAAAATCACTGAAAATGTTTCGCTTAATTTTGAATTGGGTATTACGGTAAGTTTTGATATATCAAAAAAAGTCTCTAAAAATGATTTCAGATGGCAAAAGCTGTTTGGTCAATGGTCTCAGTTATGGAGCAACTGAAAAATATAAATTACTCAGACGACAATTAATTAATTATTATATTACATAATGCACCACGAAGATTTTTGACAATTCTCATGCAAATATGTAGTTCTTGTTCTTAACCAACCGCAAACGTGTAAAAATAAAAATAAAAAATTTATTCTTTATTTTTTGAAATTTTTCTTACGTTTTCAGACTTTTCCACAACAAATTTAAAGCCGTGATAGTAATTAGAACAACGTAATAAATAAATAACTATAACTCTTACATAATAACATTAATTTTTTACACTTAACACCAAACAAATGTGCTTTCAAATTTTCAGTGTAATATAATCACAATTTTTCTGACACCAACTTCATTTAGCACAAAAAGATTAACCCCAATTAAAAAAAAATTGTTAAATATTCAGCTGGGTATAGGTACTGGTTCTTTGCATGTAAAAAGAGTGCAAAATCAGAAATAAAACGTTCTATATCAATTATTTTGTGTTTTGTAACACCATTTTAGCAATAATCTGTGAAATATGTCACAATATTCCGTTGTAAGATGACGAGGAACTCTTCTACTCTGTCAATTTTCGAAAAAAACACTCCGGAATAGAAATATTGATTTTTATAAATAACAGCATCAACTTTTGTCCCAACACCTATTATAATTTTTAAAATCAAAGTCAAAAGGTATCTAAAAAAAGTCTTTAAAAATTATTACAGCTGGCAAGAGCTGTTTGGTCTGTGTTTCATAGTCAACAAAAACAAATTTTATTCACTAATTTTTGTTATGAAACGCTTTGTGGGTTTTTTAAATGGGTAGTAATGAAGCGATCACTAAATAATTCAATTTTGATCAGTATAAAATGATAAATGATCGACATTTAATTAATTTTTGCTCAGAAACTTTAAGCAAAAGTGGTAAAACAACATCAAATTGAAAAAAAATCAGTCTTGGTTACATAACAATGTATGGCCCATGAGCAAGAATGTTATTTATTATTAAAACTTATTTTTGTATTACTCAATATTTATTATAATTGAAGGGTGTTATATGTATTAGCGAGTGCCCCTGCGCAAGAATGATTTTACTAAAAGCTGGAAACTGCATAAATAATAATCAGTTTAATCAGCGTAGACCATTGCTGTGCTCTTGACACCACAATTATGTTTTTGAACGCTTTGCGACATTCCGATTTTGCTCGGAAACATTTTGTTTGTAAATGTGTGAATATTAGATTAATTAGTTTTGCTAGACATTCATTCATTGACTTTACTGTGCATTTATTAATTTTACTATTCATTTATTATTTTTACTGATCATAAATACTTGTCGTTTAAATAATATACTGTGCATTTGATTTGTTCCCTTTTTAAATTATTTTCGATTTTTCTACTACAATAACCTTCATATTAATTTAGACATCGTAATAACTAATGTAATAAAAACCCCTATTACTTTAATATTAACAGTAATTTTTACATTTAACGGCAAACAAATATGTTTTAAGCTCGTTTATCGTGTAATAATGATTTGTAATAAAAATTCTTGAAATGATATAATATTATTATTATTGTGCTAGTGCTTAAATCATACAGACATGTCCACATCAGACCGACAAAAAAACGATGTTTTATGGGTTTTACGAAAGCTCTGCGTCGACCAGTTCCAATATAAAATAATCAAAATTTTTCTAACATTCATTTCACTCAGCATAATCACATTAACCCTAATTCAAAGTTACCTCTTTTTAAAAAAATTCAACGGTTATTATTTTATCAAATACTCAGCTGCTTATACCGGTTTTCTATTTGTAAGTAATTAAAATATTGTAATTGCGGCTACGATAAACCTTACAGATTCTCGTTTCGTCAATTACAATTTTACCGATTGTAAAAAACGTAAAAACATTTTTGGTAAAATATGGTATATGGGAAATAAATAGTGCCACTCCTGAAATAGAACGCAAAATCAGAAATGAAGCTTTCTGTATTAATTGTGTTGTGTTTTGTAATATGTCACGCAATTCCGTTGCAAGATGACGAGGAACTCTTCTACCCTTTGTCAATTTTTGAAGAATACACTCCAGAATGGAAAAATTTGTTTTCTTGTATATATAGAGCCATGTTTGTCCCAATACCTTTTATAATGTTGGCCCCCTGTTATGCTTCTGTCTACGTGTGCTGTCAAGTTCGGTTCCAGTTTTTACTCTTGTTGCATTTTTTGGAAAACATCAATCCAGGCAATAAAAATATAACTGACAAAAAATTTCAAACACAAATTAAAAACAGGTTGCTGTTCTGTATCAAACGACACAGTCATTGCTTCTTGTAATTGATTCATCATTTTTTGTTGTTATCATAATATAATTTGACCGTTTCAGCGCAGTAAAGCCTATAGTAGAAAATTTTAAAAAGTTTGTTTTTGCATTCGCTGTATGTGGGACACTGCTGGGAATAAGTATTATAAATTTCCACTTTTCTGTAAGTTAAAATTTTAAGAAAATCAGCTTTACAAAAAAACAGTTTCAAGGATCGTTTGAAGGAAGATATCCACGCGTCATTACTTTAATTATTACAGGAAGTGTGACTTTTGTTCTTATTATATTCTCGGGTCAACTCGTTGAAAATATTGTAAATATTTCTATTTTAATGTTTTTAAAAATTCTCATACAAGCTTTTAGACTTCGGAGGTTTTTGAAGCCTTGCGTAGCATCAATTGGGTTTCTTGGAATAGTGAAAATCAAAAAATATTAATAATTTTTTTGGAAAATGCTGAATCAATTTTTAAAATCAAAATCACTGAAAATGTTTCGGTTAATTTTGAATTGGGTATTACGGTAAGTTTTGATATATCAAAAAAAGTCTCTAAAAATGATTTCAGATGGCAAAAGCTGTTTGGTCAATGGTCTCAGTTATGGAGCAACTGAAAAATATAAATTACTCAGACGATAATTAATTAATTATTATATTACATAATGCACCACGAAGCTTTTTGACAACTCTCATGCAAATATTTAGTTCTTGTTTTTAACCAACATATGTATAAATAATAAAATAAAAAATGTATTCTCTATTTTTTGAAGTTTTTCTTACGTTTTCAAATCTTTCCACAACAAATTTAAAGCAGTGATATTACTTAAGACAACATAATAAATAAATAATCTTAACTCTTATATGTTAACATTAATTTTTTGCACTTAACAACAAAATTTTCAGTGTGAAATAACAAAATTTTTCTGCCTCCAACTTCATTCAGCACAATCAGACTAACCCTAATTTAAAAAAAAATCAACAGTCATCATTTTATTAAATATTCAGCTGTTTATACTGGTTCTTCATATGTAAATAGGGCGCAAAATCAGGAATAAAGCTTTCTATATCAACTATTTTGTGTTTTGTAATACGATTTTAGCAAAAGTCTGAGTAATATGTCAGATTATTACATTTTTCTACTCTTTTAATTTTTTTAAGAAAACACTCCATAATATAAATGTTGTTTTTCATAAATAAGAGCAGCCACTTTTGTCCCAATACCAATTATAATTTTTCAAAGTGTTAGCAAGTTTTAATGTAGGTATCCAAAAAAAGTCTTCAAAAATGATTTCAGATGACAAAAGCTGTTTTATCTGAGTTTCGTAGTCAACAAAAAAAAATATTTCAAACATTTGTTATGAATCGCTTTGTGGAATTTTTAAATTAGTTTCGATTTTTCCAGAATAGTATTAAACCCTTCATGTTAATTTAGACATCGTAATAACTAATGTAATAAAAGCCTCTATTACTTTAATATTAACAGTAATTTTTACATTTAACGGCAAACAAATATGTTTTAAGCTCGTTTATCGTGTAATAATGATACGTAATAAAAATTTTTGAAATGACATAATATTATTATTATTGTGCCAGCGCTTGAATCATACAGACATGTCGATATCAGACCTACAAAAAAAAGATGTTTTGTGGGTTTTACGAAAGCTCTGCGTCGACATATTTCAATATAAAATTATCAAATTTTTTTTAACATTAATTTCACTCAGCATAATCACATTAACCCTAATTCAAAGTTATCTTTTTTTAAAAAAATTCAACGGCTATTATTTTATCAAATATTCAGCTGTTTATACCGGTTCTCTGTTTGTAAGTAATTAAAATATTGTAATTGCGAGTTTGATAAATTTTACATTAGATTCTGGTTGCGTCAGTTACAATTTTGCCGATTTCAACAAATCTTAAAACATTTTTAATGGAATTTCATATATGGAAAATAAATAGTGCCACTCCTGAAATAGAGCGCAAAATCAGAAATGAAGCTTTCTATATTAATTGCTTTGTTTTTTGTAACACGATTGTAGCAATAATCAGTGGAATATGTCACGCTATTCCATTGCAAGATGACGAGGAACTCTTCTATCCTTTGTCAATTTTTGAAGAATACACTCCAGAATGGAAAAATTTGTTTTCTTGGATATATAGAGCCACTTTTGTCCCAATGCCGATCATTATGTTGGCCCCCTGTTATGCTTTTGTCTATGTCTGCTATCAAGTTCGGTTCCAGTTTCTACTTTTATTGCATTTTTTGAAAAACGTCAATCCAGACAATAACAATACAACTGACAAACAATATCAAACACAAATTAAAAACAGGTTGCTGTTTTGTATCAAACAACACAGTAATTTCTTCTTGTAATTGATTCATTATTTGCTGATATTATAAAATGATTTGACTGTTTCAGCGCAGCAAGGCCCCGAATGAAAAATCTTAAAAAGCATGTTTTGGCAATCGCTGTATGTGGTACAATGCTGGGCATAAGTATTATAAATTTCCACTTTTCCGTAAGTCACAATTTTCAGAAAATTTGCTTTACAAAGAACAGTTTCAAGGCTCGTTTGAGGGGAGGTATCCTCGAATCGTCACAATAATTATTGCTGCAAGCCTCACTTTTTTTCTTTTTATAATCTCAGGTCAACTGGTTGAAAATATTGTAAACATTCGTATTTTGATGATTTTAAAAATTCTCATACAAATTTTAGACTTCGGAACTTTTTGAGGTGTTGCGCAGCATCAACTGGGTTTCTTGGAACAGTCAAAATAAAAAAATATTAATAATTTTTTTAGAAAATGCACCATCAGTTTTTAAAGTCAAAGTCACTGAAAATGTTTCAGTTAATTTCAAATTGGGTGTTACGGTAAGTTTTGATATATCTAAAAAAAAATTCAAAAATGATTTCAGATGGCAAAAGCTGTTTGGTCAATGGTCTCAGTCATGAAACAACTGAAAAATATAAATTACTCAGACGATAATTAACTAATTAATTATTATATTACCCAATGCACCACAAAGATTTTTTAACAACTCACATGCAAATATATTTCCTGTTTTTGACAAACCACACCCAAGTAAAAAAAATAAAAATGCAAGCTCTATTTTTGTCTTGAACTACTTTTCATGTTTTTCCCTACCTTTTCCAATTTTTCCATTTAGCACCGTAATGTTAATTAAAACAACGTAATAAATAAATGAAAAATTAAACACGCCCAAGTAAAATTAAAATTTCATTAAACATAAAAAGAATTTCGTACAAATGTGATTGGCTTTTGTTTTTTTTTTTAAAACTCTATTGCTGTTCACCTCTCGTTTTTAATTAGAATGACGCGAAACACAGACTTTGTTAAAAATTTATTACTCTTTCAAAAAATTCTTTGTTGTTTCATGCGTATTGATCATTTTTTTTTTGGATTTAATTAAATTAGAAATGTTTTTTAAGTGCAACAAGTTTTCATAGAACCTTAAAAAGTCCAGTAAATTTATTTTTTGTCCTTATAACCACATGAAACAGAAAGTGGTGTCAGTTTTAATACACGTCAGAATTTGCAAATTCAATTTGTTTTATGGGTGCAAAAATTGAATAAAAAATCGTACATTTTCCTGGCGCCTCCACCAAGCGTAAAGTTAAGAAAACGAGTGAAAGAAACATAAATTTCCGGTTTTTTATTTCCACTCTTGTCTACATGTAAATACAATTTCGCATTTTTTATTGTAGTTTTTCCAGCGCAAATATTGAATTTCGTCGTGAAAACTGCGTTTTCTGCGTGAGTTTTCCGTCGATCTTGTCCCACCCCACAGACATTAAAAATCCTATTTAGATATTTTCCTCCGGAAGAACAAAGTGTAACGGCAGCCGCGTCCTCGCCGCCCCCAGAGACGTGTTCCTCGTGATCGATAGCACTCCCAAGTGTGCATTTTCTATTAGTCGCTCTCCAATAATCTAATCATCCGAGTCGTACACACAGGAATTAACTCTTTTGCGGTCGAATCAAAGCACTCGCAAACATTGCACTCGATTTTTTCGATCGGCGAGCGGCTCAAAACGATTCCAACTTTTTGCATCGGTTTTTTCACAAACGCAACATGCTTATCCGTCTGAAATTTGCACTTTTATTTTTACACCGAGTCGAATCACGGCCGTAATTAAATTCTTGAAGGATGCTTTGTGCTTGGACACGGCGATGCATCCGATTCATTGCGCGGCACAAAGCTTTTTCCGACAAGAAAACTTTTTGCAATAACCAGCGAAATATGAACACCAAACTTGGGGCCTTCAACACGATATTTTCAAGTGTCTATTTGTAATTCTGCATGAAATTACCTCGACTGACTTTAGCCAGAATTTCATGCAGATTTACCAACTTCCATTTCCATATTTGCACATCCCGAGAATGTTTAATATGCCAATTTAAAGCTTGTTAAGTGGGATGAAATGGCACAGAACGGTCATTACCGCTTGTCAGCGACAAGATTTTCGCAAAATTTAAGCAAAATTGAACCAATCTTGAGAAAACTCAAGTAAAATTACCTGGGTAATAAATTGTAGTAAAAGTAAAAATCAGTTTGCTAAAATTAACCGGACAACTAAAATTTTGTAGATCATTTTAATTCAGTTCAATAACATTTCTAATTTTGTCTTCTAAATGTGATACTCAAAAGATGAAGACACTGTTTTTTTACTTTTTATGAAATCAACATTTCCGTTCTGGAGTGTATTCTTCGAAAATTGACAGTAGAAGAGTTCCTCGTTACTCTGCAACGGACTAATGTGACATATTTCATAGATTATTTCGAAAATGGTGTTACAAAACACAAAACAATTGATATAGAAAGCTTTATTTCTGAGTTTGCACTCTATTGACATGTAAAGAACCAGAATAAACAGCTGAATATTTGATAAAAAAATAACCGTTTTTTTTTAATTAGGGTTAATCTGATTGTGCTGAATGAAGTTGGTATCAGAAAAATTTTGATTATTTTACACTGAAAACTCTAAAGCCCATTTGTTATATCCAGGGTGTCCCAGCGAGGAGGTAAAGTCCATTAGTGACCTTTAAATAATATAATTTAAAAAAATTGTATAGTACATTGATAGATACTAATCCAGTGCATCACCTAAAATTGTTTTCAACTATACAGCGTGTCCGAAAAATAAGTTAGAATACAAACTTGTGTTTTTTTATTATTTTTATTTTTAGATGTAGATTTTTATGACAATGTTTTTACGCTAAACTTTTATTGGTCGATTTTGCTTAGTTTTAAAAATAAGACGTTTTTTTGACGAAAACATGCACTTTTTAAAAATTTATTACACAAAACCTAAGACTAAGTTTTAACAAACCTCTTCATTTTTTAATCTTTACAAATGCAAAACACTAAAAAATTGTTACAGCTATAAATTCTGTACTTTCTTCTGTTTAGAAGTACGGAAAAATTTGTTCTAGCTGTCTTAGTTTTTGTGTAATAAATTATTAAAAAGTAGATATAGATAAAAATCTACATCTAAAAACGATAAGAAACATATGGTGTTTTGTATTGTAATTTTTCGACACGCTGTATAGTTAAAAATAATTTAACCAATTTCCTAAATACATGTTTTAAAATTTTGTCGTTTAAAAGTCAATAGTGGACTTTACCAACTCGCTGGGACAGCCTGTATAAGAGTTAGGATTATTTTTTTTGTTACGTTGTTTTAAGTAATATCACGACTTTAAATTTGCTGTGGAAAGATTTCAAAACGTAAGAAAAACTTCAAAAAATAGAGAATACATTTTTTATTTTATTATTTTCACATACATGTGCGGTTGGTCAAAAACAAGAACTACATATTTGCATGAGAGTTGTCAAAAGTT
Source organism: Tribolium madens (assembly GCF_015345945.1). Classification (NCBI taxonomy): domain Eukaryota; kingdom Metazoa; phylum Arthropoda; class Insecta; order Coleoptera; family Tenebrionidae; genus Tribolium; species Tribolium madens. The sequence goes on from NW_025401069.1 coordinate 12,446,963, forward strand.
TTCGTGGTGCATTATGTAATACAATAATTAATTAATTATTATCTGGGTAGTTTATATTTTTCAGTTGCTTCAGGACTGAGACCATTGACCAAACAGCTTTTGCCATCTGAAATCATTTTTAGAGACTTTTTTCGATAAACCAAAACTTACCCTAACACCCAATTTGAAATTAACCGAAACGTTTTCAGTGACTTTGATTTTGAAAAGTGATGGTGCATTTTCTAAAAAAATTATTAATATTTTTTTATTTTGACTATTCCAGGAAACCCAGTTGACGCTGCGTAACACTTCAAAAACTTCCGAATTCTAAAATTTGTATGAGAATTTTTTAAAACATCAAAATACAAATGTTTACAATATTTTCAACCAGTTGACCTGAGATTATGAAAAGAAAAAAAGTGATGACTGCAGCAATAATTATTGTAACGATTCGAGGATACCTTCCTTCAAACGAGCCTCGAAACTGTTTTTTGTAAAGCAGATTTTCTTAAAATTGTGACTTACGGAAAAGTGGAAATTTATAATACTCATGCATAGGATTGTTCCACACAAGACGAGTGCAGAAATATACTTTTGAAGATATTTCATTCTATGCTTTACTATGCTGAAACAACCAAATCGTATTATTATATAAGCAAATGATAAATAAATTACAAAAGGAAATGACTGTGTTGTTTGATACAGAACAGCAACCTGTTTTTAATTTGTGTTTGATATTCTTTGTCAGTTGTATTGTTATTGTCTGGATTGATGTTTTTCAAAAAATGCAATAAAAGTAAAAACTGGAACCGAACTTGAGAGCACACGTAGACAGAAGCATAACAAGGAGCCAACATTATAAGCGGTATTGGGATAAAAGTGGCCCTATATATCCAAGAAAACAAATTTTTCCATTCTGGAGTGTATTCTTCAAAAATTGCCAAAGGGTAGAAGAGTTCTTCATCATCTTGCAACGGAATAACGTGACATATTCCACTGATTATTGCTAAAATAGTGTTACAAAAAACAAAGCAATTAATATAGAAAGCTTCTTTTCTGATTTTGCGCTCTATTTCAGGAGTGGCACTATTTATTTCCCATACATGAAATTCCATTAAAAATGTTTTTATATTTCTTGAAATCGGCAAAATTGTAACTGACGTAACCAGAATCTGTAAAATTTAACTTACCCGCAAGTACAGTATTTCAATTACTTACATATAGAGAACCGGTATAAACAGATGAATATTTGATAAAATAATAACCGTTAAATTTTTTTAAAAAAAGATAACTTTGAATTAGGGTTAATGTAATTATGCTGAGTGAAATTAATGTTAGAACAATTTTGATAATTTTATATTGGAACAGGTCGACGCAGAGCTTTCGTAAAACCCACAAAGTATCGCTTTTTTTTAGGTCTGAGGTCGACATGTCTGTTTGACTCAAGCACTAGTGCAATAATAATAATATTATAGCATTTCAAGCGCTTTTATTACGTGTATCGATATTACACTATAGACCGCCTGAAAACCTATTCGTTTGTCGTTAAGTGTAAAAATTTAATGTTAATATAAGAGATAGGATTATTCTTTATTTATTCCGTTGTTTCAATTACTAATGTTTATGTATAAAAACTTAATAAGAATACATTTAAGATGCAAAATATTGACACAAAAAACAGGTTGTGGGCCCTAATCTAAGAATTAACATATTAAGTTATTGTTTTGAATTAATTTCAATTTTTTGTAAGAATTGCTTTGAGAGTTCTTTTATTCTCTGCAAACAATAAAATTTAAGGAAAATTAATAGTTAATTTGGTCATTATAAGCGATTTTTAAGTACTTTTACTTTTAGTTGAGTTTTTTCACAGTGACCACATTTGAAAAATTTAACTTGAAAAATACTTGTGTCTGTCCTTAAATCGAGACAAATCAGGACATAACTGTAAAACAGGACAAAACAATAAAACCCTAAACATGTCCTGGCTAAATCAGGACGGTTGGTCACCTTATAGGGTATTAAAAACTGGATTAGTCTCTTGATACACAACAGAATTTCAAGTATTTACGTCAAAGTAAAGGTTTTTTAATTAAAAAAAAAACGCATAAATGCTGATCTTCAAAACAACTTTACTCAGTTATTTTTCAAATAATTGCTTTTAGTTTTTGCAGGATCATTTAAAAGGATATTCTACAGGTCGATTCGTTTGCATTTTTTTGAAAAAGTGTTTTGTTTTTGAGATATTGTGATTGATGTAAAAGTCAGGTTATGCAACGGTAGACCTAGAGATTCGTTTTAGTGTTTTGGTATTTATTWCAAAATATCAATTTTCAACTAATTCAACAAACGTTATGTAATAAAATAATGTTGTTTTCGAGGGTTGAGGGTTTGTACCTTCATTGTCCCAAAGGACGAATTTTGGCAATTGGTAATTGGCATAATAATTGTCGGTTATTAGAGAATCAGAAACAAAAACATTTTCTGTGAATTCAAAAAACAAACAAATTTTGTGGTTCTTCAAATATAATTAATAGAAATAGAATTTTAGATAAAATATATCTTGCACCCACATTGGTCACCAAATAAATAAATTTGACACGTTTTATGTTGTAACTCAAATTATTGACTTTGACCCACAATAAAAAATAATGTAGGTCATTTTATTATTTTTAAGCAAATGCTAGCCAGAAGTCTGAAAGAAAGATGTAGTTTTTTAGCAAGACAACTATGAATCATTAGATCATTAGACCGATGTTTTTTAATTATCGTACTTGATTCGGCCCATCACGATCTTTTTTTATATAACATGCACTTTTTGTAAATATAAATGAAAACTTTTAAACTAAAAGCACGTAACTAAAAAAAAATTCATAAATGCCTCTTCAAAGAAAAAGCGGATTTTTCTCTATTTCCAACGTTTATAAATATTTTTGCTGCTTGTGCACAGTTTTTCGGTGTTTTAGGATAGTTTGCTTTGGTTTATACTTCATGTTTTCTTGGTTAATAACTTATTTTCCTTCGTTCTGTTTACCTTGATTTTTTATCTAAATTAAATATTAAAAATATTTTTTGGTTTTGAGTTTGTCGTTCAATGTTTTTGGCAATCAAGAAGGGAAATATATTTGGTTTTTAAACCTTGTTTACACAAAAATACTTCTGTAGATGCCCAGAATTTATGCTGTTTTCCATTGCACAAAATGAAGTAGTAAACAATTGTTTTTTTTTTTTGGGGGGGGGGATGAAAGAAAAATTGGACCCAAGGGCAAGATGGGATGAAACTCTAAATACTATACTGCAAAGAAAAGACAGAAGCTGTCAATTACATTTTTAGAAAAAAGATACAAAATTAGAGAGAAAACAAACATTGAAGTATTTAATCGACTAGGGTTTTGAGTTTTGACATATTTGTATCAGTCTAAGAAGTAATATTCTGTCTTTAAAGTCCTATAGATAAATGAGTCCACAAATGTATCGACTTTTTTAAAAAAATATTTATTTCTTTAGTCTGTTTACAAAGTGCACGCTCACCACAAAAATACATCCTGAAATTGTCTTTATTGTGATTGTCGTTTTCTTTATTATTCAAAAAATCTTGCTGTACACAAAGTGGGATCTGACCAAGTAAAAAACACCATTTTTATAAACCTTGGAAGATTGTCTTTACAAAATCCTTCTATTGTAAATTTTGCACCAACCTTGATCGCTACATTATTAGTTAGAATTGGATAACTGAAAAATAACTTATGTATAAAAGTTACTTACTATAAAATTATTTATTTGTTGTTTTATTTCTTCAATAACACTTATTTTCCACGTCTCTTTTAAGGGTCTTGCATTGTTATCATAGGTAGCATCTTGTGTAAAGATCAATAACAGCAATGTTTTCTACTCTTTTTTTCTACTAGGCGGTAAGGTGGCAATTAATAAATGCTATGGATTGACTGGATAGCATGAATGGACGTTATTCTAAAAGATGCAGATTTGTTTAAAAGTTAAAGGATCAAACCAAATCAAAAACCTCCTCGAGGACTAAATTAATGAAACGGCACTTACCTGCCACGTTTACTAATCATATTGTACTTATTAAGTTGTTTTTTGCATTTTTTTAACAATTTTGACAAGCCCACAATAACCTAACAAATTATGACAAGCGCAAATTTAATATTTGACATTATTTACGCACGGCGACGTCATTTTTCGTTCATAAATACGCAGTAATTAACGTAGTATCTGATAGAGGCTCCACGGGTATAGTTGCCCTCAAAACCTACTGAAATCCAGATTTTTTAATTCAATTTTGAAACAGGAGTTTCCAGACCTGTCTATTTTACGATCGTGATACTGATGATCTTGTATACAGGGTTATTCATAAATATGAAACAATATTTGAACCTCAAAAATGACCTATAAAATGATGTTAATTTAAATAATAACTCGTGTCCTATCTCTACTGATAAGAATTTTACAGCCCTCGGAATGTGGGTATGGAAATTTGATTTTATTGTAATAACTTTGGAACTATTTGATCAAATATTATAAAATTTGGAACATTTTCCTGGGACAACATACCCTTTGAACTGGTAATCACGAAAACCGAATATATCCACTCAATTTCCGGTTTCAGCACTTGCAGGTCACATTTTCTGTGTTTTTCGATTTTTTTGCTCTCTTAACACCAATTTTTTATTGTCCAAATCGATAGAGTAATCAATTTCGAATAAAAAACGCATAACCTTTAATACCCCTAAAATGGACCGTTTCAAAGATATTTTAATTTAAACTGAGGACTGCACATCGCTGAAATCAAAAAATAGGGATTTTGAATAAGTGGTATCCAGGGCAACCAATGACCATGGACACATAAATCCCTGCCAGGCATCTGCTAACTTTGACGATAAATTTTTGTGAATTTTTTATGAATTAAATGCTACGAGATCCATTTGGATTTATTCTTAGTTATGTTTGGAATCTAAGGTAAACTCTTTTATTAAATATTTTCGATTAATTGTCTAATAATCGTCCAATATCAAAGTTGACAGATGCTTGACAGCGATTTGTGGGACCATGGTCATTTGTTACCGTGGATATCATCCATTCAAAATCCCTACTTTTTGGTTTCAGCGTTGTGCAGTCCTCAGTTTAAATTAAAATATCGTTGAAACGGTCCATTTTAGGGGTATTAAGGGTTATGCGTTTTTTAATCAAAATTGATTACTCTATCGATTTGGGCAATAAAAAATTGCTGTTAAGAGAAGAAAAAAAATGGAAAAACACAGAAAATGTGACCTGCAACTGCTGGAATCGGAAATTGAGTGGATATATCCGGTTTTCGTGATTACCAGTTTAAAGGGTATGTTGTCACAGGAAAATGTTCCAAATTTTATAATATTTGGTCAAACAGTTCCAAAGTTATTACAATAAAATCAAATTTCTATACCCACATTCCGAGGGCTGTAAAATTCTTATCAGTAGTGATAGGACACGAGTTATTATTTAAATTAACATCATTTTATAGGTCATTTTTGAGGTTTAAATATTGCTTCATATTTATGAATAACCCTGTATGTTTTTTAATAATTATTTAGTAAAGGTACAAAAAATTTGTCAATAAAAGCCACAAATAACATTAAACAGAGTTACAATTTAGGATATAGCTTCCATGTTTCTTCTTTTAATAGCCTATAGCAAAAAAACTTGTCAAAGTGCAAAATTTAAACTCCCATAACTTCGACATTTTTAAAGATAGATTGCTCGCGATTCACAATTTTGACAATTAGGGGACTTCGACTTCCCTTCCCATTCCTCCTACTTCATTAATCAGCGTCCATTTTAACGTTTCCAAAATGGCTGCTGGGATCAGTGGCAATGCAACACTGTCTTGTCCGGCAGTAACAAATGGCCTCATTACAGCGAGCGACCAGCAGGTGAAGCTGCGAGGAGGTCATCCAGCTCCTCGTTTATCTATTGTTGGGCATCCGGCACGTCCCGGTCCCAACTTATTGCACCGATTGCGCTGCCAACTAATGCCGTTTAAATGTTGCTCTTATTGTTGAACGTTTGAATTTAATGCCCTTTATTATGCCGGCAACTGCTCAGACGAACCGAATGTCCATTACAAGCTGCGCCGACGTGCAGGATTTCCAAGTGCTCCCTCGGACGGATTTGCATCCTGCTGAGATGAATTATTGATAAAGCATGATGGAAAAGGCCGCAGGATTGCTTGGTCAAAACCAAGCACAAAAATAACACTCAGGAATCAGCACGCAATAATACCAACAAATCGCAGAACAATTCCACCATCATTAGTAGTAGTTTACGTTAAAAGTCAGGTATTATTCTTATTCACAACCGTATATACAAAGTGATTTATCTCAACCCCGGTCTTCTGTAGTTTAGTTATTATTTTAGTGGGAATTTTGATATTTTGTAGACTTTATTTATATTCTAGAGGGCATTTTAAGGAAATATATTTGATTATACAGGGTGGCCCAAAAATAAGTTACAATACAAACTTATGTTTTTTTTAAATGAAACACTATATGTTTCTTGGTATTTTTAAATGTAGCTTTTAATTTCAATGTTTTTGAACTAAACTTCTGTAGTTTTTTTTTTTGGCGAAAACATCCTCTTTTTAAAAATTTATTACACAAAAAGTTCTTTTTTACCACTGTAAAGAGGAAAGTACGAACTTTAAGACTATAACATTTATTTAATGTATTGCAGTCGAAAAGTTAAAAAAATCGAAGTTTGTTATAAGTTAAATAACTTAAAAAATTTAAATAAAACACCCTATTGCATCTAAGAGATTATTAAGTAATCTTTCCAAAAACATTTACTTTTAAGTGTCTACAATTAATAACTCAAAAGATATTTAACTATAAACATTAAAAAAATCATTATTTCAATAGCGAAAATGTGCATATTTGCACTAGGGATGAAAAAAATATTACTGAATAATCATGTTTTTTTATGTTACACTGAAACCGTTCTTCTTTATTTTTACAATAAAACAATTCGAATTTCATTATTTATCTCGGCTTTTACAATTTCTGGACGAATGCCAAATAAGTGATCAGTGGTGGAATTACTATACAGGGTCCGCCAGAACTCGCGCCCCAGAGAAAAATGCCATATAAGGTAAGATACCAGGAACATAGAAAAAATGTTAAAAAAATTTTATCTATAAAAATTTCGAAGTTATGAGGGTTTAAAGTTTGCACTTTGACTCTATTTATTTCTGTTGGAAAAATAATTTTTCAAGTTTTTTGCTATAGGCTATTAAAAGAGGAAACAAGGAAGCTGTATCCTAATTTGTAACTGTGTTCAATGTTACTTGTGGCGTTTATTGGCAAAATTTTTGTCACTTTATTAAGTAATTGTAAAAAAAAAACATATACAAGATCATCAGTATTATTAAATATATATAAAAAAATGTCAAATGTCAAAAAATAAATGTCAAAATTTGTTGACAGATAGAATTTTTTAAACATTTTTTTCATGTTCCTGGTATATAACCTTACTTGAAAATTTTTTCTGGCGCACCCTGTATATGGTTGCTTTGGCTCATTTTAATGATAGGCATTGTTACAAGTAACATTTAGAATTAAATATCAAAAATCAAAAATTATTTTTTTAGATAGACAATTTATCAGTCTATGAGATGCAAAAATAAAAAAAGGTTGTTCCATTTGAATTTTTTAAGTTATTTAACTTTTAACAAACTTCGACATTTTTTTAACTCCTCGACTGTAATACATTAAAAAAATGTTGTTTCATTTAAAAAAACATAAGTTTGTATTGTAACTTATTCTTGGACCAACCTGAATAATCAAAAATATTTTCCTGAAATATAAATAAAGTCTACGAAATAACAAAATTTCCACTTAAATAATAACTGAGCTACAGAAGACCGGAGCTGAGATGAATCACCCTGTATAATGTTGACTTTTCTAACCTTGACGGAGGTTGGAAAGTGACTCATTACTAACCTCCTATTACTTACCACTATTACTACCCTTGTTTTCTAGTCCCACGTTTGTCACTTTCCATTAATTCTTCGTCTGAATCCACCATTTCAATAGATTTAAAGACTTAATGAGCAAAAACTTGTTGTTTGTAATATTCAAACATTTTCTTTACTTATTCACACAAATTAAAGATGCGGTTGTAAGTAAAATTGTATTACAAAGTATCCCATCTAAAATTTCGGATTAAACATCTCTGTTAATACTAACTGAATCTCCACTTTCTAAGTTGTCTACATTTTAAATTTCATAAAAATTCGTTAACAAACAACAGAGATACTAGACTCGAAAGTCTTACGTGGGACATTCTGTACATACATCTGTAGAAAGTTACATTTCTGTCAAGAAATGTACCATTTTCCATCTCGGTATGTAATATACTATTATTTACAAAAATATTAATTTAACGTTTTATTTTGTTACAAGTAATGTACTTATCGGCTCTAGTACCGTAATAGCTTCAAATGAGACCGGAAAGTTTAATTTACCGTACTGTATGAAATAATTGACGATGTACGCGTGATGGTTAAATGGTGGATGCGCCGGGTCATATTTTTGATTTGTTCAGTTGGCGCTCCCATAAAACCTTACTTTCAGTTTAAAGAGCCATTAATTTTTAAAACAGCCTCAAATACCGTTTCCTCGCCCCATATTTTACTTGTCGTGGAATTTTATTGCAGAGTAAATTAGGTTTTCATTATTTTTAAATTAAGTGCGTCTGTAAAGCCCCGAGACTTGACCTTTTTACCTGGGGAAGAGACAGAAGGAGATCCGCCGTCGGCTTCCATAAAATTTTCAATAAGTTAGTCTGTGAAACAATAAAACCAATGCACACACATCCTAGGAATCCTAGCAACAGATGCAGACGGAACAAACATTAAATAATATTTTGAAAAGTTTCATATTGGAAAATGAAAAATATACACGGGCATATGTCGTCATGCCGAGGCTAGACGGAGCCCAGCCAATATGCTGCTAGTAAACATGCATTAGACGGGCATAAATTGCGAAAGTAGTCTCCTGCAGAAGCCGGAAATTTCCAAAATTGATGTATTAAAACCGTTGTTCCCCCAACCTCACAAAAACTAAACACTCTATTTATTGCTTCAGATCGATAAATCCACGACGTTTCCCTTTCCGATATTTCGAAATAAATCGCGAAATTCATAAATAGAAAACTTGATGCGGTAAATCCTTGGAGTTTAGTTGAAATTCATACGCGTGTGTGCCGTTAGAACACTTGAGAATCGTCGGAATTGCTTTATTTCACCAGCTATAAATCTCATTCAAAATGTCAATACCTCCCCTCCTTGAAGACTCCCAGTTACAGAGTTAATTCCTCGCAAACTTTATCGTTCATTTTATTTTCTCCGTCTTGTGCAACAATGCACCCAAGTCAGACCATTCTCGACCTTAACTTCTGCTGATTAGCTCTAATTTAGAAGCGCGAATCGTAAACTCACTTTCCAGTTAGTGGACGCCAAAACGACGTGTAAATCATCGCTTTAACGACTTGCACTTTGGTACAGACGGTTCACAAAGAATACCTAATTACGTCAATTATTCTTTATTCATCCCACCTAAGATAATACAAGATTTGCGCTCCTTGGGCGGTAAGATAGTCACAGAACTGACACAAAAAGGCCCTGTGGTGAACACGAAATTGTATAATATTTAAATTATTATGTGACGTTGCGAATTGCGAGATTACGAACAAAAACCTTTTACAACAAAACTTTAGATTTTTGTGAATCTTGTCGTTTTTTGAGAGAATTATACGGTAACAACCGAATCAGTTTTGTCTTGCTTCCGTACAAGTTAATTTAATTGTAATAATTGTTCGAATAAATTACTTAGTTCGTAGTTCAGTGCGAAACTGTGTGGAAGTGGGGCTGTCTGGGTATTTTCGAGTGCCTAATAGAAATTTAGTAATGCGCGATTTTTAAAGTTTCGAGTTATTAGTGAGTGTCAGTGAGAGAAATAAAAAAAAAATCATGCTACAAGGATCCGGATTGAAAAGTTAGTCAACAATACCTTTGAATTTTTTTAGAAAAATCACGTTTAAATTTTATTTAATATTTTTACGTCAGTTATTTTTTATTCATCTAATCTAACATAATACAAGATTTGCGCTCCTTAAGCGGTAAGGTGGTCACAGAACTGACAAAGAGGGGCCCTGTGGTGAACATGAAATTGTGTAATATTTAAAATATTTTGTGACGTTGCGAATTGCGAGATTACGAACAAAAACTTTTTATTACAAAACTGTTGGATTTTTGTGAATATTGTCGTTTTTGAGAGAATTATACGGTAACGTACGAATCAATTTAGTCTTCCTATCGTACAAGTCAATTCAATTGTAATAATTGTTCGAATAAATTACTTAGTTCGTAGTTCAGTGTGAAACTGTGTAGAAGTGGGGGTTTTGGGTATTTTCGAGTGCCTAATAGAAATTTAGTAATGCGCGATTTTTAAAAAGTTCGAGTTATTAGTGAGTGCCAGTGTGGGAAATAGAAAAAGCTCTTGCTACAAAGATCCAGATTGAAAAGTTAGTCAACCATACCTTTTAATTTTTTTTAGAAAAATCATATTTAAATTTTATTTAATATTTTTACGTCAATTATTCTTTATTCATGTAACCTATATATTTTTTTGACGTTGCAAATTGCAAGATTACAAACAAAACCATTTTACAACAAAACTGTTTTTGTTTTTGTAAATCTTGCCGGTTTTTGAGAGCATTAATACGGTAACAAACGAATCAGCTTAGCCTTGCTTCCGTACGAGTAAATTAAATTGTAAAAATTGTCCGAATAAATTATTTAATTCGTAGTTCAGTGCGAAACTGTGGTGAATATGAAATTGTGTAGTGTTTAAATTATTTTGTGACGTTGCAAATTGCGAGATTACAAACAAAACCATTTTACAACAAAACTGTTGCCGATTTTTGAGTGCATTAATACGGTAAAGTTCGAATCAGCTTAGTCTTGCTTCCATACGAGTTAACTGAATTGTAATAATTGTTCGAATAAATTACTTAGTTCGTAGTTCAGTGCGAAACTGTGTAGAAGTGGAGGCTGTATTATCAGTGCGTGAGTTTTGGGTATTTTCGAGTGCCTAATAGAAATTTAGTAATGCGCGATGTTTAAAACTTCGAGTTATTAGTGAGTGCCAGTGACGGAAATAAAAAAAGCAATCATGATACAAGGATCCGGATTAAAATGTTAGTCAACGATACCTTTTATTTTTTTTAGAAAAATCACATTTAAATTTTATTTTATATTTTTACATCAATAATTGCTTATTCATCTAAACTAACATAATACAAAAATTGCGCTTCTTAGGCGGTAAAGTCGTCACAGGACTGACATAGAGGGGCCCGGTTGTAAACATGAAATTGTGTAATATTTAAATTATTTTGTTCGATGTTACAAATTACGAGATTACAAACAAAGACCTTTTACAACAAAACTCTTGAGTTTTTGTAAATCTTTCCGTTTTTTTGAAAGAATTAATACGATAACGAACGAATCAGCTTAGCCTTGCTTCCGAGTTAATTGAATTGTAATACTAATAATTGTCCGAATAAATTACTTGATTCGTAGTTCAGTGCGAAACTGTGTAGAAATGAAAGTTGTATTATTATCAGAGCGTTCGTTTTGAGTTTTTTCGAGTGTCTAATAGAAATTTAGTATTGCGCGATTTTTTAAATTTCGAAAAAAAGATAGATAATAGCTTTTATTTTTAAATTCTATTTAACATTTTTACGTCAATTATTCTTTATTCATCTAACCTAACATAATACATAAATTGCGCTCCTTGGGCAATAAGGTGGTCACAGGACTGACCAAAAGGGGACCAGTGGTGAACATGAAATTATGTTATATTTAAATTATTTTGTGAGGTTGCAAATTGCGGGATTACGCAGCTCCGAACGAAGACCTTTTAGAACAAAATTGTTGAGTTTTTGTGAATCTTGCCGTTTTTTGGGAGAATTAATACGGTAACGAACGGACAAATCAGCTTAGCCTTGCTTCCGTACAAGTTAATTCAATTGTAATAATTGTTCAAATAAAATACTTAATTTGTAGTTCAGTGCAAAAATGTGTAGAAATGGGAGCTGTATTAGTTGTGCGTGCGTGTTGAGTATTTTCGAGTGCTTAATAAACATTTTTTTAAATTTCGAGTTATTAAAGAGTGCCAGTGGGAGAAATAAAAAAACAACCGTGCTATCTGGATTAAAGGGTTAGTTTACATTAATACCTTTTAATTTTTTTTAGAATTTTTTTTTTTATCAAAATTTTCAACTGATTTAAAAACACATTAAACTCTGATTTTGTGTTTTTTTATTTTCAGTAGGTCCGTTTAAAAAGCAGAAACGAATTGCTAGAAAGAGTAGTAGGTTGTATTATTTGTGCGTGCGTGTTGGGTATTTTCGAGTGCATAATAGACATTTAATTGTGCTCGAGTTTTAAAATTTTGAGTTATTATTGAGTGCCAATAAAAGAAACAAAAAAAGAATCAAGCTAGAAGGATCCGGATTGAAAAGTTAGTCAACAATACCTTTTATTTTTTAGAAAAATCACATTTAAATTTTATTTAATATTTTTACGTAAATGATTCTTTATTCATCTAACCTAACATAATACAAGAATAGCGCTCCTTGGGCGGTAAGGTGGTGACAGGACTGACATAGAGGGGCCCAGTGCGCTCCAGACGGTGCTTGGGGGCGCTGCGCCACCCCACCATACCTGAAATCATTCACAAAAGCAGTAAAAAAATACCCCAATGTTTACGTTTTGGTGGGCCGCCTGAAAAGTGTACATTACCGGCGCCAACAATGGCGCAACTCTCGGAAATTAATTTTACGTGTCGTATCTGTCGTCAGTTCCGATTTTAAGTGCATAACGCGCTCTGGCAACGCCATCGCTGATGACTTGTACTTAACTAAATTTCCGTGCAACAATGCGAAATCGGGTATTTAAATGGGAAACTGACGGTGAAAAATGCAAAAGCATCAGAGAGTCGCTTTTGGTCTTGTTTTCGGGAGGAGAACCAGACGTGATTGTTGTGCAAGCGGTGAAAGGAGCGGAAATGGGGGCTGAAAACTGAAACGAATACAGTCTTTGTCAAGGTGGAGTGTTTCAGTATGAAATCATAAATCGTTCAGTGGCCGACACGAGCCACCGATAAATTATTCTCCGTTGCTTTCTATTTACGTTTAATTTGCTGTTTTAATGTTGTTATAAGCGAGTGTCTGAAACGGGGATTTATCACCACCTACCAGACGACGTTTTAGGGACGTTAGTGGCCGGTTCTAGATCCCAGATGTAATCCAAAGCTTTAGTTTTGTTTTTACGTCGCACGGTCCATCGCCGGAATTCTTCCACAGAAATGCCATGCTTGGCAGCTTCCTCCAACACGAACTAAAAGACACAGTAAGCAAGAAACGGAGAAAACACGAGATTACCTTGTCGAAGTCCAACAGAAAACCCCACTTGCGGTGCCAGTCGTGACGAGCTTTTTCCTCAAGCGTTACGAGGGATTTTCTGAAAATGAGAATTTCAGAGCAAAAACACGAAGAAGTGGTCACCTACAAGACCTCGTTACGTTTCACTAAATCAAGAGATGAGTCTTTGTGAACACCAGGGAGGCTCGCCATTGGGGCGATTTGGGTTGTTTGGTCGATAATAGCGAACATGCTCTTAATATTTCACCGATTTTGGGATTACGAGCAAAAATGATAGTTTATGAGCCACATAAACTCACATTTACTCCGAATAACATCCACAAACATATTCAGATCGAGAGTAAAAAAACAACACTTAACTAGCAAGTAAATGAACAAAATAATCAGAACGTTTTACGAGTAATGAACGTAACAATGCTTCTTAATTGCAATCAAATTTTAATTTAATGTTTGAAAAAGTAACTGACAATTTAATTCGAATTGATTTAGTCCTGAATTAAATTTTATTACGCCTTTTCTAAATCGATTAAAGGCAAATTAATTTTTGACGTCATTTAAGCAAATCAGAGGGTTGTTTAATTGTACGATTATAAAAGACGCAAAAAATCATGAACGTGAAATTGTGTAATATTCGAATTATTTTGTGACGTTGCGAATTGCGGAATTACGCAGTTTTGCACAAAAACCTTTTACAACAAAACTGTTACAAAATATTTTTTTAATCTTGTCGTTTTTTAAGGGAATTAATACAATAAAGAACAAATCAATCTTAGCTTTGCTCCCGTACGAGTTAATTGAATTGTAATAATTGTACGAATAAATTACTAATTTCGTGGTTCAGTGCGAAAATGGGAGCTGTATTAGTTGTGCGTGCGTGTTGGGTATTTTCAAGTGATTAATAAGCATTTTATTAAATTTCAAGTTATTAGAGAGTGCCAATTAGGGAAATGAAAAAAACAATCGTGCTACAAGGATCTGGATTAGAGGGTTAGTCAACAATACCTTTTAATTTTTTTTAGAAAAATCACATATAATTTTTATTACAATTTTCAACTGATTTAAAAACACATTAGACTGATTTTGTGTTTCTTTATTTTCAGTAGGTCTGTTGCATCCTATGCAAATATTAACATTGGAGACTAGGTCGCAGTATCATCCTAACTAAAATTTAATAATCCGCTGTAGAATCGGTTTTATGAAAAATTACTCATTTAGGGTAAAGTAATTTTTTGATACAAGTTTTCTTGCAAATGGTTTATCGTAGAAACTTGCTGTTTGGGCATTAACACCATTAAATCAAAGTCTACCTCGCTGAAGCGTTCTTCTTTTTTCAACTTTATTATTTTTTAATATAAATAAAAAAAATTAGTTCAAGATTTCAGTAGGTAAATACCCGATCCGTTCGAAATCCACCATGATTTACAACACCCTCTCTTCGGTCCTAGCAGTTTATTTTTTAGAGAGACTATAAAATTGAAGGTTTTGCGGTTTTTCTATCCAAAAAAATAGAAATAAAAAATACTTAAATATTAAAAATTGAAATTTGAAATTCCACGAAAAAAATAATAAAAAAGTTATAGAAATTTTAAATATACAATTTTTTGAATTTTTGTTTTTGAGTTCTGTAAAATTTTTAATTATTTTAAATGGCAGCCCACTATGAAACCTTTTTTTAGGCTATAATCTAAGGATTACAACTATTTACTTTTTATTAAATTTTTATTGAATTTTTTTAATCAGTAGCCATTTTGACAAAAAAAAATCACACACAAACGAGAAAAAATTTCATTCTCAAACGATCACATGTTTTGAAGTACTTTAATTTTTATTAATTATTCTTTTCTGAAGACAAATAATTTAAAAAATCGCTTGGTTCCATACTTTTTATTCACCTTGTATGTGATTAAACAATTTTGTTATTAGCTTTTTTGTATCTATTCTAAAATAATTCCAGCAAAGGAATTGAAACGGATTTTCAAATCTCGAAAACAACTCAGATTGGAAGTAAATTGCTACAAAGAGCAGCAAAAAAAATGCCTTATAAGGCCAGTGCATTTTAATTTTTTTATTTTTTTGTATGGCCAAGTGAATATTTTGAACAAAAAGTACCCTGTGGAGCGATTTACAGAGCATTCCGAAAAGCATTCTTAATTGCAATCAATCAAATTGTAATTCGGATTACTTAAGTCTTGAATTAAATTTTACTTGAAGTTTTGAAAGTGTTTATAATATAACTGGTGCAGTTAGTAGTGCAAAATGTCAAATTCTCATGATCCACAATAAAATTGCAGAAGCAGCAAAAAATAAAAGAAAAACAAGATTGAGACATGCCAATAATGTCCCGGTAAAAGTAAAAACGCTAAGACGCAAAAATAAAATTTTTACTCCATGGCTGAAAGGTAAAACGTTTACTTGTGACGTTTGCGGGTAAAACAAGTTTTATGAAATATGGAAGTTGTATCGAATTTTTGATCGATACCCACAAAAAATTGTCACTTTTCGGAAGACGAATTTCTGGGTGATTTTCGCTGAAGTAGTTTGCACCCTCAGCGAGTGGCTGAAGTGGTTTAAAATTGCATCGTATAAATCACGTTATTTTTTTTGAAATTTCCTTGTGGTGGTGCATTGAAAGTCGCTGTATAAAAGTTTCAATTCTCAATCCTTTGGAAATAAATCAGTTAAATCACTCCTCGCAGCTGTTCATCCTTTTGCGCGTCGGTAGTCGATAAATCGAATCCATAATCGGCGACAGTACACATAAAACCCGTACAATGTAAGTGATATTTGTAGGAGTAAAAATTTATGCATATGCTCGAAATGGTCGCTTTATTATTTCATAAAGTTTCGTCCATAAAACTGTTTTGGTGCTCTGGCCATCGACTCATGAAGAAGTAAACAGCAAGCGACACATGACGACACCTTTCTCATCTAAACAACCGCTCATAATATCCACCGACATTGTCTAACAATCTCAAATGAGCTTTTTTACCTTTTACGACGTCATAATCTGCGATCCCGACTAGATTCCATTAGAAAGTGACACGTTTTAGAGACATTGTCGGCGGTTATGAACACCGATTACATTTTATTTATACGTTCGCCGGAAAATAGATTTTCACCTGAAGCCACATTCGAGAGATAAAACATATCACAAAATGGACAAATCCCCTCCAGGAGCACTCATTTCGATCGGTGGGGTTTAAAGCTCAAATAAATTCACGATCGATGTTGCGAAGCTATTTTAAAGCTGGTTTTGTTGCTTCGCCGATCTTAAAACTGGAAGATATCGGATTAGAGAGATATTGGAGAGACCAGAAGCTGTAAAAACTCTTCATTCCTCGGAGAAATACTGTTGATTTTAACACAATAGTAGTGATTGGATTCCCAACTTGGAAATAAAAGCACGAAGAGGACTCCTGACTAGTCCTCATAATTCTAGAACACAAGCCAATATATCGAAATCGGTTTTCTTGTATTTAATTTTAGATGACCAAAAACACCAAAAAAATGAACAAAACCCTGTTGGCGTTTGCGTTTCACCTGTTGCCTCATTCCCTCACAAGACCAGTTATGTTATTATTAAATACCGGGTGTACCCGAAAGAATGCAAGCATTCCGTTTAGCATTTTTCCAATTTGATGAAAATTGTTCCACAAAAATGCGCTTGATTACCCTTCCTCATCCGATTTTTGACTTTTTTCCCGACGAGCTTTCAGTGCTTTTGAACCGCTGCAATCCCTCATCATTACAACCTAGTCGCTGATAATAAGGGATAACGTCGGGATTATCGGGAATTTAACGAGAGTCGACACGTTAATTTGATATTCCAAGCATTAATTACGTTTTCCCGAGAAAAGCCTTTGAAAAATTCGTCTCAAAGCGAATAACACAGGGCGATTAAAAAAAAAGTCATGTCGTAACAACTTGACAAATTATATATCATTTTGTTCGTCTCACTGAGACAAATCAAATGCACTAAAAAAAATCAAAAAGTCCACACACTTTGAACTAAATATTTTTTTTTAATTTAAATGAATTTAAAATACTTTAACTTTAAAAAAATCATTACTCAATTACTATTAGGCCGATTTCCTTCAAATAAAGACCATTTTAAAGGAATGGCTTTGCCCTTTAAGATGATATGAAATTTGAAATTGAATATTGGCAAACTTTTCTTCGAACAGTGTTCGAAAAAGTTCGAAGTAAATCGAAATAATCTAAGAAAAACCCTACGAGTAAATTTTTTTTTATCATCATTACCATCGTGTAGAGCATCTCTTTATTAGTTGCAATCCAAATTTTCAAAAGAATATACCGAGTAGTTTTTAAGATATGATTTTTTGAAGTTAAGGTTTGCTAATCAAGTTTGCTTAATGATCAGTGGTCATTTTTTCAACAAAAKAACTCTTTATTTGCTTTAATTAGTACGCAGATACTATTTATTTGTTTTAAGTAAACAAACAGTTTTTGTTTATTCTAATTAGAACAAAGAAGGTGCAGTTGACCATTTTTAAGCAAAAGAAGAGTATTAAAACAAATACTTTTATAAAAATGCAATTTTAAGTAAGATTAACATGCATTTCTCCTAAATGGAGCAAACCTTAACTTCAAAAAATCATATCTTGAAAACTACTCGGTATATTATTTTAAAAATTTGGATTCTTACTAATAAAAAGATGCTCTACACAATGGTGACAAAGAAAATGGTCTTTATTTGAAAGAAATCAGCCTAATAGTTATTGGGTTATGATTTTTTTAAATTAAAGTATTTTAAATTCGTTTAAATTAGAAAAAAATTCTAGACGTTTTTAACTAAGACGTTCTTAAGACACTTTTTTACAAGAAATCTAAATCTGTCATCGTATTTTTTAAGGCGCTCTTGATATGGACGCCATATTTGATTTATGTCTTTTTGTTCCTGATTACAACGATGTATCACACGAATGATCAAATTTTACATGCTTTTCAAAATTAGGAAAAAGCGTTTTTGCAAAGAGTGCTTTGGAAAACACGCTATCAATTTTAATTAGTAATAATAATAATTAATAAAAAAAATTATTTAAAAAAAACTTACCTTTACTTTATATTTCTTTTAACTTACCTTTTGTTTACTTATACACTATTCGCTTATTACACTATTATCACTTTTGGTTTAAAGTTCGCGCTCTTGTACGCCCGCCATCTCTTAGTGCTTATTTAAGTTGTGTTCTTATTTGTTCTTATGCTCTCTCTCTTTCTTTATTATTATACATATTAGAACATGTGCACATGTTTTAAAGTTCGCGCTCTTATGCGCCCGCCATCTTTTGACATTTATCTGAATTATATTTGAATTTGTGAAAAATTGCCGACTTGACCGAGGCTCGAACTCGGGACCTACCTGCTGGAAAGCGGGACCTCAATATATTTTACACAAAATTTTCCAAAAATTTATTTTTCGCATTTTTACAATGTTTTTGTGCTTTATTAAGTCTTTTGAACCCCCAAGAGTGCAAATAGACAATTTTGAAGTTTTTAATTTTTTCGATTTTTGTCGAAATTTTGGGCGATTTTCGGTACGCGGAGCGGTCTAATGCCAATAACTGCGGACTTATTAGAGATAACTTCTTATATTTGGTACCGTTGGAAAGAAAATTTAATTTTCTATCATATACAAAAAAGATCAGTGCTCTCTAGAAAATTTGTGATAATTGTTTTAGAATAATTCTATTATTATTACTCAAAATTAATTGAAGACCAGTGGCGCAGGAAAAGATAGAGTTTAGGGGGTGTTTTACTACTCGGTATATTATTTTAAAAATTTGGATTCTTACTAATAAAAAGATGCTCTACACGATGGTGACAAAGAAAAAAAAATGACTAGTAGGGTTTTTCTCAGATTTCAAATTTTATATCATTCTAAAGGGCGAGGCTATCCCTTTAGAATGGTCTTTATTTGAAAGAAATCAGCCTAATAGTTATTGGGGTAATGATTTTTTTAAATTAAAGTATTTTAAATTCGTTTAAATTAGAAAAAAATTCTTTGGTTCAAAGTGTGTGGACTTTTTGAAATTTTTTTAGTGCATTTGATTTGTCTCACGGAGACGAACAAAATGACAAAATTTGTCAAGTTGTCACGACATGACTTTTTTTTTGTCGCCCTGTGAAATTAAGAGACGACTTTTGCAATGTCCACGTTTTATTTTTGTTTGGGAATAAGTTTCCAAGTCGACTGAAGTTGAAAGTATTTGAATTTCAATCACATATGATTTCTCACGAGTAATGTGGGAATATCTTGAGAGTAGTTGACACCCGAGAGGGAGACTTGCTTTATT
The DNA here is from genome assembly GCF_015345945.1 of Tribolium madens. Lineage (NCBI taxonomy): Eukaryota > Metazoa > Arthropoda > Insecta > Coleoptera > Tenebrionidae > Tribolium > Tribolium madens. The sequence goes on from NW_025401069.1 coordinate 12,466,750, forward strand.
TGCTCCGTCGCTGGCGGGGTTTCACACCCCACAAACGCAACACACAATAAAGTGGTTTTCCTAGTTAGGACACCGAATACATCTATTTCAGACGGCAATGCCACCTCATTACGGGTGGAATATTCATTTTTGGGCGCAGTCGGTAGGGCTGTTAGATGTTGTGATTTCTGATTGAATTATTGTCGAACTCAATTCGGTTAAAAATGTTTCATTCATGATGCGGCCGGATTTGGGTCGATGCCAGACGGCTCGACGGCCTAACTTTTATTACAATCGTCGAGAGCCTAATAAATGGACTAAAATAATAAAAGTCCTACAGGCTGTTATCTAGTCGATCACTTATGTGGGATTTAACACAAATTGTACTTCTCTTTAGTAAATTCGTATTTTCACTCTCGAACAACAATGGTTATAGAATTTTAATGAGTTAGACACTACTAATAGTAGTTTATTATACAACAAGCTGGGCCAAAAAACGAAAAATAGCGCGAAAAAGTTGTGAATTATATAGACAAAAAAAAAGAAAAAATTATCAAAATCGGTTGACATCTTCCAGTCGCGCATAAACCCTAACGTTTGACAAAATATGAACTTATAATTTTTTAAAAATTTTTAATTAGATGTTTTCTAAAACACAATGTTCTTATGTTCAAAAATAAAAATACTGTAACTATTACGTTAAAAAAAAGTATATTAAAGGTATAAAAAAGAACTCGTAAAAATGTGGAATTTTCAATATTTTGACAAATTTTGGGGCTTAAGCGCGACCTGAAGATATCAACTGACCTAATCCAAATTAAAACACGATGTTTTTATGCTCTATTTGAAGACTATTACATTATGAAAACATCTAATTGAAAGATTAAAAAAATAAGTTTTTTTCATATTTTGTCAAACTTTAGGACATGTGCGCGACCGGAAGATGTCAACCGATTTTGATTTTTTTTTTCTTTTTTTTTGTATACAGCGTGTTCGTTTTTCAAGCTTCACCATAAGAATCTCAGTTGTTATAAGAGATACGAGATCGGTTAAATTAGGGCAAAGTTGCGCATTTTTATGCTGAATAATAATCTGAAAAAAAATTTAACGTGTCATTTTTAGTTTTTGAATTATTGGAAAAAAAACGAAAATTTGTAATTTTTGTTTTTATTTTTACAAGCAAAAACTAAAAGACCTAGACGTTTTTAACTAAGACGTTCTTAAGACACTTTTTTACAAGAAATCTAAATCTGTCATCGTATTTTTTAAGGCGCTCTTGATATGGACGCCATATTTGATTTGTATTTTTGAAAAGTCTTTTTGTTACAACGATGTATCACACGAATGATCAAATTTTACATGCTGTTCAAAATTAGGAAAGAGTGCTTTGGAAAACACGCTACCAATTTTAATTAGTAATAATATTAATTAATAAAAAAAATTTTTATTTTAAAAAAAACTTACCTTTACTTTATATTTCTTTTAACTTACCTTTTGTTTACTTATACACTATTCGCTTATTACACTATTTTTACACTTTCGCGCTCTTGTACGCCCGCCATCTCTTAGTGCTTATTTAAGTTGTGTTCTTATTTGTTCTTATGCTCTCTCTCTTTCTTATTATACATATTAGAATATGTGCACATGTTTTTAAAGATCGCGCTCTTATGCGCCCGCCCTCTTTTGACATTTATTTGAATTATATTTGAATTTGAATTTGTGAAAAATTGCCGACTTGACCGAGGCTCGAACTCGGGACCTACCTGCTGGAAAGCGGGACCTTATGCCGCTGAGCCACCACCGCCGCCGACAACTTTAATGTTTTCATTCAATATATTCAACACTTACACAAGATTTTTCAAAAAAATATTTTTCGCATTTTTACAACGTTTTTGTACTTTTCTAAGTTTGTTAAACCGCCAAGAGTGCAAATAGTTAAATTTTTTTTGAAAAAATTTTTGTCGAAATTTTGGGCGATTTGCGGTAGCAGGAGCGGTTTATTGCTAATTAGGAATTAACAAACTAAATTTTGACAGTTCAATTGAATTTGGATCTGGAAGTCACATTTCCGTCAAACTTAGCTACTTAAAAAGAAAGGTTTTGAAATAGGGACAACGTGATAAAGTTAAATTCTAGAAAGAATAAATTCTTTTTCTTAAGTTTGATGAACATGTAAAATTTGATCACGTCGTGTGATACACTGTTGTAATCATGAACAAAAAAACTTTTCAAAAAACAGAAATCGAATATGGCGTCCATAAGAAAATCCAAACTTGAGTGATGTAACTCTGACATCAAGAACGCTTTGTAAAATACGATGACAGATTTAAATTTCTTGTAAGAAAGTGCCTTAAGAACGTCCTAATTAAAAACATGTAGGTCTTTTAGTTTTCGCTTAAAAAAATAAAAACGAAAATTACAAATTTTCGTTTTTTTTCCAATATTTCAAAAACTAAAAATGACACATTGATTTTCTTTCAGATAATTGTTCAGCATAAAAATGCGCAACTTTGCCCTAATTTAACCGATCTCGAAGAACGAACACCGTGTATATAATTCGCAACTTTTCCGCGCTATTACAACTTCGAAATAATTTTTGATCCACCCTTTTATACAAGTGAACAAAAGTTGTACCTTATCTGTGAATAATCTGTGTGATCAGGAACCATAAATGTTTTTAACAAATTGCGTGTGAAACAGATAGATGAGTGATAAAAAATTTAGATTAATAGATTTTTGACGGATAATAAATATTAGAAAAGTTTTTTAACCTAGAGATCAAACATTAGCAAATTTCGTGGTTAAAAAAAACTCATTACGCCGAAACATAAAAAATATGTGTAAAAAAGCTAAGTACCTACACTCATAAAGCAACTAAGTTGTAATAATGTAAAATTACATTTGAAAAACTCTATAAAAAAATTAGTACTCTAAATTTTTTATTTACCATTATTTTATAAGTAAGCATTTTTCACATTGGTGAACAAGCCAGAAATGTGTTTCTCGGTAAGATATCCATAACGACACCGGAATTAAATAAAAATTTAAACGTTGACTTACCTTTAAATTAATGTAAATCAAATACCTGATTAAAAAATTATTACAGGGTATTAAATAATTAAAAAAAAATATTCTTCAATACTTTTATTCTATTATTGATCAACTTTTATTGGTTTGACCATCATTCTGGCTATTTTGAGACTATACCGCGTCCCACGAAAACTTTCCCAATACATTATTTTATGTTCTTGATCCGGTGGCACTGATTCCTTCATATAATTTCCAGTGAGAAGGGCGTGCATGCAATTTCTATACCACCATGCACCTCCTAGAATTGTTCAAACTTTTGATTTGTTTCATCAAATTTTTTACCACCTACCGTGTATATCAGCACAGTTATTAGGAGAATGATCCTGATCTTTGTCTTTTGTTGAAAATTTAGTACCTGCACTGTAACTGAGAGAATCACCAGCGTCACCACTATACCCTCCCAAAACTTTCAAAGAATATCCTTCGAGTTCACTACCTATCGCAAATAAACTGTAACGGGCATAAACTTTTACTTTAACCCAATCTTCTAATTCTATAAGTAATTCGTATCCACCATCTCCTGTGAGTTTATAAATTCAAGATTTAGTTTCATTTTTTAGGTATTGATTACCTGTTAACTCATGTAAATGTTCTAAGCCTAACCAAAACTCTCCGTTTAAATTACCAAAACCCCATTTATAGTCCTCCCAGGCTAAATTAAAATTCTCAGTCCCATCAAGCCTGTTAAGTAAGTAGGTCCAACCTCCATCTTTAGTCTTCAGATCACAGTAAACCAAAAAGACTTTGGAACTAGTCTTTGGCTTAATCTTATAGATACCAGAAGAAGTTTGACCACTATTTTGCACTTCTAGGCAGTTTTTGGGAACCTCGTTTGGAGATATATTTACGGGTTTTGGAGATATATTTAGGGGTTGTGGAGATAATAATAAAGGTAGTTGTCTTTCAGTCGAAGTTGTTGAAAGCTAAACACCCAAGACAAATATTTCAAAAACATACTACTTAAGAATATACCTTAATGGAAAACACGTTTTGAGCCAAAACAAATATCAGAAACAACCATGTCTTTAAGACCATGGTTTTAACAATAAAAAAACTAGCAAGAGAACAACGTAAATTCTCCGGATTTGACATAATTCACAATTTATATATGAATTTGTAATAAACTTGTGCTTTTATTACCCTCTTATGTTGTAATATTAAATTTTATTTTGACCAAGGTTTTAATGGGTTACACAACATTAAATTTTTATTACTTACGCCATTGTTTATTCTGGAATCTAGAATTGTTTATTCTTCTTTTTTACAAAAAAAATTATATAACTTTTTAATTTTTTTACACTAATTAGTGATTAGTTATATTAAAACTTTTTACAAATAAAAAACGACTAAAAACTGTGTCAAACTATAACAAACTTTTTGTTTCAAAAAGCTTTTAGGCGTAATAGTTAATTGTTTTACATGGAAAGAAAGTGTATTTTTTCCTCCCGTAAGTGGAAGTTATTGCACGAGATTTGTAAGGTAATAACCACCTAGAGAGGAAAAGACTCTTTCTTCCAGTATTATACATATTATTTTTTCTACGATCCAGTTTCTAAAATTCAGCAGCATGTTCTCCCGTTTCTGGAAAAAAAAATTACCTCCCTGAGAGGTTACATTAATTTTTTTGCACGACAAGAAGTATAAATCAACTTTTCTTATGTCAAAATTAAAGACTTACAGCCAATTTCTTGGATTTTTTAACTCAAGTCGTGCGAAAGATAATGGAGGGCATATTATTTCTTTGGTGCCTAAATGACACCTCAGAAATGAAGGTACATTTCTCTTCCTTTATGTATAATATACTATTAGTGTAATTTTGATAGAGGAGGGAGTTAAAATTTTTACCTCCGTGGGAGGTGAAATTAGAGTAGAAAAACTTACTTTCTGTTAGGGTGTAGGAAAAATAAATTGCAACGTAAACTTCTCAACAGTAATACAAATACTAAAATAAATTGAATTTTAAGTTAAAAATTCTCTGTTCAATTCATAGGCTGCCAGTGTCGCCTATAAATAATTAACAAAAATTATATCTTTTTAACTAATAGGTTATTTTTTCTTGTAAAAAATTTCAACGTGTTTAAAATCTCAATATTGTGAACACTGCAAAAATTTATTAAAAATTCTCTCTGGAAAGAAAAACATTTAAAGATTTCGAGTACATAATTCCATATTTGTCAAAATATTAACTTCCTACGAACATAGAATAAACAAATAAATTCTAAAGAGAGCATTTAAACGTTGTCTTAATTTTAAAACAATAACAAAATAAATCAAACCCATAATCATAATATTACAGAATAATAAACAATAAATGAACAAAAAACCATTCTTCATAGTTATTTTGTTATTTATTATACAAGACGATAAAGAAATTGTTTATCTACGAGTGAAAAGGTTAAGTTTACGAGTGACGAAGTCACGAGTAGACTTTTTTGACGAGTATATTTGCGCGTATATTTCGTTTTATTTTGTACTCCCTACCAGAATTTTTTGTACAAAATAAAGGTTATAAACAGTAGATAAAAATTACTTTATTCTTCGACACTGTCAAAATTTACGGTTTTTGTCCCGTGTAAGGAAGTTTTGACAGCTGTTTGGCATTTCTCAATACAAAACGCCAAATTATTTTTAACAGATTTAAAGAAAGTTTAATCCTTGTTGACTCTAATTCGAAGAATAAAATGTTGTATTCCACTCGTTTGAGTGTAAATCGGACGCTTTATTCCACCTCGTGGATGGTAAACCACTCGTTACACTCGTGGTTTAAAAATCCACTCGGTCAAATAAAGAGTCCGATTTACACTCAAACTCGTCGAATAAATAACTATTATTGCACCAGGCGATAATAAACTACTTTATCTACTGAAATTAGTTGATAAAAGCACTCTTTAACATTAAGTACAAAATAAACAATCTTTATTCGTTTTATTTTGTACTCACATTTCTTGTGTCTGGCTGATGAATACACTGGTCAAAGTGAAGCAGATAAAAATTACTTTATTTCACTAGACGATAAGAAACTGCTTTATCTACTGAAATTGATAATAGCACTCTTTAACATTAAGTACAAAAATAGTTACAAGACGATAAAATTAAATTTTATCGTTGAGAGCAATTTAGCGTCGATGCTTCAGCATCGGAGAGGTACATTGTAGATCATCAGCATTCGACATTTTGCACTACTAACTGCACTAGTTAAATGAATAAACACTTTCGAAAACTTCAACACTTTCTGATCGTTTTGTTCATTTACTTGTCAATTATAGTGTTGCTTTTTACTTTCGAACAGAATACGTTTGCGGACAAATAGTTATTTATTATACAAGACGATAAAACTGAATTTTATCTTTGAGAGCAATTTAATATGCTTGAAAAGGTAATGAAAATTTTATCGTCGTGTACAATATAAAATTTTATTCAATCCTCACTAATTTTGTAGTCAATTTGGTCGACATTTATAATATTTATAATCAAAGATCGTTAGCAACCGCAGATATACAACAATGGATGTATTTTTTATCATCTAGACGATAAAATTTCATTTTAACATGAAGAAAAGAGTAGATAAAATTCAATTTTAACATAGAGGATTGAATAAAAAAAAATTCTATTTCAAAGTTTTTTATTTAATATTTTTAGTTTGAAAACTGTCTTTAGTATACATTATTAAATGTAATTTTCTGTAGTTGTTTTGCTCGATATGTTTGGGGTTTTATGCGTTGTAATTAAATTTGCAGGACGTGCAAGAGCCGTCAGTGTCGGCATTAGCCCTTGAATGCACAATAAAGTGCAGCAAAAAGTAGAAATCCTCGTGATCCGTCAAAGACAGCGTAAATCCCCGGAGACAATTCCGGCGATGCCTGCTGTCCCAAAATCCTCCGGAATTCCGGCTAGAGAGCATTGTTACTCATGCACATAAATTGTTACAAATAAATAGCAAAGAGGTGCAAGTTTCTTGCAAGGATCAGACATAAAACATACATCAGAATACATTATGCAAATGGGGGAATGCGCGTCGAGGCAACCGTACCTCTCGCACGCCTATTTTTAAACAAAACTTGCATAATTTACGACCGAATTTAGATTACACGTGAAATATGAATAAACGCGCTTTATTCCGTCCGGAAATCATAATTTAAAAATGATATCTGTCCCGCGTATTTCACCCGAATATTGTTCTTATATCTTGGAAAAGTTGGGCTTATCGTTGATTTAGTGCGGCGAACGGCGAAAAAGCTCGCTTCCAGGTGGAACGTCTCGCTAATTAACCGGCGAAAGCTCGCAAACATCAGCTGTTCGCTCTCACAACAACTAGACTTAAGGGATTGTCTGTGATGCCCCGGACTGCATGTCTAATTCCAGACCCTGTCTAGGACTGATTCAAGCCGTCCCTTCAACCGGAACACACCGGAGCAGGATCAAACAAGACGGTTACTTGTTTCAGACCGTTACTTGAGCTTTGCAGATAACCACCGATACGTGCTTGCGCCCGGAACCCATCGACCGGAACACAGATCTTGTTTCCGGACATTTTTTTATTCTCCATTCCTCGAAATATCCAAAAATTTGCAGAAAAATTATAAATTTGTGCATTTATCCGGATATACGATGTATACAAAATCACGGTATGGTGTAGGAAATCTTCCACGAAACCTCTATTAAGAAATCCATTGTTATGTTCAACAAATTTTATGGTTAAATTGGCAAAATCGCCAATACTTACGACTATTCAATTCACCTTTCTTTGTGCTGCGCACCCATGGTGTTCAAAAAACAAATGCATTTATAAAAATAATTCGACAATTTAAAAGCGAGTAAATAAAAAAACATGTTTACAACAAATATTAATCAATTAATAGTTATTTATTATACAAGTCGATAAAATTGAATTTTATCTTTGAGAGCAATTTAAATGCTCGAAATGGTAATAAAAATTTATCGTCGTGTACAATAGAAAATTTTATTCAATCCTCACTAATTTTGTAGACAATTTAGTCGATATTTATAAATGTCAAAGTAAAATTCAACACTGAAATCTAATGTCAAAGATCGTTAGCAACTAACAACCGCAGATATACAACAATGAATGTATTTTTTATCATCTAGACAATAAATTTTCATTTTAACACGAAGAAAAGAGTAGATAAAATTCAATTTTAACATAGAAGATTGAATAAAAAAAAATATTCCATTTCAAAGTTTTTTTATTTAATATTTTTAGTTTGAAAACTGTCTTTAGTGTACATTTTTAAATGTAATTTTCTGTAGTTGTTTTCCATCGACCGGAACACACAAAATTTTCGGTTTCCGGACATTTTTTTATTCTACATTCCTCAAAATATCCAAAAATTTGAAGAAATATTACACAAAATATAAATTTGTTTATTTCTCCGGATATACAGGATGTATACAAAATCACGCATTAGCTCTCTTGTAGGAAATCTTCCAAAAAACCTCTATTAAAAAAAACCTTGTTATAGTCAATAAATTGTATGGTCAAATTGGTAAAATCACAATACTTACGAATATTCAATTCACCTCTCGTTTTTCAAATATTGACGAATAAAATAGCAGATTCGTGCTGCGCACTCATGGTGTTCATAATGCGAAAGACCATTCATAAAAATATTCCACAATTTTTGACTACTCGTATTATAATCGAATATTCATTCACCCTACTTTTATTTACAATTATTGTGAAATAAGCAATTGTGTACTCGTATGATTACTTTTATTGATTATTTGGTGGCACTAAAGGAGCCTTGAGAGAACAATTTTATTTCCAAAACATTGCTTATTGAAATTTTTTAAATTGCACGAATAATGTTGTTTTAATACAACAACAAAAAACACAAAACAGTAAAAACTGTAATAAATAAAAAAAAAACATTTTTTATAGCAATGCTCGAAAATTTTCAATTTAGTGAGCAGAATTTTGGGAGCTCGGTACACAATTTTTGGAAAAAAAGAGTTCAAAAATTGTTGACGATGACGGCAATGATGATATAAGTAATATAACTTTAAAATTGTGCCTGAAAAGGGGTGTAATTGTTCTTGGAAAAAAGCTTTAATCACGCAATTCAGCATTTAAAATTAAAAAGGTCAGATATCTCCATATATCTCCGGCTATTTTAAAAAATGCTAGAGATTTAAAGAAATAAACCGAAGTGACAAGTTCAAAAATGAACAAAATAACCAAGACGTTTTGCAAGTAATTGAAATCATAACGCTTATAAGCAAACATTACGTGTAGTATCGAAATTTGTGATGAGATTTTAATGACTAGTGCAGTTAGTAGTGCAAAATGTCGAATATAAAGCAAAAAAGACAAGAAAGAAACAACATTAGTAAATGCCAATAATATCATATCATGATAAAAGTAAAAACGCTTAAGCGCAAAAGTAAAATTTTTACGCTATAGCTGAACGTCACATTTGTGAGACTGCGAATAAAAATATTTTGTTCCGGGATTTATTACAAAGTTTTGTAGCAAACTGCAGAGCCTATGATTTAATTATTTTCTGAATTCTTCTATGGATTTATAATTTCAATGGCGTAAGAAATAAAAATTTAATAATAATAATTAATAAACCCCGAAATAATAAATAATGTAATAAATAAAAAAACATTTTTTATAGCAAATGCTCAAAAATTTTCAATTTAGTGATTTCGAGCACTCATGCAAAAAATTTACGAAATACGAATTTTGTAAAGTCGTTACACAGGAAAAAAGAACCCAAAAATTGTTGACGATGACAGCAATGGTAATATATCTTTAAAATTGTCCTTGAAAAGCGGCATAAATGTGCTTGAAAAATCACGTAATTCAGGATTTAAAATTAAAAAAGTCAGATAGTAACTCCGGCTATTTTTAAAAAACGCTAGATATTTAACTTACCAGAAATGTCAAGTTCAAGAATAAACAAAATAACCAGGACGTTTTGCAAGTAATAAAATCATAACAAGACTTATAAACAAGTATTACGTCAGTATCAGAATTTGTGTTAAGATTTTAATGACTAGTGCAGTTAGTAGTGCAAAATGTCAAATGCAAAGCAAAAAAGACAAAAAAGAAACATTAGTAAATGCCAATAATGTGATAATAAAAGTAAAAACGCTTAAGCGCAAAAGTAGAATTTTTATGCTGTGACGTTTGCAAATACAGATTTTTTAAGAAATGTTCTTTTCCGAAATTTTTGCTTCTATAGCTTTATAATTTCGATGGCGTAAGAGATAAAAATTTAATAGTATATAACCCATTAAAAATCTTTGACAAGTAACTCTATTGGTCAAGATAATATTTGAAATAAGTGGATAATAAAAGCACAAGTTTATTACAGAGTCATATAAATTGCAAAACTTTAATACGGAGAATTTACGTTATTCTCTTGCTAGTTTCTTATTGTTAAACCATGTTCTTAAATGTATGGTTGTTTTTGATTTTAGTTTTGGCTCAAAACGAGTCTTCGAAGGTAAATTTTTGAATAATTTTTGAAACAGGTTTCCTAAAGGTGTTTAGGTTTCATCACCTTCGATTAAAAAAAAATCTACTAGTTCACACTCAGCAAAAAAACCTTCACAACGCGTCCCCAAAAATTGTGAAGAAGTGCAAAACAGTGGTCACAACACTTCTGGAATCTATAAGATTCAGCCAAAAAGTAGTCCCAAACCCTTTGAGGCTTTCTGTGATATGAAGAATAGAGATGGGGGTTGGACGTATTTTTTTAACAGGTTTGATGGGTCTGTGAGTTTTGATAGGGGTTGGAAAGACTACAAAAAAGGGTTTGGTAATTTAAGTGGAGAATTTTGGTTGGGCTTAACACACTTACATGAGCTAACAGGTAAATCACAACATGAAATACAAAACTTGAATTTGAAGTAAGAAATTAACAGCAGATGGTAAATACCAGCTACTGGTAGAGTTAGAAGATTGGGACAAAGTAAAAGCTTATGCTCATTATAATGAATTTGCAATAGGTAGTGAAAAAGAAGGATTTTCATTGAAAGTTTTGAAACATCACAGTGGCGACGTTGAGGATTCTCTCATGCACAGTGTAGGTGCTAAGTTTAGTACAAAAGACAAATCTCATGATGAAGGAACTCGTATTAACTGTGTTGAACGTTACCGTAGGTTTTGCAAAAAACGATATAAAAATGAAATAAATTTGACAACTTTTCAGGTAGTGCGTGGTGGTTTAAAAAATGTATGTTGGCTCTACTCACAGGCAAATATATGAAGGGAAAGGTGACGTTTCATGAAATGATTAAACCTATGTATTGGGGTTCTTTTCATGGGAACGAATATAGCCTCAAAAAAGCCAAAATGATGGTGAAACCAATAAGCAAATCTTACTTACAATTTATACAAACAAGTGACGCCCTTAAAAAACACGCTTATTTTTTAGCATCAAAACACTAAACCAAAAAAAAATTAAAATCAAGTATAAAACCAAAAATAACAACAAACAATTTTTTCTAGTTCTATATCTGGTGAAAACTAAATGTACCTCCCTACATTATGATATAATATTTTAAACTCTTTTCTTTCTGTTGTATTTTAATTTTATTTTCACCGTATAATAAAGACATTTAACAATGTAAAGGGTGACTCAGGAATGCGTGCAAGCTCCATAACTTTTTCTATCCAACAAAGACTATCCACATTGACGCATGTTCTAAAAATATTTCTATTTATATACAGGTGTCCCAAAATAAGATACACAATTAAGTTCAGTTTTTTTTAATAAAATCCTCAATTTTTGTTACATTTCTGGATTTGCCACTAAATTGTCGATATAACGCACTCGAGATTTTTTAGACTAATATGCAATAGTTTATCCACAGAAAAATTCATAACTTCAGAACCATTCAAGATAACTTTTTTCGAGTCGATTCCTTAAAGAAAAATTCCCTAGAGAAAAATTTTAAGTAAAATAAAATACCAGAAATATAAAAAAAATCTTTAAAATAATTTGACATTTATGTTTTGACATTTGACTTTCTTTATGTGTATTTAATGATACTTATGATCTTGAATATGTTTTTTTTCTAATTATTTATTTGGTAAAGGTACAAAAATTTTGCCAATAAAAGCACAAATAACATTAAACAGAATTATAATTTAGGATACAGCTTCCTTGTTTCCTCTTCTAATAGCCTGGAGCAAAAAAACTTGAAAAATTATTTTTCCATTAGAAATAAATAGAGTCAAAGTGCCAAATTTAAACTCTCATAGAATTTTTTAACGTTTTTTCCATGTTCCTGGTACCTATCCAGGGCCGTACCCAACGAGAGGATTAGGGGGTTCAACCCCTCGAAATGCTGAGCACTTTGTTATTACAGTGTTATAAGTGTTAAAAAATTATTTAATTTTTTTGTTATTTTAGTGAGTTAACTTTTAATTTTTGTGAATTAATTTTTCATGTGTTAATTATACAAAGTGTTCCATTTTTATTGTTAAGTACAAATTTAAATAGATGATAGAAGCAATTTTAAGGAAATTAGGGGGTTCAAACCCCCCCCCCTCGAAATGCTAAGCAGTTGATTTAATTTTTTTGTTATTTTAGTGAGTTAATTTTTAATATTTGTGAATTAATTTTTCATGTGTTAATTATACAGAGTGTTCCATTTTTTTTTCAATTTTAAGACAAAAAATATGTTTCCAAAAATACTATGAAAAGCACCCCCTAAAAAGGGTGCGTTTTTTAAAGGATTTTTCCAAGTATTTCAGAATAGATAAAATTATAAAATTTGGTACAGCTGATAACGTTTATATGTAGACCTAAACAAATACCAAATGGCAAAATTTTTAATCAGGAACGTCCTAAACAGTAAAACAAATTTAATTTTTAATTTTTATGCTGTTTATAATCTAGAACACAAATTTTTAAACCGATTTTACTGAAAATCGGTAAATTGTATCAGAAAAACACAAAAACCTTTTTTTTATGAAAAACTATGAAATTTAGAATTTTATTGCTGAAAGTGACAAAAAACCATAGGCAAATTTCAACATTTTATCTTTGTACTCGTTTAGGTGTATAAAGATTATCATTTGTACCAAATTTTCATTTTTTCTCTAAAATGACGCAAAGATGCACCTCTTGTGTAGCATTTTTCGATATATGTTCATAAAAAACTTTTGTCTTAAAATTGAATATTCTATTTCCTGTTTAAATTTATAACATTAAAAACGAAACATCCTGTATACTTTTATAAGTATTAAAAATTTATTTTATTTTTTGTTACTTTGTGAGTTTATTTGTATTCTTTTATGTTTAATTCGGACTTCTTATTTCAATTTAAAATAAAAACGTGTGCTTAAAGATGAGCAATGCTTTTTCTAATTTTCAATCCGCCTTCTTTCATTCTCTTTTCATGGACCAACAAGAAATATGTTTTATCTTATTTTGATTTTTAATATTTTTGCAATGTGCCTCATTGTCGGACTTTGAAAAAAGCAAATCGTTAGCTTGGATAGAAAAAACTTATGGAGATTCCACGCACCTTTGGATCACCCTGTATATATCCATTAGTTGTGCAAGAAATAGAAACGGCATTAAAATGAGCACGAATCGAGACGGTTTAAAAAATATATCACCACAATTGTTTCATGCGTCGAGTTTTTACCCTCCTTTGCAAAAAACATTTACATGAAACGAGACGATAATTTAATAAATTGTAACAAGCGTAAAAAATTTTATTTGAACTAAACTCGACGGCTACAAATGAAGTTTTTTGCAACTCTTTTCAAATATATCCGTCTCCCACGCTCATGAAGTGACACTTTGAGACTGGGGTGACAATTTAATTTAATTTTATGACCGTCTAAACACGAAATAAAGTTTTTCCTTCGGCCAAATTAATTTATGTTTTCGTGGCGCTTGGGAAACTTTATAGTGCAGTAATGAATACTTTTCTGATCAGATTCTATCTCGTTAGTTTGATCGAGAGCGCGGCGGTATCACGTGTCATAAATGTCCGAAAGTTTAATTACTTTTATCAGAGGCGTCCCAGATAACGGCGTTCGGCCATCCAACTCTTCATTGAGGAATTTACAGTGACGTTAACAGCTCGCAATGCTCCCAAACTGTGATTATTTTCACTTTACAGCCCAATAAAACGCGATTTATGAATCGCAAACTTTTCTAATTATTATAATTATTCTTCCGCCTCTCGATTTTTCTGCAATTACACAAGGCGACAAAAAAAAGTTATGTCGTGACAACTTGACAAATTATATATCATTTTGTTCGTCTCAGTGAGACAAATCAAATGCACTAAAAAAAAATTTAAGTCCACACACTTTGAACAAAATATTTTTTTCTAATTTAAATGAATTTAAAATACTTTAAAAAATCATTACTCAATAACTATTAGGCCGATTTCCTTCAAATAAAGACCATTCTAAAGGGATGGCCTTGCCCTTTAGAATGATATAAAATTTGAAATTGAATATTGGCAAACTACTCTTCGATCAGTGTTCGAAGACGTTCGAAGTAAATCGAAATAATCTAAGAAAAACCCTACGAGTAATTTTTTTTTTGTTATCATTACCATCGTGTAGAGCATCTCTTTATTAGTTGTAATCCAAATTTTCAAAAAAATATGCCGAGTAGTTTTCAAGATATTTTTTTTTGAAGTTAAGGTTTGCTATTCAGATACTGCGCCATATAGGAGAAATGCATGTTAATCTTACTTAAAATTGCATTTTTATAAAAGTATTTGTTTTAAGACTCTTCTTTTGCATAAAAATGATCAAATGCATCTTCTTTGTTCTAATTACAATAAACAAAAACTGTTTGTTTACTTAAAACAAATAACGAGTATCTGCGTACTAATTAAATCAAATAAAGAGTTTTTTTGTTGTAAATATGACCACTGATCATTGAGCAAAGAGGATCTAGAAGTTTAAGGCACGAGTCTTAAATATAAGGGCAAATCTTTTTCAAATCAAATCTCTTTCCATTCAGATTTCGATTTGTTTACTTTGTTCTAGCTTTCTGAACTTTTTTTGAAAATGTTCTGAGCAAATGCTTTCTCAACACTTTCGAGTGATGTTAAATGCAATAAGTCACCTGATTTATTTTGTTGGTAAATTCTAGATTAGCTTCAGTTAGCTTGTACTTCAGTAGAAGTTGTGATAACAGTTGCACACGAAGCAACTGACTTATTGCATTCAACATCATGAGAAAGCATTTGCTGAAAACATTTTCAAAAAAAAGTTCAGAAAGCTAGAACAAAGTGAACAAGTTGGAATCTGAATTGAAAGTGATTTAATTTGAAAAAGATTTGTTCTTATATTTAAAGCTACTGCTTTAAACTTCTAGATAGTTTTTGCTTAATGATTATAGTGGTCATTTTTAGAACAAAAAACTCTTTATTTGCTTTAATTACTACGCAGATACTCTTTGTTTGTTTTAAATAAAGAAACAGTTTTTGTTTATTGTAATTAGAACAAAGAAGGTGCATTTGACCATTTTCAAGCAAAAGAAGAGTTTTAAAACAAATACTTTTATAAAAATGCAATTTTAAGTAAGATTAACATGCATTTCTCCTATATGGCGCAATACCTGTCCAGCAAATCTTAACTTCAAAAAATCATATCTTAAAAACTACTCGGTATATTATGTTAAAAATTTGGATTCTTACTAATAAAAAGATGCTCTACACGATGGTGACAAAGAAAAAAAAATTACTCGTAGGGTTTTTCTTAGATTACTTCGAACTATTTCGAACACTGTTCGAAGAAAAGTTTGCCAATATTCAATTTCAAATTTCATATCATTCTATCTGAAGGAAATCGGCCTAATAGTTATTGAGTAATGATTTTTTAAAGTTAAAGTATTTTAAATTCATTTAAATTAGAAAAAAAAAATTAGTTCAAAGTGTGTGGACTTTTTGAAATTTTTTTAGTGCATTTGATTTGTCTCACTGAGACGAACAAAATGATATAAAATTTGTCAAGTTGTCGGCCTGTGTTATCCCCTCGAACGTCCGATAACCCAAGTTCGTATTCAAGTTACAACGTTTCTATTCTTGTTTTATCCCGGGGAGATTATTTATTTCAACAAATTTGTATAGTCTCTTAACTTTTGCACTTGGAAGTGGATTTCTTGCCTGGGGATAGCCAACGCGCCGAGATTTACTTCTGAACTACGAGTCTCGCTTCCAGTCGTCTTTTTCTCCTCTTCGTCTCGCTGTTATTTATTTGAAGTTTTAATGTTGTGTTAGAGCTTCAAATCTGATTTTCTCCCAGAAACATTAACTTTTCTAAAAGCGACAAAGTTTCGACGCCGAGACAAAACAAACAGTTCGAAATTTTACGCATTTGCATTTGGACGGGATTCCGGAATGATTATTTATGGAGGGAATTCGGAATAAAAACACAGTTTATTTATTAAAACACAATTTATTTCCGACCGAAAGTACTTTGGACCAGGCACGGGGGTAGTTGTTCGATGAGACTCAAAGGATTGACCTCCACTGCCACCATTTCATCCTCGGAAATCCAGCTCAGGTGCACCAGGTGCTGCAAAGGTTAAAAAAGCAGGGTGCCAAAGGAGTTTTGCAGGACTAAAATTATTAAATGTCCTTACTTTGTATTTTTTGATACAACGAACGACGATCTGGTCGCTGCTTTCGCCGTGGGTTTTTCGTTTCTTGGATTCGTTGTTGGTCACAGTCTGAAAAACGCAACAGCTGGAATAAGCCAAAGATTTTGGTTAAATTGTACAAACACCGAGCGCAAAATCCGGTAATACCGTGATTGATCACGACTGTCATTATACGCTTATAAGACAAATAGTCTTATATCCGATTTGGATGGGAAAGCGTTACCGCACATTCCGTCTTATTTGTTTAAAAAAATCGTTTTAATTTTGGCTTGAAAATAAATGAATCTTGAAATTTATCTTAGAAACAACAAGACAAAGTCATGTTTGTTGTCTTCACATTATATTAAAGCTTTAGAAAAAATCGCTACGTGTTATTATCAAGCAAATAATCTAATACTATATTATAACACAAGGCACACTTGGCGTGCAAATTAAAAAAAAAATTTTTTTCTGAAAGTGAAGTGCCTTTTATGTTGCAAAAAAGACAAGATATTATTGGAAAAAGTTGTTTACAATCAACATTTAGATCCTTATATCAAATTTCAAATTCATCGGCCAACTATGATTTTTAATTTTTTTATGTTTATTTGACAAATCAAAGAATTTTATTTTTAAGAGTTCTTTTATTAGGAATAAAAAATGTCATACTTAAATTACTAAATAACAGAAAAAAAAATGGAAAATCAGAAAATCATAATTGACCGATGATTTTGGAGGGGAAATTTTATTGCTTTGTTAGCTTTTGCGCCGAAGACTGAGTTACACCAAACAAACTTATTTTTTTCAATTAAAACAAAATCAAAACAAAATGAGAAGGAAACTATAAACAAATTTCCAACTTAATAGAAATAGAATAAAATAGAAATAGAATACGAGTAAAAAATGTGTACAAATGTCTAAATAACTAAAAGATTTTGAGGGGTTATTTCTTAAGAAGAGAAATATGTTCAGAACTGCTTTCTAAGGTCCTAAAGGACTTTTTTTTCAATTATTTCAATAATCGGCTGAGATAAATTTACAAAAATTTGCACCCGGAGTATTTTTTAGCAATTTTTTAGGTGGTGGAGGGTCAACTTATTTAAGGCGTATAATTTTGTTTTGAATTTTTTCCTACACATTCGAATACGATTTTACTTTATTTCGAAAAGCAACTCTTGCAGTAAGTTTTCTCATACCAGGTGAATAGAAAGTATGGAACCAAACATTTTTTGCTTAAACTAAAAACATATTTTTATAACACTTCAATTTTTATTAATTATTACACCGGGTGGGGCATCTGTTACGCGCAGAACAAAAATCCTCACTTCTAGTTAAATAAAATTGTTGGTATTTTTCACATTTACCTATGCATTATTAAAGTACATTTCATAATTTTTTGGTAATTTTTCATTTACAAACAAAGCCAAAAATAAATAAAGTGATTTTCTCCTAAAATGTTGAATTTTAATTTTTATTCTGACTTACGCAGATTCCTGTAATTGTTTACGAAATCAGAAAAAAATACCAATTAGATTTTAAATTAGGTAAACGCAATTTTCAATTTTAACTTTGAAAATCATTTTTATGACCTGCTTCTTGTACCATCGTAAATTTAGGTGACAATGGAGAACTGTAATTAGGGTAAGATTCCAAGATTTACAAGAATAAGAGATTTCAAAGTGGTCGGCTACCAATAAATGATTCTTTCGTTGGAAAATTATACCATTTTGTCATAAATCACGCGTCTGGTTTGTGTTTAAATAAAAAAGCGATTATTTAATTAACCAAGTCAAAATTTGTAATTGTGATATCAAAGTTTGATGCGCTAGCAGGTAGATTTATTTAATGTAAAAACTTGATAGGTAAATTAACAGAAAGTATTCATAAATCACGCAAAACTGTTACGGCCTCATTCATTATCAAAAAAATTTAGAAAAATTCTCAAATATACCCTATCAATAATTAGTTAGGTATATGAAATATCGCCAGTTTTAATTAATTAGAAGTCGCAATTTATATCAAGTGCGCGTAATCGATGCCCCACCCGGTATTCTGAAGGCTAATGATTTTAAAAAATCACTTGGTTCCATTCTTTTTCGACGAAAAACCGAACTTTTTTCGTATATTGACTTAAAGAATCATTACCAAAATATTTTAATGTTTTTTCAGACATCCTGTATAAACCACACAAGAATAAAAGATATAAACTCGCTCGGCCTGTTTGTATGTCTCGTAAATGTGTTGCATTTCTTAAAAAATCAGTTATGAAATTGTGTGCAATTTGCTGGCGGATTTATGAGGGCTTGAATTGGTCTGAGCGGCTCTAGGAGCGCAATTTCGCTTTATAGATGTTGGATGATAAGCCTTGGTGTTTCGCGGCGCCATTTTTTGCCTCTCTGTTCATATATTTATGATTTTTTGTGTCCGAGTCAATATTGGCAAATCTGTTCGTGGACGTTTAAAAGTGTAGTTTTTATGAATTTTTTTCCCGCCCCCAGCGCTCATGTATTTTTCTCCTCGTCGCGTCTGCTAAAAAGCCAGACAAATAACAGACGTAAATATAATCTAAATTGCAAACAGACGAAAAGAATTCGCTAAAGTGCACTTAGTCAAAGTCATCATCCTGAAATAGTGACAGAGAAATATGCATCATGCAAATGTGCAATTTCCATTCGAGCCACTGCGGGATTACCTCCGATTCAAATTCATAATTCCACGGGGCTCAGGTATCAATCAAAATGATTGAGCTCGTTATGTCTAGCTCGAACAATAACGCAAAAATAAAAACGACGAGTGCATTATATCTCTCGACAAGTTTTCGCGCTACTTTTCTCGCTCTGCGATGCAATAGTGCGGAGACTGCGCCCCACAAACGCCGTCTTCTCGCCCAGGTTACACAACCGATTTTTTACACCAATAATTTGCAGCGAACGAAGATGGATGGTTATATTCAACAACGTACCTAGTCATAAATTATTCCGTTAAAAAGCCCCCAGAATATCAAACGACACACAATGATCGTTTGTCTACTCGACTCTCTTCGCACAAAAGAGACAAAAAATCCACTACGAGTGTCGGAATGATTTAGATTCTTAAGACTAAATGAGCAAAGTTCGCCGATTTGCAGAATCATTCCCCTTGTTCCGTTTGTACGGAAAATTTACTTTTTGTTACAGAATTTTACTCCTAGTGGTCAATAATCATTTTCATTATTGACTATTAATTAGCAAAACAATATTCTTTCTAAGATAGGAAATTCAAAGTGCCGAAATATAAAATTACTCCAAATGCATGCATAGTAGTCCAAAAGACCCAGATAGTGTTAAAACGTTGTAGATACGCAAAAAATTATTTTTTGAAGAATTTTGGACTGAAGCAGATAGACTGCCGGCGGCGTGGTGGCGTAGCGACATAAGATTTAGAGAATTTTGCGTCGATTGATAACACGTAGCATCATCAGTATTATTTATAAGGGCGTTGGAAAATTCACAACTGACATTGTGTCTAATCTAGAAATGAATTCTCAACATTTTTGATGTTCACCACCGAAAATTCGAGAAATTGGAAAGTTTATTGAAACCAATTTACTTCCAACGGCATTGTTACCAACATTCAAAACAAATGTTATACTAGGGTTTGAAAACACCCAATCAAGTTCGCTGATAGCCTTGTTAAAGACGCAAAATTGAGAAAAAAAAATCCACACCACTCTAAATAAGTTTTAAGAACATTAATTTATTAGTAGGTATGTACCTATTTACTGTAGTAATTAATAATACATAATTTACATTATTATTTAACATTAAAATTTACTTTCTGCACAATAAAAGAAGAGCAATTTTATGTTTTAATATTTAAGACTTCTTTATAAACCCTTTCTTCACACATTATATTCAGATTGTAGATTAACATTTGCAAAAAAAACGTTTAAAAATTTCTCAAATAGAAATGCTCAATTTAAAAAAATGTAAATTGAGTCTCTTGAAAATATCGTGTTACAAAAGTCAGTTGGAAAGACTAAGAAAATGTCAAGAAATACCGGCTTAAGAAATTTCTTAAAGAAATGCGTAAAACAAAAAAATGTCAATCGAGACTTGTTTAAAACATCGTGTTGCAAAAGACATTGGGGGAGACTATTAGAGCCTATCAGATTTTGTAAAAATTTACACACTATCACTGGATTGCAAATATTTTATTATAATTAATAAAAACTCACACTATCGGTTTTTGTCAAAATTTATATTTGTTTCATTATTTATATTTATTTAAATTTATTTCGCCCCTTTTTAAACCTATCTGATTACACAATTTTTCTGCTAATACACTAGAAATCTATATTTTTTGTTAGTTCAGTGGGTACATCTAGTTTTTGTTATGTCGATAGAAACAATAAATTAATGTCATAACCTCAAATTAAAATATTAAATTAAATTACACATTCCTTGGCCAAATTTCTTTTATATTGGCCTCTTATAGTCTTAATCAACACTTCACAAATCACTGCCTAACTATTTCAAGTCGACCATCAGTGTGCAAATTAACTGGGTTTACATCGTTTTTGGCGTACGTTTCATGCATTATTTTCGTCATATCACAATGTCAGAATAACCTTAATTTACACATTTCTTCGCCAAAATTCTTAATAAAATAAAGGGCTCTTGTGTGTTAAACAACACTTCACGACTTACCATCTAGCTTTTTATCTTTCGAGATGGTTTTTTATAAAGACGACAATATTTCGGTCGGCGGCACATTGTACCATCAAATCATACCAACCAAAACCAACCTTTGCACCAGTAACGTACACTTCGGTTTTTCTATCGTTTTCGTTTGATTTTCTTCAAGAGTGTGAGCCACATTGACGCGAAATATCAACAACTGTCAGAAGTGTCAGATTGAATGATTGAAATGCAACGCACTCTTGGTTCAGGTTTTTTTAAACGTTAAATTTTGGCACTTTTAGGCCTTTTTCAAACATGAAAGTCTCGCGTTCGATAGTTTCTTGATTAAATTTTCGTTTTCTATCTTTGCTTAGCCTCCGCATTTTGCCGTTTTTCACTTTTAGCATGTCCAAAAATTCAACAACAAAAACAATTGCTATTGCGCGAGAGAGATGGTTAAATTAATTTTTATACTGGTATGAGAGCGTTGGAGCTATCACGTTTTAGTTATAACATTCTGGCATTCTGATTTATCTTATTCACTAATGAAAAAAGCAAAAATTTAATCCCTCCATTACATTCAGACATTCGTCGTCGAAATTTCATCAGATTTAGCAGGACGAGGCTTCCCCTACCCGGTCATTTTTGATGCAATCCGTTCAACAAGTGGTTTTTTAGTAGATTTAATTCCGCTTATGGCCCTTTATCAGCCCGCCATCTCCTCGTGTCCGTCTAGACCGTGGCATAAAGTTGTACCGTTGGCCGTCATCCAATTCCCGATGATTGGCGACAAAATGGAAATTTCAGCTCGCGTCGATGACACGTTGATGAATATTTCCGTTTTATCATCAACGAGGGGGTTGTCATCGCTCGCCGTCATTAATAAGTCACGCTTTCAGACGCGATTATTGTGTAAACGCGACTTTATTTGCTCTATCGGAAGCAATCAATTCTCGAGTGGACACTTGAAACGTAATTGGTTACAGGAGGACTCCCTCGTGCCGTCTTCGCCGGTAATTGAAACGGCCGCACGATATGCATATTTGGCGCTTTTAGGGGGTTGGCAAGCCTGCGCTCGAGACTTTGATGTGTTTACCGAGAAAATGCAACTGACAATCATCGTCTCGAAAAATTGGAGTGTCATATCGAATTCGCTCGAATCTGGAGCGAGATATGACGTTCCAATTGCGCGTCGATTCCCTTCGAAAGTTTTGCAACTCGTCGCCATCATGAAATTACGTCAGAACGTTCGGCTTATTCCCAAATGAGAGCATCTGAACTAGACGGCTACCTGACACAACTTTCCAACTACTACACTACGTGAAAATTACAAATTTATTCATTTGGCTTCAGCTTGAGTTCAACATCAAAACAGATTTATACCACTTCAAATGGAGTTTCTTTCGATGTAAACCAACTTCTTACTTGATGCTCGAGAATAGATTAACACTAGTTTTAATTAGTGGTCAATTTCATTATTGACCAAGAGCACCATTTGATTAGAGATTGGTAAATACAGATATTGGAGGGTATTACACTAATACAGGGTGTTAAAAAAAGATTGTAAAATATTTCAGACGGTAATAGTATAGACCAAAACAAACAAAAAAGTCTTAATAAACATGGATTCGGAGATACCGACGATTATTCGTTTTTTGAAACATATATACATTATATTCAATCTGTTCGAACAAAAAAAAAACTTGTAAAAATTCTAAAAATTTTCATATTCAATTTATTACAACTTTTTTGTTTATTTTGGTCCTTAAATATTTTCCAATATTTTTTAACACCCTGTATAACATCTAGAACATTATTATTAAAACTATTATCATCACCAGTACTAAAGAAAGTTTTTCGAGATGAAATTAACGCAAAATCAAATAAAAAGACTTAAACCTCCTAATTAATAAACATCGGAATAACCCCACCTCTAATTCTTCTATCTTTGTCGAAACTGGGTTTTAGATGAAAAAAATTATCTTTGATTTTACACCGAAATTTCGAAAAAATTAAATTTTTTGCTTAATCTGAAACGAACAAATGTGTAATTAAAACTTTATCATTCTGACTCATCAGTGGAAAGAAAAGTTAATTTTTCTTTTGATTTTGATTTTTTTCTCTGCTTTTTAAATTCATCAAATTGGCGGTTAATTTTTTTTGTAAACAATGTCACTGACAATTAATTAATTAACTGAATAAAGATTGTTCTTGTTAAAAATGACTTTGTTTTTTATCTCAAAGTTGTTTTTTGAGTTGCCATTTATTAAAATTATGTTTTACACAAACATTTTTGTTATTTAACTTGCGTAAACTCATTTGTCAAAATGACATCGGTATCAAAAAAATAAAACCGCCAAAGCAGAGAAATATTAACTTTTCTTTCCACTGAGTCAGAAGAATGAAGTTTTAATTTCAGATTTGTTCGTTTCAGTGAAGCAAAAAAGTTTTTTCTCTGCAGTTTTGACCTAAAATCAACATTTTTTTTCTCCTTTTGTAAACTCAATCCGGAGACATCTGTACAGGGTGTCTCAAGTTTTAAGGCCGGCGCAAAAATAAATATTTCTAATTGATTAAAAAAATTGCTAGTGCAAAATTATATAGACTTCACTTTAATGTTTTAATAATTGGTCAAAATTTGTGGCATATGTTAGTTAGACCATAAAAACCAAATTTAGAATTTTTTTTTTATTAATTGGAATTTTTTCTAAATGATAAAATTCACACTATTTTCTCAAGTTTTCATCTTTTACTTTTTAAGCAATCGTTTCAAATATCAATGAAAGCTTACTTTAATTTCTGACAGCGCGGATGTTTTTACTTTTATTCAAAAATTTTCTTACCGTCCAACGTGAAACGTTTGCAAATCTTTAACGTGTTATTTGTTGTAATAATAATAATTTTTCTTTTTATTCTTAGTTATGCTTTTCTTTTTGTTGCTTCTAATTGTTAATTCCGTAAAATATAAGATTATTTAAATAATTCAACTTAACTTTTCATCTGGTTAACCCGTAGTTTTATTTTCTTCAAACTAAGAAAAAAAATTCCTCAAAGTTTTTTTAATTGATTAATATTTGTTGTAAACAAATTTATTCGGTATTAAATTACCGAATTATTTTTATAAATTCAATGTTTGACAATTAGTTCCAAAATCCTTTATTATTTTTCTAGCAGCACACTGCAATATGTTGTTAGGAGCCGAGCCACATAAACTCACTTTTACTCCGAATAACATTTACTATTTTATCCGCAAACGTATTCTGATCGAAAGTAAGAAGCAACACTAAAATTGACAAGTAAATCAACAAAATAATCAGAAAGTGTTAAGGTTTTGGAAAGTGTTTAGTAATTTAACTAGTGCAGTTAGTAGTGCAAAATGTAGAATGCTGATGATCTACATGTACCTCTCCGAAAGAAACAACATTACTAAACGTCAATGGTTAAAGTAAAAACGCTTAGACGCAAAAATGGATTTTTTTACTCCATAGACATAAGAGTGGTTACTTTTGTGACATTTGCGTATAAATTAATTTAATATTGAAACAATTTTTTAAACACTGGTCGCGAAATATTACCCCATCATTGAGTATACCAAATACCCCTCAAAATGTACAGGGTGCTGCATTTTGGATGTCCGAATAGGGAATCTCCGAAACTAAGAGGTTTAGCCAAAAACGAGTAATACATTTTGGGGCTCATTTTTTGAGGAAATAATATTGGTTAAAACCGCATCTCGCTATCGTCTTTTGTTTTCGACTTATAGACAAAAATTGACATTTTAGTGAAATCTAAAAAAATTCATATATTTGTTATTATAGAAGACACAGATTTGAAATAAAGAGATTTAACAGGCACTTTTTTACGTAGGATTTAATAATGTAGTTAACAATTGTTTTCAGTTGTTTGTTTAGCCGTAATAAAATAAATTTGTATTTTTTTATATGGGAATCATAGATGGCTATGTCATTTTTAAAAAACTTGTTTTTTTTCTTATTTAAAAAATATATATTTGTAACAAATTATTATAATACATTTTTAGCAAAAAATTATCTTTGATTTTTGTTCGCAGTTGGCCATGAAAAAATGTTGCATCTTCAACTATAAGGATTTAAACTATATTATTCAACCAATGTCAGTAATGAAAGAGTTTTCTAAGTACTAAGTAATGAAAAAAATGCAAAATAAATCGTAAATCAACTTATTGGCAAATAATAATATTTCTTTGTTTTAAACAAGTTAACATTACCATTGTAACTTCTAGTGATACATAGAGTGTTGTAAAAAAAGCCGCTTAAATTCTTCAATAAAATATATTTTATATGACACAAAAATGACAATATGGCTATTCAAGTACCCAAATTCCATCTATGTGAAACGTTATCCTACCTCCATTAGATCACCAAAAAAATGTTTTTCTAATTGTGTTGACTGTTGACACATTTGTTTTTCCTATTTTTGGATTTTTTAAAAATATGTAATAATTTTTTCTGAGGCGCTGGCATATTTGTTCAATACTTCTACAGTATCGTATTTTTTAAATTTTTATAATTTTATGTATTTTTTTCATCTATTTTACAGTTCACAAAACTCTTATTGATTATTATTTACACATTTGGAGTGAAATAGTTTTTCCATGGCCACCTATTATCAAACAAAATATGTATTTCATGTTCTAAGTATAATAATAAAAAAATATTCTGTTACAAATATATATTTTTTAGATCAGAAAAAAATGAGCTTTCCAAAATTGCCATAGCCGCCTAAATTATTTTATTACGGCTAAACCAATAACTCAAAAAAATGTTAACTACATTATTAAATTCCTATTAAAAAAGTGCCTGTATAATATCTTTATTTCAAATCCGTATCTTCTATAATAACGAAGATATATTTTTTTTAGATTTCGCCAAAATGTCAACTTTTGTCAATATTATGTATCACTCGTTTTTGGCTAAACCTCTTAGTTTCGGAGATTCCCTATTCGGACATCCAAAATGCAGCACCCTGTACATTTCCCTCACACCCCTCACTGAGGTCATTACATCGTGCACCATTTGTTATTACCCCCCTTGCCCCGTCCACCCAAAAGCAATTAATAACGTCTGCTGTCGTCCCGACGCACCTATCCAGAAGAGTCATCACACACGTCGTATGTGGCCCCCAACCGCCGCCACCTTCCGCCCCCACCTTCCGCCCGACAAAACATCGCATCCTTGTAATGCAATTTGCGATAGCATCGCTTCGGCGATTTATCACTGTCGAGTCGTTCTATTCAAGAGACGCTGCAAGAGTTGCCATTCACCGGAGCCCCGGCAAAACAGTGATTAATTAACATGCATTTCGTCCGGGGCTATGCAAACGCTGACTTATCGAGGTGTTCAGGTGGCACAAGGGACGCACCACTTTCCTATTGATGGACTCGCATTCATCACGAAGGCCCCCACAAAGGTCGGACGTGACGCGAATGATAGCGGCGGTCGGTCAACCGACGATTTTGAATAGGCAAACTGTTGATTTTTTTTCCAAAAGAGAAAAATGGTTGCGAGCAAGTTGTGACACCTGAACGAGAATCGAACCAAACGATGTCAAAAACGACGAACACGAACCGATTCAGACAATTCCATTGATGTCGACACGTAATTTGATGTACCGTTTCGAGGAATCGGCGAGAACGTGCAAACTGGATTAAATGGAGAACTACAAGATTTACGTGAATTAATGATGCCCTTTCAAGTTCATTATTGTTTCAATGCGAGGTTCTCCACGCTCAACAATTCGATACAGCATTGCAACTCGATACAGGCACTTGCATAACTTGACTCGGATTTTTTTTAATACAGGCTGTATTATAAAAAACGCCCCAAACCATAATTCCATTATTTTTAAAGACATGACAATTCTTCTTGTAAAAAAGTTGAACAGTTTCTTGTCATCTGTTGTTCGACTTAGATGCTCAATCAATGCTGCCCCTGTTTCACCGAAGGTGACCTTAATTTCAGTTTCTTAAATGTAATACCCTGTATATTTTAGTATTCTTAGATTCTTCATGAAATTGTCTCTCAACAAGTTTACTTACTATTATTTATCACTAACTTTTGATTTTAGACAATTTGATAATTAAATTATATAAAATAGGCTGTGGAAAGAATAGAACATTTTTATTTATTTTATCTAAGACAAGCAAACGATTGATAACGAAAAACTGTTCAACTTTGAGCAAAAAAATATTATAACGTCTTTAAAAATAATGAAATTATGGGGCGTTTTTTATAATACAGCCTGTATGTCAGAAAGAAATTAATTTATCCGCAAACGTAACGAAAGTGACCACTTTTATGTCATACCTTTCACCCATGGAGGAGATTCTATTTTTGCGCTTAAGCGTTTGATTATTATTTTCAACTTTGATAATTTTTTTAAACAAAACTTTTTGGTAATATTAAAAGAAATTGCACATATCTGTACCAAAAAAACTAATATCTTTTAAATTATGAAAAAAAAATCTCTCTTAGAAATTAGAAAGTTGAATAAAGTCCAAAATATACTGTAACACATTAAAAAATCTAATCTTAAAAAACATTTAATTTATCTTTTTAATTTTTGAAAACGAGCCATAAATACAAATTTTACAGCGCTTGCCGTTTTTATAATCACCCTGTATATCTTAATAATTTTCCACCAAAGTGCACTCCTTGATAGGTACCGATTTTTACTCTTAAAATTGAAATTAAATGAGCTGAAAAATTTTGACATTATTTGACAAATTTAACATTTTCTTTTACCATTATTTTTAAATCTATCTACAGACTTAAAACCTGTAACTGTTGATCTATGTAGAAACCTGTAACTGTTGATCTATGTAGAGACCTGTAACTGTAGATTTATCTGTAGATCTACAGACCTGTAGAACTACCTACAGACCTGTAGCTATAGATCAACAGGGTGTGTCAGAACTAGCGCCCCAGAGAAAAATTTCAAGGAACATCAAAAAATCTTAAAAACATTCTACCTGTCAAAAAATTTTGACATTTATTTTTTGGTATTTGATATTTTTTATGTCTATTTAATGATATTGTTGAACTTGAATATGTTTTTTTTTTATAATTATTTAGTAAAAGTACTAACATTTTGCCAATAAAAGCCAAAAAAAAAACAGAGTTACAATTTAGGATACAGCTTTCTTGTTTCCTCTTCTAATACCCTATAGCAAAAAAACTTCGAAAATTGTTTTTCCAACAGAAGTAAATAGAGTCAAAGTTCAAAATTTAAACTCTCATAACTTCGACATTTTTATAGATAACTTTTTTTAACGTTTTTTCCATGTTCCTGGTATCTTACCTTATAATCCATTTTATTAAAATTGGCATAACAGTAAGTCATGATTGAGTAAACCATGCTTTAAATGTAAAAGAGGCTTTACTTATTAAGGAACTAAATTTGTCACTAAAAAAGTGAGGTTAAGATAGTTAACAATTTTATTTGTAAAAATTTCACAGGTTTTCAGAGAGAGTTTTTGTCCATAAAAAGTTTAACACCCTGTTTTATCCTTTTGTAGGTGTAGTTTTAACACCAAAAACATACATTATTTGATTTGAAGAAAGTAACTTGGCTTTATTCAAATTGGTATACTGCATTTCAGTTGATAATAGAATTGTCAAGGTCACAAATCTACGGACCTGTAGACCAATCTACAGACCTGTAAATCTATCTACAGACGTGTAGATTTATCTACAGACGTGTAGATTTATCTACAGACCTGTAGATCTTTCTCCAGACCTGTAGATCTATCTGCAAACCTATAAATCTATCTACAGACCTGTAAATCTATCTACAAACCTGTAGATCTATCAACAGACCTGTAAATTTGTCTATGGCCCTGTAGATCTATCTACAGGCCTGTAGATCTATCTACAGACCTGTAAATCTACCTGGCACTAATTTTGGAGATTTGAATTAAATTTTATTTTCGATTTGTTTTTAATTTTGTTTAATCAGACTTTAACTGTGATTGGTTATTTTATGTTGGTGAGGCAGATCAAATGCCTCTGGCATTACCTACATACTCTGGATTGAAATTGTTGTTTTGTTTATTTCCTTAATGCATAAATAATTTTTTATACCTTCCAATTTTTATTTTCCCTCGTCAATAATTCAATAGTTACACTTACCTTTTCTTTGTCGATGACCAAAACGCTGTCATCATCATGCAAAATGATCACGTGATTTACCCTCGGATCGAAAGTAATATTCCGAATTGGTGAAAACCTAGCCGTCAATTGTTTCGGAATATTTCTTGATAAAAACCTCGAAAATTTCGTCAATTCTCTCCTATTCAAATCATATTCAATAATCTATAAAAAAAACATTAATTTTTGTCCATCTCCAAAAAATAACTTACATTATTATTATTAAATGCAACAACTAAATTCGTTGAATTTGGTTGAATAGCCATCGCAGTCGGACTTAATTTATATTTTGGTAATTTACAATAAAAAACATATTGATCATTCTTCAAAGTCCACACAGCAATATTACCTCTAACATCACCCCCCACCAAAAATTGGGCGGAGTCAGCCACCGCCAATAACACAATCGTATCCCCAAATTCTACAAACAAAAGCTAATCATTTGGTAACCCAAACAAAACGCCTACCTGATTCTGTATTTATATTTTGTATCAAGACAGTGTTACAGTTACTAGAGTCTAACCCCACAACCTGTAAACCCCCAGAATTTGGCGCCAAAATCAACCGATTATCTTTCGTAAATTTTGCATTGACACAGGGAGCCACCCCTAGCCCCTCTGACTCAATCGGGACTAATTTAGGGGTAGTTTCCCCACAATCTAACTTCAGTAACCTAACCCCTAATCTCGTACTATACAAAATTAGAGTACCATCATCCGAAATGGTACTACAAATAATCCCTTCCTTTTTTTCAACCCCTTCGTCGTCGGTCACCACTTTTTGCAACACCACCAACTTCCGGGGGGCTTTCTCGACTTGGTACAGCCCCGTGTGTTTATCACGCTCGCCCCCAGTCTCCCCAAGACTCCAAATTTCGATAAATTTGGGGTAACGTAACATCACGTACCGCGCTTTTGCACATATAGTCACACACGGGTTTTGCAAAATTGGGGGGTACTTGAGAAGAGTTTTCGGGGGGTGATAACTACAAGTCAAGTACCCGTCAACCCCACTCGAGTACAATTTATTGCCGTTGAGGGCGAGGGCGCGAACGTCGTGGTCGTGGATTTTTCGTTGGATGCTACGGACCCACTTATGAGCCCCTTCTTTGACCTCAATTCGGACATAATTGACTATGTTGGGGTCAATACCGGCGCAATAAAGGGAGTCTCCGTCTTCTGAGAGGCAAAGTGAAAGGATATCGGCGCGGTGTGATTGATATGATTCAAGCTGGGCCCCCACTTTACCATCCCAAACAGTCAAAATCCCACGGGAGTCGCCGCTGATTATTGTGAAGTCTTGGGTGATGGCAAGACACCACACTATAGTCGGTTTATTGTGCTCAGCACGGCCAGGGATCATTTTATGTAACGCTTGGTCTAAAAATTATAAGTTTTTTTTGGTACATTATTTAAAAAAAAATACTTGTTTTAACGCTCCAAATGCGGATCGCATCCATGCTCCCAGACACGATAAATTCTCCAGAATTATCAAACTTTATTGCCAAAATACGCCCCTCTTGCTTATCTAAAAACTTCTCAAACAACACCTCATCCTCCGTTACTTGGAAAATGTTCAAATATCCCTGTTCTGTCCCAATCGCGATTTGAGTTTTCTGTTTGTTCACATCTAGACAGAAAGCGGCCTCACCGGTGACCACAGACCGACTTTTCACATCCAATTTCACCAAATCGTACTCAACTAAAAGCCCGTGAAGCCCCACACTAAACAAGCGAGAATCGCACCATGCGAGGCCCTCAATACTAAAATTTTCAGTCGACGACGCAATTGTGCGTTCGATAAAGGCACAGTGAGTCAGATTCCATATTTCAATACTTGCATCAGACCTAAAATCGTTAAATAAATGAGTAGAACTAAAAAAGTGAGGTTATAATACCTCGACACGGCTAATTTATTTTCCAGAGAGAGAGCCATACAGTAAACTGCCTTAGGTTTAGGTTTATAAAATCGCACATTGTGGATCTTGGGATTCGACGGTGTGCCCATTTTTAATCAATTAAACACTTTCAAACACTAAGCATAACCTCAAACTTCACTCTCACGTGTTGTTTATTTTTTCAGTGACTTTAGTAGTATCAGATTGGTAGTGTTTCTGGTACTTGAGCCACCTTGACCGAGAGGTTTTTCTAATTTTTTTGTTTAATGCCACGCAAATAAAAATGTCAATTCTTATAAAAGTGTAAGTATTAATGTTTGTTTTTTGTTTGTGTGTTTGCATTGTACGCAACGTCTCTTTTTCGTTTTTTTTTACCACACTTGGCGCGTTTTTGGTGTCATAAAGTTGGTGCTCGTGTTTTTTGTTTGACACAACTTCAATAACCTGTGTCAAGTTGTGCAACTCTTGAAATGTAAAAAGTGTTGGATAAAACGCAAGTGAAACATTGAAAATGGGTCCCCCGAAGCGCTCCAGCAGCAAAGCCGAGGGCAAGTCGCGGAAGCGCAAAAAGGAGGAGGAAGAATGGACGTA
Organism: Tribolium madens; assembly: GCF_015345945.1. NCBI lineage: Eukaryota > Metazoa > Arthropoda > Insecta > Coleoptera > Tenebrionidae > Tribolium > Tribolium madens. The sequence continues at coordinate 12,498,749 of NW_025401069.1, forward strand.
CGAGGAGGAGGACGTGAACGAGTCTGAAGGGGCTGCAGTGCCGGGTGCTGCGGCTCGCGACGCCGAAAAGAACGACCAGAGCGTGCAAGAGGACGAATTCGGGGCCAAAGACTACCGCTCCCAGATGATTCTCAAGCCCGACAACGCGTCGAGACCGCTGTGGGTGGCCCCCAACGGCCACATCTTCCTCGAGTCCTTCTCGCCGGTTTACAAACACGCCCATGACTTTTTGATCGCGATTTCGGAGCCCGTGTGCCGGCCGGAACACATCCACGAGTACAAACTCACGGCGTATTCGTTATATGCCGCCGTGAGTGTGGGGCTGCAGACCAATGACATAATTGAGTATTTGAATCGGTTGAGTAAAACGAGCATTCCGGACGGTATTGTCGAGTTTATTAAATTGTGCACGTTGTCGTATGGGAAAGTCAAGTTGGTGTTGAAGCACAATAAGTATTTCGTGGAGAGCCCCCATCCGGAGATTCTCCAAAAGTTGTTGAAAGACCCGGTGATTCAAGAGTGTCGCTTGAGACGCAACGAGGAAGGGGACGAGTTTATAACCCAAGTTCAGGAAAAGAAAAACGTTCCGAGTTTTGTGGCTAAACCGGTCACTGGGGACCAAACCGACTCCTCCGCCGTCCCCGATGACATCACGAACTTTTATGACAAACTCGACAATGAAGAGGATGAAGATGAGTCGACTCTTCAAACTGTCTCATTTGAGGTCAATCAAGAAAAAATTGAAACGATCCAAAAACGTTGTATTGAGCTCGAGTACCCCTTATTGGCCGAGTACGATTTCCGAAATGACACGATTAACCCCGATATTAACGTGGATTTGCGCCCCTCGGCGGTGCTTCGCCCCTACCAGGAGAAAAGCCTCCGGAAGATGTTCGGTAATGGTCGGGCCAGATCGGGTGTCATCGTCTTACCCTGCGGCGCGGGTAAATCCCTCGTGGGCGTAACGGCGTGTTGCACCGTCCGGAAACGAGCTCTAGTTTTATGCAATTCGGGTGTTTCCGTCGAACAATGGAAACAACAGTTTAAAATGTGGTCAACAGCGGACGACAGCATGATTTGTAGATTCACCTCAGAGGCGAAAGATAAGCCAATGGGGTGCTCCATTCTGGTAACCACCTATTCGATGATAACACACACCCAACGAAGGTCATGGGAAGCCGAACAAACCATGAAATGGTTGCAGGAACAGGAATGGGGGATCATGGTACTCGATGAGGTTCACACAATTCCCGCGAAAATGTTTCGACGGGTTTTAACCATCGTTCAATCCCATTGTAAGTTGGGTTTGACGGCGACTTTGCTCCGCGAAGATGACAAAATCGCCGATTTGAATTTTTTGATTGGTCCGAAATTGTATGAAGCCAATTGGTTGGAGTTGCAGAAGAGAGGGTTCATAGCTCGGGTGCAATGTGCCGAAGTGTGGTGTCCGATGACACCCGAGTTTTACCGAGAGTATCTCGGGTGCAAAACAAGCAAACGTTTGTTGTTGTATGTCATGAATCCGAATAAATTTCGAGCAACGCAATATTTGATACGTTATCATGAAAGAAGAGGTGACAAAACAATAGTTTTCTCTGATAATGTTTTCGCTTTGAAACACTATGCGATCAAAATGAACAAACCGTATATTTATGGCCCCACCTCCCAAGGGGAGAGGATCCAAATCTTGCAAAACTTCAAATTCAATCCGAAAGTCAATACGATTTTCGTGAGTAAAGTCGCTGATACGTCGTTTGATTTGCCGGAAGCCAACGTTTTGATCCAAATCTCGTCACATGGGGGGTCCCGGAGACAAGAAGCGCAACGTTTGGGGAGGATTTTGAGGGCGAAAAAAGGGGCCATCGCCGAGGAGTACAACGCCTTCTTTTACACTCTAGTATCACAGGATACAATGGAGATGAATTACTCGAGGAAAAGACAGAGGTTTCTGGTCAATCAAGGCTACAGTTACAAAGTTATTACAAAGTTGGCAGGCATGGATGAAGAGCCTGATTTGATGTATAAAACAAGGGAGGAGCAAGGCCAGTTGTTGCAGCAAGTGTTGGCTGCTAGTGATATAGATTGTGAGGATGAGAAGGTCCCAGGTGAGGGTGGGAGAGGCGCTGGGGGTTCAGGGAATCGGAGGACGGGGCAAATGGGGTCGATGTCGGGAGCCGATGATGCGGTTTATTATGAGTATAAGAAGGGTGCAGCGAGTCAGCATAAGCATCCCTTGTTTAAGAAATTTAGATATTGAGTGGTTTGTGTTAATAAAGTTTTTTATTCTGATTCATTGTTTCATTTCTTATTTCCTAAATTGAAACCGAATATTCCTCTACGTTTTGTAACAAGATCTGGTTTAAAATATTGGAAATTTAATACATATAAAATTTTTAAGTAGGTTACCGTTGGTTTTTGGAATCATTACATGAAAAAAAAAGGATCAGAGTTGTTACATTTTTCGGGAAAATAAGTGTTTTCAATGGCTCACAAAGCCTGTAAAATTTGATGAAAATAACTTAAGTAGTTTTGAAAGAATGGATTTTAATTTTTATCCCGAAAAATTATCACCCTGTATATCCGCAAGGATGCTTTATAAGACTATCATTTATTTGACAAATAAGTGTTATTTATTATAAAATATAACCCTGTATAATTTGATTCAAAATTATCGAACCAATTCTTGAATGTTGATAGAAGACTTTTAAGTAAGCATAAAAAAAAAATTTTCGAGCCTTTTTTTGAGAAAAACAACTATCAATTTCCATATTATCATTTTAGTTATTTTGTTTCCGACGTTGTCAGATTTAATTTATTGTTGAATGTGCTACTTTGTTAAATAGGACACAGATAAGTGATTATTTTTCGACAAGTATCTATTCAATCTTGCAAGATCTGCCGTTTCCGCTAACTAAATTCAAAATTACAAATCTAAACGGTCAAAAATTTAATCCAAAATCTAATCTTTGAAAAGGAATATCTCGTCAAAAAAGGCTCAAACAATTTTTTGTCATGGGAACTTTTGAATCACCCTCTATTTGATTTATTTTCATTCAACTAATAAAAAAATAACATCATTTGATAGCTCAGTTTTGAGGTTCAAATATTGCTTCACATTTATGAATAACCCTGTATAAAATAAGGAACAACAAATTAATATTCTCTATTTTCTAGTACCGAACAAGCGAATTTTTAAAATCTAGTGAGTTTAGGTTTTCGGTGTTGGCACGGAATGCAAATACTTTTAGAATAAAAAAAAACAAAACCAAAACTTCTGATGCGTTCAAACTGACAATATTGTACCCTGCTGTGTTCCCTCAATAAAAATATTTTATATTTGTCGTTGCATTCGTCGAAATCGTTCGGAACTACGCCATCAAAAAATTTACCAGATGTTGGCAATATTGGTTATCTGTGACATTTCTTAAATGATGCGGTTTGATTTCACAGCAAGTATTTAATTTAATATTGAATATTTTTTTAAATTTCCAGGTAATTTAATAATTTAGAGGACATTGTGTTGCCAACCTAAATACACGTAAGTTCCCTAGCGCAAATTATTTGAATTTTTTTCGAATTTTTGACACTTTTTGAAATTGGTAGTGTATATCACACGGCCAGAAACTGTTTTGCAAGTGTAAGCACAACAAATATTCGATTGACATTTTGTTTTTCATTAGATTCAAATATCACTAAAATTGATCAAATTCAAACTTGAGAAAAACTCCATTTTTTCAGTCCTGGGGGCCACTTGTCTTCGCATTGGGCCATTCTGGAGCTACAGGGCGACCTAAAATCCCACAGCGACACCAGCTTCGAAGGCAAATTCATCGGCGACTTGCACTTTACAAAATCGGGGACTCCCGTACTAATAATCGGACACCACCTCATGTTCGGCAAAGAGATGAAAATGGAGAAACCTTTCGCCCTCTTAGAGAAACAAAACGGGGATGAAGGAACCGAATATATGGTCAAAACCATAATCACGAGGAAAATCATCTTTAAAACACGACCCAAACCAATCGTCAGTAATTAATTTATTGCGTCTATTTATAACTATTTTTTATAAAAGTTAATTAATAAATAACATTAAATCAGACTCGTTTGATCGTTTAGTTGCAAATCGAAGGTGGCAGGTATGGTGATTCCCCCGGTATCCACAGCCTCCTCCGAATGTTCCGTATTGAGGAAATTCTGCGTTTCGTCACTCGATTTGGACTCGTTATCTTCAACTGGCCGTTTTTCGACTTTTTGTTTCTTCTTCTTCTCCAATTCGTGACACTTGACGTGTGCTAAATACGACCGACAATTGATAGTCGTGTACTTACACAAAGTACACGCATAAGTCCCCTCTTTCCCGGGATGTTTATTGGCCAAATGGACTTTATAAGCCGACGTTTGAATCGACTGGTAGTCACAATACGGACACGAGTACTTCGCCGCCTAAAACAACCCGAGTAAAGCCGACCCTTTCCGACTCCCACCGACTCACCCCGAAGTGACGCATCGTGTGTTTCCGCAAACAATTCCGATCGCCGGTTTTATACTCGCAATAGGAACAATGAAACGGTTTATCCCCCGTGTGTTGGCGATGGTGCAACTGCAACATTTCTTTGCGGGCAGTTTGGTGCCCACAAATATTACAAATGAAAGGCTTGAACTTGTCATGGACGAATTTGATGTGCTTTTTGAGACATTTCGAATTGGCGAAAAATCGGTCGCAAAACTCGCACTGTTTTGTCGTAAACGAATCAGGGACTTCGTCGGGGGCCTTGTGCACAATTTCGTGATTTCGCAACTGATTCAACTGTTTAAAAGCCTTACCACAGGACGCACAAACAAACGGCTTTTCCTCATTATGAATGGCCATATGATTCATAACTCGCACTACAAAACAATCAGAAAAATCACCAGATTAGAGAGAAAAGCAGTGTTGCCAGGTTTGGTGAAATTTCACCAGATCTGGTGATTTTCAAGTTAGTTTGGTGATTTGGTAAAAACTTTTGTAAAAATTCTTGAAAATGACAATTTATTTTTGTCTTTTTTTAATACTTTTTCAACTAGAAACACAATTATTTCGCGAAATTTCGTTAAGAACAATTAAAAAATTCAATAAATTCGACCAAAAACGGCGTTATTTTTGCCTTTTTCAAGTGTTTAAGCATGTTTTTGAGATAAATACAAAGAAAATTCTAAAAAAAATTGTTGAAGCAGGCAAAAAATTACAAAATTAAATCGAAATTGATATTATTTTTAGCTTGTTTCGATAAACTTATTTAGTTTTTGAATCAGAGGCTCATTTATTTTGCAAAATCTTGCCCAAACACGCTTAAAAATCACAAAAATAATTGGTATTGATGTTGTTTTGTTTGTTTTACTCGATTTAACTGGTTTTTGTGTAAAATGAGACAAAAACAAGCCGAGAATGTTTTTGAGCATGTTTTTTTTGCGAGATTTCGCTAAAACGAACTAAGAAATCAACATATTAAGTCGAAAATTACATTAATTTTGCATTTTTTTGAAAGTTTTAGCATGTTTTTCAGCTCAAAAGTCAATTATTTCGAAAACAAGCCAAAAAAACATACTTTTTTCCTTTTTCGAAAGTTCAAGCAGATTTTTAAGCTGAAAACTGTTTCTTTGCGAGAGAAAAAAGATTATGTTATGATATTTTACCTAACTATTAGGCTTTAACTTGATTATTTCGTCAAATTTTCTAAAAGAAAAAATAATTGAAAATTACTAAAATGGTTAAAAATAGTTCCATTTGTTTTTTACAAAATATTACTAAACAAAGCCGAAAATGACAACTTATTTTAGTTTTTTTAAATGCTCTTTCAGCTAGAAACACAATTATTTTGCAAAATTTTGTCAAAAACAAGCCACAAATTCAACAAAATAGCCCAAAAACGGCGTTTTTTGTCTTTTCCGAATGTTTAGAGATGTTTTTGAGAGATAAAAATACAAAAAGATTGAAATATTGCATTGAAATAGGCTAAAAAATTACAAAATTACATTCAAATTGATATCATTTTTTAGTCAAAAAAATTACAAAATTAAATTGAAATTGATATTTTTTAGCCTGTTTCGCCCGACTTGCTTTGTTTCTGAAGAAAATTCTAAAAAAATTGTTGAAGCAGGCAAAAAATTACAAAATCAAATCGAAATTGATATTATTTTTAGCTTGTTTCGGTCAACTTACTTACTTAGACAAAAATAAGCCGAGAATGTTTTTAAGCACGTTTTTTGTAAGATTTCCCTACAACGAACTGAAAAATCAACATCTCAAGTCAAAAATTACATTACTTTTGCGTTTCTTGAAGGTTTTAGCATATTTTTTAGCTCGAAACGCAATTATTATAAAAACAAGCCAAAAAAACAAAGAATTAAGCCGAAAATGATATAATTTTGTGCTTTTTCACAAATTTTTAAACTGAAAACTCTGGTTTTTTGCGAGTTTGCCACAGCGCAGCGGGTCAAAAATCACTAAATTGGTATAAAAAAAGATTACATTATGATATTTTTACCTAACTCTTAGGCTTTAACTTGATTATTTCGTCAAATTTTCTAAAAGAAAAAAATAATCGAAAACCACACCAAATTGGTTAAAAATAGTTCTATTTTTTTGACAAGATATTACTAAACAGAGCCGGAAATGGCAACTTATTTTAATTTTGTCACAAATTCAAAAAAACGGCGTTTTTTGTGTTTTTAGAGTGTTTAAGGATGTTTTTGAGAGATAAAAACACAAAAAATTCAAAATAATGCATTGAAACAGGCTAAGAAATTACAAAATTATATTGAAATTGCTATCATTTTTTTGCTTATTTCGACCGACTTCGTTTCTGAACCAAAGGTTCATTTAATTTGCAAAATCTTGTCCAAACCTAAATAAAAACGCAATTATTTCGCAAAATTTTGTTAAAAACAAGTCGAAAATTCACAGAATTAAGCCGAAATGCATGTCATTTTTGCTTTTTTGAAGAGTTTAAGCGGTTTTTTAAGCTGAAAACTGCGTTTTTTTAACCGTACAAATCGTAATTTGGTGAAAATTTGGGGAATTTTTCGACCCAGATCTGGTGAATTTTGTTTTTGATCTGGCAACACTAGAGACAATTACCAGAACTGTAGGACTTGAATTCGTTGCACATCGGACACGTCAAGAGCCCCAAATCGATCGAATGGCACTTCCACATGTGCATACTACAAATCCGCCAAATCGAAAATTTGCTTTTGCACACGGGGCACATAAACTGTTTTTTGTTTTGATCGACGTGACAGTCCTCGTGCCGTTTCCGGGACTCCTCCTTGTCGAAACGCAGGGGGCACCCTTTTATCGAACACTTGACCTTACGTAACGCTTTCTGTTTTTTCAAAAGACTAGCGGAAATGGCCCGAGATGAGCGTTTTTGCTCAGTTCCACTTTCCGGTTTGTCTGGGGGGACTTTATCGGGGGTGACGGGGGTCGGAACCATTTTGTGTTGCTAATAAATAAATTAATAATAAAAAAATTGAGAGTAAAACTCACTGTTATCATATGTTGTTTCAAATCTTCTTTATTCGAGAATCCACTACCACAATCGCTGCAGATGTACAAAGTGTACTTCTTCCTATCTTTATTCACGTTTAAAATCGAGGTCATTTTGGTGCCATTGGGGGGCAAAGCCTCGTTCGTTGGCGGCCCTTGCAGGTCTTTCCCATGCTTTAAATTAATATGAGCGGTGATATCATCCACGTTTTCACACAGAAATGAGCAAAGTTTGCATTTATTGGCCTGGACTTGGGTATAAAAATTTTCAAAATTGACACTTTTCTCCTTCCCAACATTGAATAAATTTTTATTGATCGTGGTTACAGTCCCGTCGATGTTCAATAATTGAATCACTTCAACATTTTCCTCGTTTTCGGCCCCTTCCTCTTGACTGTCTTGCGTGTAAGTTATGGAATATGCGTCCCCATTGATCACATGAGTGACTGTCTTTTCCACTTCGTTCTCTTCCACTCGCAAAAGGACGTCGTTTGAGAGAATTAAGCGGTTCTGGTCCCCATTTGAGTAAAATGTGACAGTGTTGTCTTGTTTTGACTCATTTTGAGGGATATTTTCATTGTCTTCGGTCAATAATTGTACGTTGGTGCTAGTTGACTCACTATCGTTGTTCTCTGGGAAAAAAAGTTGAGTTTTTGGGGGTAAATGGCCGAAATTTACCGTCAGCAATGAGGGGGCCACTGAGCAGAATTGGGAAACCCTCAGACGGCCAATCTGAGGCAATCTCCGTGAAAATCGGCTCCACGGGGAAAGCATCGTTAAGACCATCCTCGCTACTGTGCAAAAGGTAATTGTGGGGGCCGTCATTGAACAACTTTAAATATGCCGTAGACTCATCCTCGGTGTCCATGACCCTACCAATGGGGCCTTAAATTGACCATTTCGCCATTATGTAATCTGAAAATGAATAAATTAATGATTGAGGTAAAAACAAGTGACATAACCTCACTTTTTTTTATTATTAAAGTTTTTAAACACGAAATTGTCTTTTAGACCGGTAGTAAGGGTCGTGTGTGGCTGAACTCACTTTTGTTCTGTATTTTACTTAGCAAACTGCAAAAAAACAGTTAAATCTTGAAAATAATATTAATTTGTGGTTATGTTGACTTCTCTGCGCGTGCGCAGTAAAGTCGTCAAGGTTAAAAAATTCAAAATATTTTCCAAAAGGCAAGTAAAACGACATTTTACTGTAATTACCTAGTTTATTAAGACTACTAACAAACACTATGGTCAATCACAGGACCCGTCAGCCCAGCCGTCTCTCCATCTCTCATTAACTTTTGAACAATCAAATTCAGGTTTTCCTATCTTATTATTAACTCTATTATGCAATCTACAAAGCCACTGACTTAGGTCTTCCTGACAGGCAGTTTGAGGCGGATCCACTTTAAGTCTGGAACAAGAAAAACAGTAAAATTCAATCTTCCAAGTCACATTCTTGTTACTCTTTGCGAAAATCTTCGGCACAAAAATCACACGGATAAAACTTAGAAAGCAATGTAAAAAAATTAGCCATGTCTTTCTCTTCAGTCCTGGTGGGGTTTTCAGGGTATTTAGCGGCAATTGTATGGAGGAGTCCCCACGAACTGCGCCCCAGCTCATCCTTATCTAAGGGACAATCACTACGAAATGTCCCCGGGCCTGTGGTCGAGGACACCTAAAAATGGTGCATTTTCAATAAGGGTTTCACCCATTTTAGGGGCTCACTTCTCCCGAACTTTCTTCATAAGCTTTGCGTCGTGCGATTTTCGCATAGTCTGAAAAACTTGAACATTGACGACACTTTTCGGTATCGAGGGGCGAAGGCCGGCGTGACATTATATCAAATGCATAATTTTTCAAATAAATGCAAGATTGGTTAAGTGGTGCAAAAATCGAAATGTCACCTTACTTGATGTCAAAATTAACCATTAAAAGAGATGCAAGATACGGTTTGTGACGAGCCAGACAAGGACAACAATAAATGTCAATCTGACATTTAAATGACAGAAGAAATGTAAACACAGCGTAGAGTCATAAAAATGAATATCCTTCCAAAGAAAAGGTAAATTATTGGGTTTGGTAATAAATTTGGTTTAGGAGTGAGTTTCCAGATGGCATGTCCGCTCGAAAGACAACATTGCGCGGGTGCGGAGGGACGAGGCCAAAGCAGCTGAAGAAGAAAAAGCGCGAGAAAATCGAGCCAAATTAGCCGAACGGGAAGCCCGAACCGAGTTATTGAGACAAAAGGCGCGTGAGCGTGTCCCCACTAACGATTTTATTCCCTTGAGTAAAGAGGAAGCCCCCGCACAAACCACCCATGTCAACTTCTTCCAAGAAGTCGAAGAAGGCATTGCAGAAACCCAAACCACGAATAAAGAACACGAAAAAGAAGTCAAGGAAGAGAAAGAAAAGTATGAGAAACAGATCGGTTACTTGACTTACTTGGGGCAAGACACGAATGAGGCTTTGGGGAAGAAAAACTGGTACGATGAACTACCAGACAGGTTTAGAAATGATAAGACCGAAGTTGGGCTCAAAAGCAAGCTTCGGGAGGATCCTCTAAGTGTCATGAAGAAGTTTCTGGGGGATTCTGGGGGCGTGAAGAAGAGTCAAGAACCCGTGCATAGAGCCGTAGCCCTGACTCTTAAAACGATTGAAAAGAAGGCCAAAAAGAGGAGTAGCAGTGAGGAGAGGAAGAGTAAGAAACACAAAAAGAAGAAGAAACGGAAGAAACATTCCAGTGATGATTCTGAGTCCGATTCCGATTTTGAGAAGAAACGCAAATTGGAAGTTTTGAGGATGGAGAGGTTGAAACGTGAGAGAGAAGAGAGGAAGCGGACTGAAGGACTTTTGGCGAAATTGCGAGGAGAGAAAACCGAAGAAGAAAAGCCCCAAAGTGTTGGTAAAAAGTACAATAATCAGTTTAATCCAGAACTGGCGAGGCAGAATTATAAATAAATCGAATTGAGACAAATTATTTCGTTATTTTTCTACTCTTAGCTCATAAATTTGTATGTAGGCCTCCGTCAGGGTGATCATCTGTGGTAAAATATCCGTGACATGTAAGTCCTGCATCTCGTACCACTTTCCGGTCGATTTTTGCAAAATATGAACCCGGTAAGTGCCTTTTCCGGGCTCCCCGTCGTGAACAATATTCGCGACCAAGTCATAAACCGTGTGTTTATGTTTCGCCCTAATTTCCGGTGTTAGAAACTCCCCAAAATCGACATTCCGGACCGGAAAATTCACAATTGTGGGGTTTTTCTCCACGTAGAAGGTATTTTTCGTGAACCTCTTGATGTACAAGATCAAATAAGGGGGCAATCGCGTGATTTCAAACTTCTTCAAGAAGTTTTCCTTGTAAGTCTTGTACTCCTTCTCGGTTTGTCCGTTAAACTTGGTGAGTAGTTGATACAAATTCACTTGGGGGATGATATTTTCCCGGAATTCATCGATGAAAAGGGGCGGTGGAGGCAAGTCGCAGGTGAGGTACAAAAAGGGGGATTCCGTGATGATTTCCTGGTACTCGGGGGTGGCTAAAAGCATGCGTTTTTGTCTGTCGTCGAGCTCCGTCGGGGGGATTTTCCTCGTGTAGATTTTCATGTTTCCGAGGAAGGATTGGTAGATAATCGAGCTGTTTTTCTTCTTGTTTCCGTTGAGGGCCCGGTGTAGGGCGTTGAGGAACCAGGAGAGGAAGTCGATGGGGTCCCCCTGTTGCGTGATCTGAAACCGTTTCTTGCTCCACAAGACCACAGCTTGGAGCATTTCGTGGGGGGACACGTGCGCTTTGAAATTCCGGGGGTTCCACAACTTGCGCATGAGCTCGCCGTAGCGCTGCACTAGGAGGTAGGAGGAGTCGCCAGGGGGGCGTCGGATCTTGCTGTAGTTCTCCTCGCGCAGGAAGTAATTACGAAGGGGGACCACTCGCGAAAGGGCTTGCAAAACAACGTTGCAGTAGTCGTTGGCTTTGATGTTGTTCAAGCCCACGATGCCGGGCATGTAGAGGGAGCCGTCGATGGCCCGAGACATCTTCGTGCTGTTGTCCAAAGTACTGATATGTTCCTCGGTGAATGTGGGGTTTAGGAGATACTTAATGTCATCGAGGGACGAATCTAGGGACTGACTTATCAGAAAAATCGCTTTGTTACTCAATATTGTTACCAATAATTTCGTAATTGTCGGGCAAGCAATAAAACTTCAAGGTGTGCAAGTTGAGGAAAACGTGGTGGCCTTCAGCCACCGAATGTGTGTAAGCATGGGTATTTGTGCCTCTGCCTTGGAAATACTTCCCGCAAACGAGACATGCATAAACGTTGATGCGGGTCAGTGACACTGAGCACAGTTTCTCGAAGTCAAAATCGAGATATTGCCGGTTAATGGTGTCCAAATAGGGGCAAAGTCGGTGGGTTGGGGGCTTCACACCTGCAACACACGAGTAAACAAACGCACTTCGGCCACTTCTAGTACCTTTCTTATCACTTTGTGGGGGCGAATTGTCAGATTCGGGCTCAATTTCGGCTAAAATTGGACGATTTATTAACGTTTTCGAGGTTATGTTTACCTACGTTTCGGGACGTTTGATTCGGTTTGGGGCCCCTCAGTCCTGGGTTTTTTCATGACGGGTTCATCATCTATTTCCATTTTTGTCACGTTTCATTGATTGATGTGAGATTAGGTTACGCAAAAGCTGTTTTTGTAGTGTTTCCGCAAGTTTGAGGTTATATTTACTGTCACTGTGTCAATGGCATTGAAATAAAGTGCCGTTCACACTGAACCGGTTAAAGGCAGTTCACGCAAAATTATAAAAATACTTTATTCAAAACAAAATAAAATTACAATGGGTTACGCTTTGAGACTAACTTTCTCTTCTTCGGTGGTTTTTTCATCGTAGTCGTCGACTTCCCCTCTTAGTTTTTTCTGTATGTCTTCGAGGGTCTTTCCTTTGGTTTCGGGCACGAAGAAATAAATAAAAACTAGTCCAAGAAGTGAACAAACCCCGAAACCGTAAAACGAGACATGTAGTCCGTATTCCACTTTAGTTATTTGTAAGTACTTCGAGGCCACTGTGGCCATCACACTGAAATAAACATCCGCCAAGCAAAGCGCGAAAGCTTTCACGTTTGTGGGGAATAACTCCCCTAACATGCAAATCGGGATCGACTGCATCCCTAAACTGAACAATATCACAAAAGCTAGAAGCCCTACAACGGCCACGATCGAAAATGAGCTAGTATCTATGGACGTTTCGTTCAAAATGTAGAAATAGGTCCCCTCGACGAAGAGGGCCAAAGCCGAGCCCGCCATGGAGATGAGCAGCAGAGGTCTTCGACCGGCCCTATCCACGATACTCGAGGAAAACATGGTGAGGACGAGTTGGATGGAGTAGTAGATCATCACAGCGTAATGGGCGGAAATGTGGTCCCCGGCAGTTTGGAAGATCTCATGGGTGTAGAAGGCAATAGCGGTGGTGCCGGCCAACTGCTGGAAGCCCCGGAGCCCCCCGATGATCAACACCGCCTTCCGGTTGCTCTTCACCCGGAACAAATCGACGAATCGGCCTTTGTGGGACTTCTCCTCGGCCTGGATCGCAGTGCGAATCCGGTGCAAGTCCCCGGAGACATCCTTGCCCTTCTTGAACCTTTCCAGGGCCCTCCGGGCCGCGTCTGGCTGGTCCCTCATCAACAAATAGTACGGACTCTCCGGCATCCACAAGAAGGTGATAAAGAGGATTGCGGGGACCACGGAGGAGATCAAGGCAGTGGTTTTGATGCTCAAATACGAGCCAATCACATTGATTATGAGAAAACCGGCGATCCAGGTCACCGAGCAGCTGGAGCCGAGCATCCCCCGCACCTGGGGGTCGGCGATCTCCCCGATGTACATGGGGACCACCGTGAAGGTGACCCCGTCGGCGATGCCGGCGATGAGTCTGGCGATGTAGAGCACGACAACACTCCGAGCAAAGGCCACCATGATCCAGGAGAGGAAGAAGGGGACGGCGGTGGCAAGAATGGTGCGTTTTCGCCCGAGGATGTCGACGATGGTGGCGGCGGTGAGCGAGCCGATGACGGCCCCCACGAGGGGCATGACGGCCAGGTTCGAGCCCTGGTTTTCGTCAATGCAAACGGTGCAAGAAGCGTTGTTTTTCAGCTGGGGGAGGCTGGGGGATGACCAGCCGTAGATCATGCCGTCGGTGACGATGGCCAAGGTGCCTGCAAAACATTGCGTTATTGAGTTGTGAAAGCGAGTTTCTCTATTTTGCAAGGAATTGCATTTTTTAGATTGAATTCTGGTTTTTTGGGGTCATCAAATTTCGACATAAAAAACAGGTAGGGTGTATTATGGGAATTTTCGGGTTCAGGTAGAGACCTTCAGTTCAAGCAGCTGTTCTTTTGTTGATGACTCGAGTGATGATTATACAATAAATCATTAATAATAAACAACTTGAATAAAAAACCAAACGGGTTATCTTTTCCTGTAATGCTTTGGTTTAGGTTTAAACTTGTTTTGACCAGATTGTTGTAGGTAGAAATGTTCATTACCTATCAAATCTATAATTTGTTTTTTTTCCTATTCGAAAAACACACAATAGGAACTTAAAGAAGTAAAAAAAGAATAAACATTAAAAAAAATTTCCATATCTAACTCAAATAAAAATCTTCCACATTAAAAAATTAAGAAAAAATTGGTCTTGGTTATGAAATAGTATATTAAAATCAATGAGAGAAATTCTTTTGTTCTATTTTGCAATTTTTATGCTGAAAAAAAAATTAAATTTAGGGAATTTTGCGTTAGTTGGTGACAGGTAGTAGTGTGAAAAATTCAACTCAACTCACATTTAATGTTAATGTTAATCGAGAAATGAATTTTTTTTTCAAATTGGCCACTGAAAATTCTGGAAATTGATAAGTTTTTTTGAAAGTAATTTACTTGTCTGTTACCAACATTAAATACACTAAAATTAGTATAAAAAAAATTAACAATTGCTGCAATATCTCAAAGATAAGATTGGTGTTAAAAGCCTTTCTCATTATTAATAATTTATCAATTTTCACATTCTTGAATTATCTCTTTCAAAAAACTGTGTGTAAAATATGTGTGGAAAAAACCAGTCCGGATATAATTTAATATTCAGTATCTAAGTATGATTAAATTAAGTTGACAAAATAAACAACTGTTTGAGGTATGTTTTCTTGTTATTGTTTATTCTTGGAAGGTTGTTTGCTCATTTTACTTACTGGGTTTATTCCGTACTGAAAAGTTGAAAAAATAAGATGAAAAACATAACAAATACGAAATTTTGCAATTTTTAAATGAGTCCCCTTGTATCTTTCATTTTTATTTTGATACAAATTATTGCTCAAAAAATAATAAGTCCCTGTCACTTTTTTACAGAAATATTTGTTACTTAAACTAAAAAACAATAGGTAAATAAAATGAAAATAGAAAGAAGAAGTACAACGGAAAAAAATATTCAAACGTTATGTTAACAATATTTTTATTTACTGTTGCGAATATTGCGAAAAATTGCAACCCCATATTCTACATCGAAAAATAATACTAGTACAAAAATATAAAAATCTAGATAAAGTAATTGACGAAAAATAAGCACTTTTAGTGGTTCATAAAACCTGTAAATTTTTTTGAAAACACATAAATTGGTTAAAAGTGGGTTTGGAGGAACTAATAGATTTTAATTTTTATCATAAAACTTTATCACCCTGTATATCCGAAATGAAACGTTTATTTGACAAATTAGTGTTATTTTGCGATGTAGAATAAGTATGTGGTTTCAATTTTTGGCAATTTAAAAAAACACCCTGTATTAAAAAAATGAAAATCGACTGTCTCTAAAGTGGATCATCATTCATTTATATGAATGCAATTATATTATTTTTGCATTTCTCGAGCGTCTTAATACATTTTTCAGCAAGAAACACAACTATTTTGCATAATTTCGTTAAAAACAAGCCAAAAATTTAACAAAATAGACAAAAAACGGCGTACGTAATTTTTGCCTTTTTCAATTGTTTAAGAATGTTTTTGAAATAACAGTAAGGAACAATCACCAAATTTTGGTTGGTATGAGTGGCACAAAAGCCCCACGTTCACGTTATGCAAGTGTAATATACCGAGTGACCACGAATGAATGTTTGAGTTGGTAACAAAGTATTTTTTCTGTTGCTTCCAGTGTTGCCAGATCTGGTGAAACTTCACCAAGTTTCGTGAAAACTTTAGTAAAATTCTAATATCTGGTGATTTTTTAGAAATGAAAAAAAAAACTGTTATAACTCTGCGGTTGCAAAAAGAAATTAATACATTAATTTTTTAATTATTGATACGTATTGTAAATTAAATCAAAAATAAACAACACTGTTTTTGTATTTTTTCGATCATTTTCTACGTTTTTCAACTCGAAATTTGATTATTTCATCAAATTTTCTCAAAAAAAAAATCGAAAAACCACCTGACCTGACCTATTAAAAATAGTTATAAATACATATTTGTTTTTTAAGAAATTTTACCAAATAGGTTAAAATTGGCAATTATTTATTTTTACCTTTTTCTAATGTTTTATCTAATACGTACATATTTCACCAAGAAACACAATTATTTTGCACAATTTCGTTAAAAACAAGCCAAAAATTCAACAAAATGCTAAAAATGGCGTAATTTTTGCCTTCTTCAATGTTTTTGAAATAACAAAAAAATTTGAAAATTTTTGTTTTAAAAAATAACAAACTTAAATCGAAATTGATATTATTTTATTGCTTGTTTTGCTCGTTTTTTTAATTAATTAAAAATTATATTATTAAATTATATAATAACATAACATAATTATTATTGTTGTTTCAGTAAAAAAAATAAGTTAAGTTAACTAAGTTTTAGAATTTTCTTATCACACCCAATTTTTTATTTAATAATGTAGGTCATACGATCGAGTATTTACCCAGCATTTTTGCTCATTTTGTTACAAAAAACTTTATCACTTTATTATACCGAATTAATCTCGAGATGAATGCATTAAATAAAAAGCCACCTATTAAAATAATTACTTTACGAACCAAATTGTATTACGAAAGATAGCTGAAGGTAATTACAGTGTGGTCAAAAAAAACAGTTAAGTATCAATCCGCAAGTCGCACCGTAATGGAAATTTCCAGAAAACCCATATTTGAATTAATTGTTTATCCGCAAGTCGCGTACTCTTTAGTCATCGAAACAAAACACCTTTGTTTTCCAAACGTTACCCCAAGCGTTGACCTCATTAAAAAAAAAAAATTCGGCCACATTTGAATATTTTTGCATTTTGCAAACTTTCACAAGTTGACACGAATCAATAAACAGCAAGAAAATCGATCAAACTCACCTGTGACAGCGGCAATGTACTGCAAAAGGGGACTACCCTTCGTTTCTGACGTCATGTTGTCTTCTATCCCGTCTAAAGGCTCCGCACGAACTGAGTCTCTGGAAAAAGCACCACTGAGAACCTGCGCTAATCAAGGTCGCGAGCACGATTTGCAAACTTTCCAAGCTCCTGAGTCAAAAATCCGGAATTTGCGATAGCAAAAGACAGTTATCTTCGGTTTCCGGTGAAATTGACTCATTTCGGTTTTAATTATTCATGTGATAATAGCTTCATTTTGATCATCTTTCTACCTTGAGAGTAGCCTTGGATTTGAATCTTTGTTAATATTGGAATTATCAAGTGTGCGAAGCTCGTGCCGGAGCAGGACCGGACTTGGGTCAACGGATTCGTGATTTTTCTAAATTTCAGGGGTCACGAATTTGCTTAAACCTGACACGGTTTTATTACTTGCAAAATGAACAAAACTTGTTGATTTTAATTATGCATGCGCGCCTTATCACTAACCCACAAGCATTTTTTCGTTTTTTGTGATTATTTTAATATTGGTGATGAGAGACTTGTCTGCAGGAAAATCGATAGAATTTGACGCAAGTCAATCCAATATTAAAATTCACCAGTCCGGCCCTGACCTAGTGGACGACAGCATCAATTATTAAAATTTATGATTATGAGAGTCACAAAAAAATTAACATTTCAATTCTCCCTCAAATCGAATTAAAATTCTTGGACATCTCATCGTAATCGATAAATTCCAGACAGGGCGGCACCACAAAAGACCAAACTTTGACTTACCCACAACAAAAATAAAATTTATTTTTTGAAACTAAACACAAAGAAAATTTTTGAAATGAAACCACTTCCAACCAGTTCGAGTGAGTGTCGTTCAACGTCTGCGTGCAATTTCACTCAAATCATCGCCGTGGAGGTTTAGAAGTTTAGAGTGTTGATTGTGGCCTCCAGCATCCACGAAAAACAAACTCAATACGCACTAAATCGGTGCAGAAAAATGGCTATTTTGAACTTGGCCGTCCTTCTATTTTCGGGTTATTGTCAATGCTTGTAGATTCGCCAGAATGTGACGTCGAGTGGAAAACTACCAGAGGAGCGAGTTGCAGCAACGGGATTTAATTATTTTTTTCAATAAATTTTGGTTGGTATGAGTGGTACAAAAGTCCCACGGTCACGTTATGCAAATGTAATATACTGAGTGACCAAGAATGAATGTTTGAGTTGGCAACACAGCATTTTTTTCTGTTGTTTCCAGTGTTGCCAGGTCTGGTGACACTTCACCAAGTTTGGTGATTTTCATACCAGTCTGATAATTTGGTGAAAACTTTGGTAAAATTCTAATATCTGGTGATTTTTAGAAATGAAAAAAAACAGTTACCTATAACTGCGGTTACAAAAAGAAATTAATACATTATTTCTTTTCGATAATTTTCTGCGTTTTTCAACTCGAAATTTAATTATTTCATCAAATTTTCTCAAAAAAAAATCGAAAAACCACCTGACCTGACCTGTTAAAAATAATTATAAATGCATATTTGTTGTAAGAGATTTTAACAAATAGGTTTAAAATTGCCTGTTTCTAATGCTTTACATTAGAAAACATTTTTCAGCAAGAAATACAATTATTTTGCATAATTTCGTTAAAAACAAGCCAAAAATTTTACAAAATTGACTAAAAACGGTGTAATTTTTGCCTTTTTCAATGACAATGAGGAAAAATCAACAAATTTTGGTTGGTATGAGTGGCACAAAAGCCCCACGATCACGTTATGGAAATGTAATACATATACCGAGTGACCAAGAATGAATGTTTCAATTTTGCGGTTGCAAAAAAAAAAGAAATTAATACATTAATTTTTTAATTACTGATATGCATTGTAAATTAACTCAAAAATAAACGTTTTTCAACTCGAATTTTGATTATTGTTAAGTACCAAATTTTCTCAAAAAAAAAATCGCAAAACCACCTGACCTGACCTATGAAAAATAGTTATGAATACATATTTGTTTTTTTAAGAGATTTTACCAAATACCTAGGTTAAAAATGGCAATTATTTACTTTTACCTTTTTCTAATGCTCTACATTTTTCACCAAGAAAAACGATTATTTTGCATAATTTCGTTAAAAAAAAGCCCAAAAATGGCGTAATTTTTGCCTTTTTCAATGTTTTTGAAATAACAAAAAAATTTGAAAATTTTTGTTTAACATGTTAAAAAATAACAAACTTAAATCGAAACTGATATTATTTTATAGCTTGTTTTGGAACCAGAGGGTCATAAAATTTTGTCCAAAAATACTAAAAAATCACAAAAAGAAATGATTTTGTTGTTATTTTGTTTGTTTCACTTGATTTAACGAGTTTTTAACAAAATCAAGACAAAAATAAGCCATGAAACTACAAAATTTGGTCGAAAATGCTGTTACGTTTGTGTACTAACCAAACCAAAAATTCAACAAATTAAGTCAAAAATTATACAGGGTGTCCCAATGAAAACGAACCACCTCGAATATCCCAGAAACTAAACAGACTTTGCAAAAACGCCGAAACCGGTCAGCTTTTCAAAACTTTTTACCAAAATTGAAACAGACCATTCATTCATGAGATACAGGGTGTTCTAATAAAAACGAACCAGAAAGAATTTGAAAAAAAATGAAACGGGTTAATTTTATTTTAAAAAAGACATTTTTTGACACAATTTTGTATCCGAAGTTGTAATTCTGTTTAATGTTATTTATGGTTTTTATGGGCAAGATTTTTGTACCTTTACTAAATAATTATAAAAAAGCATATACAAGATTATCAGCATCATTAAATAGTCATAAAAAAATGTCAAATGTCAAAAATAAATATCAAATGTTTTTGACAGAATTTTTTTCTGGGGCGCGAGCTTTGACACACCTGTATTTTTGTGATCTGGCAACACTGGTTGCTTCTAATGAAATGTCAAGCTATCAACAACCGGAAGTAATAGAAACTTGTTTTTTTGCTAATAAAATTTTGCAAAATTGTAATTTTGAGACGCAAAATCAAACCCAAATATCGCTATATCAAACTTACATTTAATAAAAATTATTTTTTCATAGAAAAAATATTGTTTAACTCACGGTATAAAATACAAAACAATTAAGTAGGCAACAAATCAGTCTTATCACACTTCTCCACTTTCGCTCTTCTCCTCCCCCTCCTTTCCTGTTTTCCCCCCCAAATACTGCTGGATCTCCTCGAGACTCTTCCCCTTCGTTTCCGGTACGAACGCCACGATGAAGACCAACCCCAAGAGACAACTTCCGGTGAAGGCATAGAACGGGACATACATCCCGAAAGAGTCTTTGACAATTTGGAAGAACTTTGACACAATTGTGGCCATCACACAGAAGTAAATATCGGCTAAACACAAGGCGAAGGCTTTGACATTGGCTGGGAACAACTCCCCTAGCATCAAAATGGGGATGGACTGCATCCCCGAGCTGAAGAAAACCACAAACCCGATGAGGGAAATAACGGGGATGCATGTGAAGGGGGAGACATCGATGGCAGTTTGCGTCTTGATGAAGAAGTAGGTGCCTTCGAGGAAGAGGGCGCAGGCCGAACCCGTCAAAGACAGGACAAGAAGGGGCCTCCTGCCGGCTTTATCCACGATACTTGAACACAAAATCGTGAGGAGGAATTGGACGGAGAAGTAGATAACAGTGGCGAGTTCGGAGGAGATGTCGTCTCCGGCCTCTTTGAAGATGTGTTGGGTGTAGAAGGTGATGGCGGTGGTGCCGCTGAGTTGCTGGGCCCCCCGGAGGGCCATTATGATGTAAACGGCCTTCCTGTTGCTCTTCGTGACGAACAAGTCGAGGAATTTCCCCGTGTTTTGCGTTTGGGCCTTGACGGCCAAACTGACTCTTGTTAACTCAACCTCCACGTCCTCCAACCCACGAAGACGCTGCAAATTCCGCTTGGCTTCGTCCTTTTGGCCTCGCATGACTAGATAATACGGACTTTCGGGCATCCAAACGAAGGTTAAAAGTGTCAAAATTGGGACTATGGAGGAGACTAGCGCCGTTATTGTGATACTCAAGTAGGACCCAATCGCGTTGATGAGGAGAATACCGAAGATCCAGGACGTGGAAACGCCCGAACCGAGGAGGCCCCGGATTTTGGGGGCGGCGATCTCGCCGATGTACATGGGGACGGCGGTGAAGGCCCAACCGTCGGCGATGCCGGCGATAAAACGAGCGATGTATAAAATGGTAAGGGAGTGCGAGAAGGCGATCATTATCCAGGCGGCGAAGAACGGGAAGCAGGTGAGGAGGATGGCACGTTTGCGGCCGAGGATGTCCACGACGGTGGCGGCGAGAAGCGAACCGATGAGGGCCCCCAACAGGGGCATGACGGCCATCCAGGAGCCCTCGGAGTGATTCATGGTCAAGGTGGAGTTCTCCAGGCGCTCCAGGACCGGCAACGAGGGCGAGGGCCAGCCGTAGTGCATCCCGCTGGTGACGATTGTCAAAGTCCCTGAAGCATAGGCACCCAGTTATACACCGACTTTTATGAAATAATATTATTATCATTTTTTACAATATATTTTACAATTTGTGTGACTAAACAATGATAATTAAGATTTAACACACACGTATTTTTCTTAATTACACAAAAAAATGAAGTGTTAGATAGGCAACCAGTCATACACAAAAAATCAAAATGGCACTCAGTTAAAAAACTTTTCACAGACTCTTTAAAATATATTTTCTGTAATAAAACCTTCATGAAGTTTCACATTTAAGGTCCATTCTTTTGATACACATCACAAAAGCGCGTTTAATTTTTTTATCATGGTATCATTTATTAGCTTGATTTTATAAAATGGCCCCTTCGTTAAAATTCAACAAATTAAGTCAAAAATTATACAGGGTGTCCCAATGAAAACGAGCTACCGTAAATGTCTCAGAAACTAAAAAGACTTTGCAAAAACGCCGAAACAGGTGAATTTTGTTTCCGAGGGGAACATTTTTTGACGTAATTTTTAAAGCACCCCCAGTAACCCCCACGCACCCCAACTTTAAAAATTTATATAGCATTACCCTACTTGTGGCACATCAAATGAAAGCTTTTCAAAACTTTTTACCAAAATTGAAACAAACCATTCATTCATGAGATACAGGGTGTTCTAATAAAAACGAACCAGAAAGAATTTGCAAAAATAACGAAACAGATTAATTTTATTTTAGAAAAGACATTTTTTCACACAATTTTGTATCCAAAAATGTAATTCTGTTGAATGTTATTTATGGTTTTTATTGGCATAGGCACCCAGTTATACACCGACTTTTATGAAATAATATTGTTATTACTTGTTACAATAATTTTACAATTTGTGTAACTAAACAATGTTAATTAAGATTTTACACACACGTATTTTTCTTAATTAAACAAAAAAATAAAGTGTTGGACAGGCAACCAGTTATACAGAAAAAATCAAAATGGCGCTCAGTTAAAAAACTATTCACAGACTCTTCAAAAATACATTTTCTGCAATAAAACCTTCATGAAGTTGCACTTTTAAGGTCCATTCTTTTGATACACATCACAAAAGCGCGTTTAATTTTTTTATCTGTTAAATATATCGTTTTCATTCATTACCTTGATTTTATTAAATGGCCCCTTCGTTAGATAAAAAACTACACAGAAGTAATTGTGAGGGTAATGGGAGTATTATCACAGTTCAAGGTCAAGTTTACAGACGTCTCGGCGTCGTCTTTTATACCAGGCGCGTCCACAAACTAATAAATCAAAAAAGCAAAAATTCTAAATTTTTTATTCCCAAAAACGCGGTTAAAATTACCTCCACGAGTTGGTCATAAATCAAATATTTGTTTGGCATCCAAGTCGGGTTTAAGAATAGCCGAATGGGAGTTTTGGCTGGTTTTTTCGGTGAGTCAATTTGCGCACCGAAAAAATCAAATTTCGCATAAATAAAGAAAAATAGAGGAAACTCACCGGTGAAGGCCGCCAGATACTGGCATAAGGGCTTGCCCTCGGGCACTTTGGAGTTGAAACTCGTGGCTATCTTCATTGTTTTAGGATTTGGTCCCTTTGGAATTTTTTTTCAACATGATAATCGCGCTGAGAGAGGGTTTACGAATGAATGGGAGTGGGCCACCGGCGGGTTTAAATAGCTAGTGCCAGGAAAATACCCGGAGTAATTGGTGAGCGAGTCGGCACAGCTGATTCGAAACATGCGAGATCGAATTGTAGGGAAATGTGCCAAAATCACCAGTGAGAATAACGATTTTTTGGGGGAAGATCGAACAGCCTTGGCAGCATTTTTTCAGCAATGTGTTTGAAAGGCTTTGACCCCAAATAATGTGTCAAAGTTTCAGCACCTACAAAATTAAAAAAAAATTAAACGAGATTTATTAGTTTACCTTGTATCGGTTTACGTAAGAAGTTTATTGTTTAATTTCCTAATAAAATAAGAAATTTAATAAGTTTTCCACTAGGGGTAAACCGCTGCACATTTTGTACGCCATAATTCCATTTATACCGATAAATTTAAATAATTCCAAATAATTCCAAAAAATAAAAGTAAACTGATGTGGATGTGATATTTATAGTATGTGCTTAACTAAATAATTTTCTGATATCATTTTATCCTATTAGCGTAAGTTTTTTACTATGTGGGTACTCGTATATTCCATATTATATTTATATGTATATCAAAATTGCTCTATTTGTAATTATTTTTTATACTTTTGACTTTTGCTTTTTTATCTAATCTTTTGTTTTTAATAACTACATGGTATTATTATTAAAGAAAGTGAACACAATTAACATAAAAAAAATTATTTTGAAAACGTGATGTAAATAAATGTTCTAGTAAAGTAAAATAATAATAATGTAAATAAAAATAAACAATACATAAAATCCAAAAATGCCAATTAGGTACACAGACTGTTTCAAGTCTTCATACTCAATATTAATTATTTTAATTCATTCCTTATTTTATTGAAAGTTAAGTTAACTTCTTCTGAACAGAACAAAATAGGACTGAATAAATTATATACAGGGTGTGTCAGAACTTGCACTCCAGATAAAAATTCCAAGTTAGATAAGATACCAAGAATATGGAGAAAGTGTTTAAAAAATGGTACTTATCTGTCAAAAAAATTTGACATTTTTTCATGTCTATTTAATGATTTTTTTGTAATTATTTAGTAAAGGTACAAAAATTTTGCCAATAAAAGCCTCAATAGCATTAAACAGAGCTACAATTTAGGATACAACTTCCTTGTTTCCTCTTCTAATAGCCTGTAGCAAAAACTTGGAAAATGATTTTTCCAACAGAAATAAATAAAGTCAAAGTGCAAAATTTAAACTCTCATTACTTCGAAATTTTTATAAATAGAATTTTTTTAACATTTTTTTCATGTTCCTGGTATCAGTGGTATCTTACCTTAAATGATATTTTTCTCTGGGCCGCGAGTTCTGGCGGACCTGTAGGTAACATTTTTTTTTAAATGTGTTTTTAAATTGCCATTTGTTACATCATTTTTCTATTACTTTGCCGATATACCAGTTGGCTTCATAATATACCACCTAAAAATTATTAATTTTAATATTTTACGCTACATTAATATTACTTTCTTCTTCTTCTTCTTCTGTGTCTCTTTTTTGCGCTTAATTCTGTCTTTAACACTTTTTGGGGATTTAGTTCTTTTTTTTTGTTTTTACTTGAAATAAATCTTGGAAGTCGATCGGTACTATTCGTTTTTTACTCGTTTCAAGTAATCAACAGACTTAAAATTCATGCATTTGCATGAATACTTTTAAGAATTCCAAAGAATTTCAAACAATAATTCTAAATAATTCAAAACAAATAATAAATAATTTTAAATTTTCACGTACCTAATTTCACCACCCCGTACACCATGATTTACCTACCTCTCGGTTTTTCATGTTTGTTCAGTTGACTTTTTTTCTCATTGTTATAGATTACACGATTTTGGAAAAATAAAAATAAAATTTTCACTCATTTAAAAAAACTCAAAATATCCACTTTTGTTCAGTGACTTGAAAAAGTTTTTTTGAACTCGAGAATTTGTTAATTTTAAGGGTGTCAACCCTTTAGACAGCATTATAGACCAAAAGAAACCGATTTGACTTTTTTGAAAATAAAGTTTTTGAGAAATTGTGAAATATGAGAAATTCTAAAATCGTTTTCTAATACGTTTTTATGTATACACTTCCAAAATAGCTATTTTACGGTTTTTTTTTCGGACACAAATAGTTATTTTAGATACTACTTTTTATTTTTAACCACTATTTTTGTGAAATAAATCATAACATAATAAGCGGTTTGATGTGTTTTTGAGAGCTTTAACAAAAAAACGTTGTTTACCTGAAAAATTCTTTCAAACGCAAATAAGTTATTCAAAATTAAAAATTTATATTTCGAAAACACTATTTCTATTCCTCCTTGTGATTGACTTCGTTCTTAGTTTCATGGTCATGACACGTGTCGAATTTCCTTTGTAAACTCTGTCTTCACCACAAATGTGGTGCTAAAAATATCTTTCACGATGCAATAAAGCGTCTGTTTTCATCAAAATACAAAAATGAGTCTATTTATACCTTTGTGATTGTTTGTGTGCAATGTCGTCATTAAATTTGAGACGTCATAGTGGAAATTCCTGGCTTTTGTCCACTTGACACATTTAGTTGAGGATTTTTGGACACCTGCCTGTTACTTGGTTGTCGGAAATAATTACCAACAAAACTGACTATTTTTAGAGTTACCAGAAAAGTGTGTTTGTTTCAGGATTTTCTCAACTAAATAAACAATCACTCGCATTAAGGTTAATTAAACTAATTGCATAATCACACTAATTCCGTATTTTTCCAAGTCTGGTTCGAGTTAAAAACCAATTAATTTCAACTTGTCCGGACCTTCAACCGAATCTTCCTGAATTTATTTCGATCAAGGTTTGTTCTATTTTTGCGAATGAAACTCACAAGTTAGAAAAATCTTTATTAGATCAGTTTGTACTTGACACAATTCTTACATCCTAATTTCCCCTTTGAGGAACCTCTGAATGTCTTCAAGAGTTCGTCCTTTGGTTTCAGGGACACAAAGAATGATAAAAACCAAACCAAAAACACAACAAACTGTAAAAGTGTAAAACGGGACATGCATCCCAAAGGCAGTCTTCGTCCCGTCAAAAAATTTCGAGATAACACTCGCAATCACACTGAAATAGATATCGGCCAAGCACAGGGCGAAGGCTTTGACATTCGTGGGGAACATCTCCGACATGATAAGCAGCGGAATCGTCTGCAACCCCAGACTGAAAATGACGATAAAGCACAGAAGAGCCGCCAAAAGGACAAAATCGAAGTCTTTGGTGTCGATTTTCGTGCAATTCTTGATGTAGAGATAAGTCCCGTTGATGAGGAGAGTGACTGCAGTCCCCGAGAGGGAGATGATCAAGAGGGGCCTTCGCCCCGAAATGTCCACCATGAGACACGAAATCGCCGACATAACCAACTGAACAGTGAAGTAAATAATCGTTGCGATTTCCGGGGCCATAAAAGTGCTCTCCTTAAACACCCTCTGGCAGTAGAAGGTGATGGCGGTGATTCCGGTCAATTGTTGAACACTCCGGAGTCCCAACGCGATGAAAACGGCTTTCCGGTTACTGGGACACGTGACCAAATCCGAGATTTTTCCGGTGGATTCGTTTTGTTCCTTGACAGCTTTCGCCAATCGTTCCAATTCGGTTTCCACATCGGTACTCCCCCTGAATTTCTGGAGACTAACCCTTGCGTCATCGTAACGCCCCCTCATCAACAAAAAATAGGGACTTTCCGGGATCCAGATGAAGGTTACCAGGAGGATCACTGGGATTATTGATGAGACAAAGGCCGCTGTGGAAATACTGAGGTAACTCCCGAGGATGTTGATCAAGAGGAGTCCAATTACGATGGAGACGGGACACATGGAACTCAAAAGGCCCCGAATACTGGGCTCTGCGATTTCCCCCAGGAACATAGGGACTGCCGTGAAGGATAACCCATCGGTCAACCCGGCCAAGAACCTCGCCACGTGAAGCAAGATTGAAGTTTCCGCGAATCCAATGGTGATCCAGGAGATGAAAAACGGGATGGAGGAGAGCAAAATGAGCCGTTTTCGGCCGAGAATGTCGATGACGAGGCCTGTGATGAGGGCCCCCAGGATGGCGCCCACCAAGGGCATGATGGTGAGCCAGGAGCCTTCGGTTTCGTCCATCTTGAGTTTGTCGGTGCCGTTGTAGAGGATTTGGAGCGAGGGGGAGGGCCAGCCGTAGTGCATCTCGCTGGAGATGATGCCCAGAGTGCCTGAAGGGGGAGGGTAGAGTGAGGGGGTGGTTAGAGGGGGTTTTACCTGTGAGGGCGGCCATGTACTGGTAGATCCGGTTCTTGTGCACCGAAATTTGCATTTTCGAATCACATGAGTTTGGTTGAGTTAATTGGAATCGAACGCATCATCGGACAACTGGTCAATTGACTCGGGTGGCTCTCTTAAATAGATGGACGCAAGGAAAAGTACGCGAAGTGGTAATTAATTTGATGAAGGACGGGTGATGCGGGATCAAGAACGGGTTAACGGTCTTTGGGGTTTCTGCTATTTTTTACGGGCAAAGTGGCCGTGAATTTTTAAAACGTGATAAAACTTGATAACAGGTGATAAATATTTGAATGTTAATTTTGTTACTTAAATACAGGTGGTTTTTAAATTATGTCCAAATCTGACATTGTTACTGAGAGAAAAAAAAAATTGTTAATTCTTTTTCGGTATACACAGGTTGTTCCGATTTAAAAAAAATATAGTCATAATCGAGAAAATCTACAATCAAAATTATTCATAACTAGATTAAATAAATTTATCCAGAAACGTTACATAAGTGATCACTTTTTCAACCCTAGAGAATTTTTTTTATTTTTGCGCCTAAGCGTTTTTACTTTTACCATGACGTATAAACTTGGGTTTAAGAAAAAGTGATAACTTTAGTAATCCACATTCAGAAACATAGCTTTTTATTTGAAATAATCATTTCCGGTATTACAGGAAGTGAAATTTTTGAAAATATTACACTTTATTTTGGATAAAATTTATTTATGTTAGTGTTTTCTTTAAGATAATTTTTATGATTTTTGTCAGTGTAGATATATTAGATTCTAAAAAATTTATATTGTCGGAATCGAGAAAATGGAGACTCAAAATTATTCATAACTAAGTTAAATAAATTTATCCTGAAACGTCACAAAAGTGATCACTTACCATAGAGAAAAAATTCTATTTTTGCGCCTAAGCGTTTTTACTTTTACCATGACGGATAAACTTGGGTTTAAAAAAAAGTGACAAAAACTCTCTTAGTGAGTGTAACTTTAGTAATCCACATTCAGAAATAGTTTTTTATT
>NW_025401069.1:12527459-12531593 GCF_015345945.1 Tribolium madens
AGTATTTTGTAGCTGTAAACTTTTTTTAAATTCAACCTTGATAAAATATTTTGTTTTTTTTACATAATTTTATAAAAAATTCAAGTTTTGCATAGGTAGGTGTTTATTTTTTTGGAAGAATTTGTTTTTAATCATGGATAATACAGTCTATATTAAAGTCATTGGCAGTGTATTTGGCAGGGATTCAGCTGCATACAAAGATGTTAACTACTTAAAGTATATGAAAGATTAATAAGACCTCGTCATTCTCGTATGTTAAAATATTTATGAGTTAGAATCCAAGGAAAATTGTTAAATCTATTAAACAAAAGTGAAAAAACAAAGTGCAATATTTGGTCAAATTAAGGTATAAGATAATTTGTTGTTTCCAAAACTAAAAAGTAATTGTTTTATTTGCATTTTCCTACATTAAATATATTTTATTTTAACTTTTATCTTGCTTCTTTGTTGTCGGATCGTATCCTTTATATTTTTCTGCGGCAATGTCAAGTTCACTGAACTTGATATTTTCCCAACTTTTGATTTTTGCAGTTGTAAATTCTCTTTTCGTGTAAACAATAAACTAAATTAGAAAGACGCTTTTTTGTTTTGCTCTAAGAATAACTCAAAATAGCACAATGTTTGGCAGCTTCCGTAAATGAACCACAGTTGGATGCCTTCCAACACGCCAGATGTACGAAAAGGAAGAGGAATCATTTTGTTTTTGGTAGTAATGACCGATTTGAACTGCTTGAGTTAAAATTTGCAAAACAAAATAATTAATTCGTAGACCAGAAATTTTATTTTCATTGGTTATTTTAATTAATCAAACTTATTATCAACTTCTTTAAACTGTTTACTTTATAGCATCTGTTTTGAGTCAGTGCAAAAATATACAAAACACTTCTTCGAACCAAAAGTTTAGTCGCAAAAACTTAGTTAAAGGTTTCTTTTTATAACTTAAAATTTTATATTGCAAGAATAATTTATTTAACGTAGATAAAAAAAAGGATTTAAATAATTTTTTGTTAATTCACCTGTAATTATTCGGTTATTTTAAATTTCCACTATTTTAATCACAAATGTAAATAAAAACAGTTACGGTGTATGCAACCAATAATACAGCAGTGCTTGCACGTTGCCGACATTTTGCAATAATAAAACGACTTTGATTTAATAATGATTATCTTGAATTCAAAAGCTACCATGCTTATTACAAAAATGAAAACTGTATTATGGATAAATATTTGAAACTTGTATTTTTTCAACAATTATCTGGTATTTTGACGCAGTACTACTTTTTAGCGCGCAGTGTCTAGTAACTTTCATTTCACCAATGAATTAATGTTGGCAGACCCAGAACTTAAAAAACGGTGAAAAAAAAAACCCGCTAATTAAATAACTATTGAAGCGTTTTGTTTAAAAAAGAAACTCTAAAACTGACTGTTGCTTTATTGAACAGTGTTTTACAACGACTTGTCTAAAAATATTTAACTACATAATACTTTTCGTAGTTTATATAAATGTAACAATTTAAGGCACCAGTGCTCTCGCACCCATATCACATCAACCTACAATCACAGGAAGGAACTAATCGCAAAATACTGAAACGTTATCATTATTGTCGACATTCTCTAATCTCTCTTTTGCCCAAGGGCAAAGTGGGTCTAAAATTATTCTTCACGAAGCCTTGAAACTCATCACAGGGGCATTTTTCTTGCTCACAGTAGCATTTCAAGTTCCGGAAAGCCACCAACTACGAATTGATTTATTAAGAAAAAATGTTATTTTTTTCGATTTGGAAACAACCTGTTCATGGGACACTTCAATCGGCTCCTTGAAGACAATCCAAATCACACACTCGGAGCAAGGGGGCGTCGTCAGCGACCCTTGATACGTGTAATACCCGCTTTCCTCCGGAATGAACAAGCCTGGGTTCAAAGGCACCCCGATTTTCGCCCTTTGCCCCTTGTATTCCACCCGAGATAATTGTGCAGTGATTTTGTCCAACTCGGGGTGGCGTTTGCCGGCCTGGAACACACAATTTGTATGCTTTTGTGGCTTGTAGAAGTCTAAATGCATCTTTAACTTAAAGGCCAATTCACACAAAAATTAATGTCGTTCAGAACAACTTTAATCACATCAATAATGACAAACATTTTTATGTTTGTTAATTAAGTTGTCAATTTTAATTATTTTTTGCCACTTGGGGTACACATTTATTTGAAAAAAACACCTTTAAGGGGAGATTGAGGTTAGGATGGCGTGATTTTTTGCATGGCTGCCACCTTAAAATAACCAACTTCGAAATACGAGGATAATTTTGCTTTTTCCCGGGGAAGTACCTTAAGGAAAACCCCAATGACACACAAACCGTCGGGGTGTTTGGCCGCTTCGCAGAAGGAATGGTATTTGGTGGAGTTCCAATGGACGAGGTGGAGCTCTCCGGCGAATTTTTGCCCATTGACGGTGTGCTCGGAGCCCTGGTCGTTGGTCTCGCCCCAGTGACAGTGAAATTGCTCGAGGATGTACTTCCCCTCAAGGGGGCCGCCACTCAACTCTGGAAAAATCCACTTGGGGGCAAATCCCTAACTACAGGCTGCGCCAGAACTCGCGTCCCAGAGAAAATTTTCAAGTAAGGTAAGATACCAGGAACATGAAAAAAATGTTTAAAAATTTTTGACATTTGACATTTTTTATATCTATTTAAGGATACTGATGATCTTGTATATGTTTTTTTACAATTATTTAGTAAAGGGACAAAAATTTGGCCAATAAAAGCCACAAATAACACAATTTAGGATACACCTTCCTTGTTTCTTCTTTTAATAGCCTACAGCAAAAAAACTTGAAAAATTATTTTTCCAACTGAAATAAATAGAGAAAAGTGCAAACTTTAAACCCTCATAACTTCGAAATTTTTATAGATAACATTTTTTCCATGTTCCTGGTATCTTACCTTATATGGCATTTTTCTCTGGGGCGCGAGTTCTGGCGCACCCTGTATAAAAATTTTATACCTGATCCCTCCCCATTGACGTGCACTTTCCAACAATACCCCGTATTGGTGACGTCTTCAGTATTCTCCGGAACATACCTCCAGGTCAATTTCCGGTTCGTGTTGAAACTTTTCAGACAAACCTGTTGAATGTCGACCGGACTTTGGCGGTCGCCGGCCGCTTCCGGGTAGCACTTGGCCCACGTTTCAGGTCCTGAAAAGCATGACACGCACATGTTTGTGCAAGTTCAAGTGTGTTGAATGTCATTATCTGCATTTAAACGATTTTGTCGCGGTTTGCTGCAAGCGACAAACGTTTCTTTGTGAGACTAATTGGTGCTAATGTTGAACCGGAGGCGTGATATACCCGGATTTTGAGACAATTTAGAAAGTGGGTCTTGGTAGTGATCTGGTTTTGAGGCGGTTTGGTAACGTTTTGTCAAAGTAACCTCGATGGTTGAGTAATATTGTTCATGGGTTTATTAATGCGAAAAATTTGCGCAAACAATTAAGTTAATACTTATGTGATAATTTTTTGCGTGTTTTTATGAGAATCACGGTTTTGAGGTAAAATTTTTCCAAAGCGGTTTTGAATTCAACGTAATTCTAGCGCGACTAGGGACTAACATGATATTTTTTTTAATCTTTTTGTGGGTATATTTTTATGAATCAATTTTCTTTAATTTGTTTGGATTTGTATTTTTATTATTATTTTTTTTTTTTTTTTTCACCATAAACAGAAAAAAATATATTTTTTTTAATAAAATTAAAATATTTGAGTATTTCTATTGATACCACATTTTTTCAGTCATTTCTAGGATACTTGCTTGAAAAACCCGATGTTTGTAAAATTAAAATAAAATTAGAATGAAATTTAAAATTTAAAAAGTCATTGTGTATATTTAAAAAAAACGAGTTTTTTTATTTATCCAAGGTCCTAAGAATTTTTTTATTCCCTTACTACTTGTGTACTTCTTTAGCACAAATAAGATACTTATAGATAACTAAAAAAAAATGTGAAAAATAAAAAGAAAAGTAAATTTTCATGGTTTGATAACAAGAAATATAGGAATAATAGAAAAATGGGACCTTAGCTAAGTCATGATGTAACAATCTTAATTCAAAAAGAGAAAAAATATGTGTGAAAAATTGTAAAT
>NW_025401069.1:12531718-12534476 GCF_015345945.1 Tribolium madens
CTATTACCACCTGCTTTTCTTCTAACTCTTTTTGAAAAAAAAAGTTTTTTAATAAAAGTTCAATTTCCTCAAACATTGGTGTTTTTATGGGTACCACTTTTTTAAATCAGTTCTTGGATACTTGTTTGAAAACCTCCAAGTATCCTCCAAGTTTTTGCAAAAAGTATCATTTGAGTGTATATTTTAATAAATCATTTTTTTGTCCTATGAGATTTTTTTAAAAATTTTTTTACTACTGGTATGTTTCTTTATTATTATAGATTTCTATTTAATTAAAATAGATATGAAAAAAGTAAATGTTTATAGTTTTGTACAGGTTGAATGAGAAATACAAAAATAATAGAAAAATGCTACTTTAGTTAGGTCATGATGTAACAATAATAATTTAGAAAGAGAAAATATGTGTGAAAAAATGTAAATAAAAATAAACAATAAAAAATATCATCGATTTTTTTATTGTAAGTAATTATGACGTCTTTTATTTCTATATTTTTTTGTCACACATCATTGCAGCAAATCTACAAAATTACTCCCACTTGCTTTCGCTTTGGAAAAATAGTTATTTGTTCTACAAGGGAGTGATACAAAGTGTATCTTTTCCTTCAAAGGAAAAGACGCTTTCCTCCGGTATAATACACATAATTTTTTCTACGACTCAGCAAAAAAAACTAAGAATTTAATGGTAAAAAGAGGTAAAAGGAAGTAGCATTTTTATTTCCCTGGGATGTAATTGTCCACTTTCCTTCCTGAAATTAGAGTGGAAAACTCTTTCTGTTAGAGTCGCGGGAAAAGTTTTTTAATAATATTTTTAAATACTAAAATTTTTCTTTAACCACTAAGTAAATTCTTTTTTTTAATTAAGAGTATGTATTCTTAGGATGCTTGTTTAAAAAAATCAAATAAAATTTAAAAAAAAGTAACAAAATCGCAAGAAATTTAAAAATCAGAAAACAAACAAAAAAATCAAGTATAACGTATTTAATTAATTAGTCAAAATTCGATTGCAATTATATTCTGCAAACCGTGCCTCACAGTTTATTTATTTCATACGCAAATTGTACAAAAATATTTTTTTCGTTTTAAATTACATCTGGCATCAGTGCAAGCAAACACATCACTCTCAATACTGGACCAAATATAACTTGTTGTACAAAGAAGAACTGCACATTTAACTTGCACAAAAAAAAACAGTGGGTGGAAATAATTGGACCCAACTCAACTATTTTTGCAATAAAATTTCAAACACAAACTTTCTACTGCAACCTATTTTTGAAAATGAAAAAAATACGAAAAATTAATACAAACTCCAGCCTGAAGCCTGACCCCCAACTACTCTATTTATATTTTTAAATAAATATTTTGTGTTGAAAATCTATTTTAAAATCTGTCATATTTCTTCGCAGTTCGAATGTTTTTCAATAGTTTTGCGTGCCATAACTTTCGTTTCCCATATTATATTTTAAAGAGACAATAAAAAATCAAATCTGTCACACTTAATTAACTGGAAATAACAACACGGGCTTAATTTTTACACTAGAGTACGTGCCAAGCCATAATTCTCATAGTGAAGCTAAACAGACACGAGAAATTAACACATTTCTTTGAAATTACGTATAAATTAGCATTAATTAATAAGTAGTTGGCTCGAAAATGGCCATCAGGCAGTACCATTCTCGATATTTGCATAAAAAATTATCTTGAGCCTCCGTTTGATTCTCTAACAACGCATTTCCGTCACGCATTTTTTGATCGAGGGCCGCCACTGCTCAATCATGCTAATGTGTTTTTCCGGCCGGTAATTTGCCTAAAATATTGCTTTGTTTTGGTGCGAGCAGACGTAAGAGCGTAACAACTTTTACGTAACAGAATTTCGAAGAGAAAATAGCGTTAGAAAGTTGCACAAAAATTCTGGGATAAAGTGGGACATGGGAAATTGCGACGGGAAATGACTTCCTCCTCTAGAGGTTGTTTGAGCTTATCTCGGCATCGCTTAATGCGATTTTAATTCGGTAATACTCACCATTGTATTGAGAGTAGCCCCAGTCCACCGACATGCTGTAAAAAAATCATCGGTGGTTTAGAGGGATTCATTGCGAGAATTGAGGATTGAGTCTGGTCTTGACCTTTTTGGGTTCGAGCTGTGATTTCACTTTGCCTCAAAGATCGTATCTTGGATCGTGTTTGCAAAGTGGTCGAGTCAAGGATCATCAGTGAGGAGATGGAAGAAAGTAAAATCTTCGAGATATCGCGTGACCACACACGCTTAATTACAATTAAAACCGTCGTGTTGGTTAATTAATTGCTAAGAAATGTGAGTTTATGGAAATGGGCAACATTTAAATCACTAGAGCAAAAACTTGAACAGGATTATAATTTTTATCAATTTTTTATCGGTTTGATGCATTTTCTTAATTCCTCATTGATTGGTTTCATACGTAAACGATAAATTTCCGGGATTAGGTATTTACGCAAAAGGATTTTTGTTAAATAATAACACAGAAAGCGACTTTTTATATTGTTTTTTCGAAGAAAATAAAATATACATTTTGTAGTTTAAAATTTACAGAATTTTGGTCCGAGGAGTAAAATTACAAATTGGACATAAATAAAATTGTGAATTTTGAATACAATCTAAAAAAATATAAATATTTGGGGTATTAATTTTTACCCAGCTTGTAGTGGTAATTTAATCTTAACGTCAAAATTTGTAATTTGCAATTAAATATGAAAATTTCATACTCAACAAAACACTAAATTG
>NW_025401069.1:12535175-12539659 GCF_015345945.1 Tribolium madens
TAATATTTAAAAGTAAAGTTATTCTGCCTGAAATTTGTATTAAATCTCAAAATTCCAATAAAACCAGAATTTCAGGTTTAACTTTTTTCATAATTAATATACATCATTCATAATTAAGACTTTAAAGTAAAAAATCAATTCTTGTGTTTGTTAAAGACGAACTGTAATTGTGTAACGTGCTTTAAGATTCAAAAGCAAAATTTTTCTGCCTGTTTGATTATTTAACGTCGAAATTCTAATTAAACCAAAATTTCGGGTTTAACTTTCTACAGTTTCCTATTAAAATTCACAATTCAGAATTAAGGTCTCGATTAAAACTATTAAAATCGGAATTCAAAAGTGAAAACTAAATAGATTTCCCTCTTAAAAGCTCAGATTTTAGGGTTCCATAAACATAGAATTTTGAATTAAAAAAAAAATTGAAAATAAAAATTGTCTTATTTTTTTTAAGATTAGCTTAGAAGTTTAAAGCTTTTCCTGAAATTGAAAACCGATTTGATGACTAAAAATTTTACAATTATATCAAAATTTTACTAAGAAAATATTATTAGTTCTGGATAAATATACAGAGTGAGAACAAAGTATGGAACCAAGCGGTTTTTTTAATCACTTGCTTTTAGAAAATAATAAACAATATAAATTAAAGTAATATAAAAAATGTGGTTGTATTTTGAGAATGAAAGTTTGTTTTGTTTTTGAGTTATGCGAATTTTTTTGTCAAAATCGCAAATTTTTGAAAAAATTAAATATAAAGTACATAGTTGTAATTCTTAGATCATAACTTTTATGAGGAAAATAGTTTTATAGTGGGTTGCCATTTAAAAAAATAAAAAACATCACATTGTTATAGTAATTTATCATTTATTAAATATTTTTTTCAAAAAGTAAATAGTTTAAGCAAAAACGTTTGGTTTCATACTTTTTATTCAACTGGTATAATTCTAGAGAATGTTTAATAAATTATCAAAACATTTTTCAAAAATTTAATTAAAAAAATAGTAAACTTAAAAAAGCTTATAAAAACATAAAATTGCGAAAAACAAAACATTAAAATAAAGAAAAAAAAAGTGGAAAACAAAATGAATGTTGTCCAAAATAATTTGATAAAAATATTTTATTCTGTTTTAGATCGATTAAAAAGTTGTTTTTTAATTGTGTCAAAATGAGACTTAAATTCTTATTTTTTTTTTAAATTGCCCAAAACTCAAAGCTTCGTAACTTACTGAAAACCTCCTCCGACTCCAAAATTCCCACATTTGGCCCTCACTCAAATCCCTCCAATCAAGCTCGACCCATCACCCCATTAAACCCTCACCTTATAAAAAAATGCAAAATCCCACAAATCCCACAACAGGTGTGCACTCCGAATCGAAGCAGTACAAAACTAATAAATCTCAAATAAGCTGCTGAGTTTGTGAGGAGGCAGTGTTGAGGCGCTCCCCCCACTCGCCCACTGCAACACTTGAACCAAAGCTCTGAAGAACAACAAGAACAAGTTATGTCTGGGATGACCATCGGCTTGACCCACGCCACGCGCTCCAATGAACCCATCGCACCCAAAGGGAAAACCTGTCGATTGTCCTGCATGAGGGACTTCAAATGATTCCTCCCATCCTTGACCTATTTGCAACTATTCCTGTTTTTGACCGTTCGCTTCGCTGATTCTATTAATATTTTCAGGATTTGCAAAATTATTGTTGTTCCCACGTTGCCAATTTTCGGACAAATTGAGCCGATAAACGCGAGCCTCAGTATAAACAATGTTAATGTGTCTAATTTGTCCATTATTGATTTGTTAATGGAATTGGAAGAAGAACTGTTTTTAATTGCGTGACAGGTGAATGACAGTTTCTGGAAAATTTTATCTATCGATTCGATTCTTTTGCTTCAATTTTACATTATTTTTACACTATTTTTCCAACTAAGGAAGGTCGCAAAATTGCTCTGTTATTTTGTCCAGGTTTGCGTGAGGACATTGTGCTATTATTTATTTATTTTGTTGATTTTCTTCTGTCTATGATGGTAAAGGAAAATAACAATGATTAGTTCACTCTCATGAGATTTTGATTACTTAATTTCAAGTTTACAATAAACAAGCTAATAAAATGAAAAATTAATTGAATATTGAGGTAAATAAAAAGAAATAATAAAAAAAAATATTAGATGTTAAATTTTCTTATTATTTTTTTAACATTTAGAGTTTCTATTACCAGCCCTGAAACTGGAAACAAAATGCCTGTTGTACCTTAATTTTTCTCGAAAAATTGCTCCAAATGACTCTAAATAGTCCAAACGACTCAGAAAAATGTATAAAATGTTGTAGAAAAGCAAAATAGTTATTTGTGTGTCATGTGTCTAGTAATTTTCATTATTGTAACCAAAGAAAAGCAATTTTTTAAAATCTTATTATATGATGAAAATTACAATTATATATGAAAATTTCTCGTAAAAATACCGTTTTTACCTAGTTTTCAAATGATTTTATAAAAAAAAACTAAGTATATTTATGTACCCGGAGCTACTCCGAGTTTGCACCATTATACAGGGTCGCTAAAAACTATGGATACATAAAAACTATTCATTAAAACTTATTAAAATTTGGTATATGCTTAAAAGTATTTAAATTCCATTGTCTCAGATGTTTATCAAACTTCTCTCTCCATTTGTCCTGGTGATACAAGACTAACTTGATTTTTTTTAATGGCAAGAAGGTTCAAATTTAATATTTTTAAACAAAGTATTTTTTTCTGAGTTCTATGATGTAACACATGTATACCTAATTTTCAAAAAAAAATCGAACCAATTAAATTTTGAAAAATGTATTTTTTTTAGTCTTAGAAATGTTGTTTTTGTCTACCCTTATCTCTTTGTCGCTTGAACTTTAACCAAAAAATAAATAATATGTTTCCCAAATTTCAACGTATACTCTGCTAAACCGTTCTGAAAATATTTAGCTATATCCCTACTTTTTAGCAAGCCTCTATATAGATAATTTATTTAATTTAATTGATTTATAGTCTCTGAGAAAAGCGAATGTAAAATTTTACAAATTCGACAATTTTTACTATTTAACTGCCGATTACAGAGAAACTAAAGGAGCTAGAACAAAAAACTTGCCAGATCCGTAATTAGTGGCTCAAAATCTATAAGAAAAAATAGGTTTAAACCGAATTTATGACATTTTTAAAAATGCCTATTTTGTACCCCAGTGTTCAACAAATTTTACTTTTCTTTATTTATTAATTGCGGCGGAATTGTCCCTCGGAAAAATGTTTTGAAAAATGTAAAATGTTCTGGGGACTCGATTGATATTTCTCAGGAAAACCGCAAAATTCCTAATAGTTGTATGTTGTAGTCGAGTATAAATTTTGTCTAGGTAATTTTATTTTAACTAGTGATTTTCTCAATAATTATCACAGAACAATTTTTTTTATATAAGATAGGAAATGTAATGTGCTTTCCAACGATAAGAAACACAAAGCTGATGATGTGCTAAAATTTTGACAAAAACTGAAAAAACCTATTTTTTTTGTTTTTTCTCGGAAATTTTAAAATGATGGTGTTTGCCTCCTAAACCAAAAAATGCATAAAACGTAGAAACGCAATTAATTTGAAAAAAATTGTGAGTAGATACTTCATAGTATAAAAAATTCCCCAATTGAAACAATGTTTTAATTTCTTGAATGTTTTTTATGTTACATCTCGGCTTACAATTTACATTTTTAAAAACGGTTTAATTAAGAATACGTTTGGTTTTCTACATTTTACTTAAAAACAATGCTTTTCATCAAAATTTTGAAAGGAATAAATCCTATGCAAAATGCTAAAATTTTACTGACGTTGCAATGTTTCAAAAATGTTTTTCTGACGTTTGAATTAGATAGATCTAAAATTTTATTATAATCGAAAAACTTTTAAATATTGTTCTAAAAAAATATTTTTAGCTACCAGTTTTGTTTCCTACTTTTTTCTAGAGTGCTAGAAAGTGAATATTTAGAACTTCTGTGGGTGTTTTATTGCAATGAAATGAGCACTGCAGAAACCCATAAATATCTAAATTATCAATTTGTAAAAGAAGAAACGTTTTATGTTCATGAAAATGTAACTATTTTAAAGTAAACGTACATAAACTTTGCTTTTATTACTACTATCCGTATTATTACATTTAATAATTTGTTTTATTCTGCTCATTTGTTACTTTTAATTGGTCAAGGATTTTTATTAATGTTTACCAATGTCTCAAACATTGTGATTGTGTCTTTTTGCCGCTAATTAAGTCCACATTTAACCTTGCCTTGTAAATTCTTTTCTCAGTTCAGTATTTTCATTATTTTATTTAGGTATTCCAAATATTTTCTTGAAATGGTAATTAATTAATTAATTAATTAATGAAAATGATTATAATATAGTTTTCAACGTAGAATTGTAACAACCTTTATCAAACTTACAATTTTCGTAGGAATAATTTAATTAAAAACTTTAAT
>NW_025401069.1:12539969-12588195 GCF_015345945.1 Tribolium madens
TTTTGGATTAAAAAATTATATAAATGTCCAAATTTAGAAAAACTTGAAGCTAAAATTTTTATTCTTAACGAAGGATTAATTTAATTAAAACTTTCTACATATTTCAAAAAGTCAAAATTTAAAATTGTAACGTCAAGGTCAGATTTACAAACGAACTGTAATTGTGTAACGTGCTTTAAGATTCAAAAGCAAAATTTGATTATTTAACGTCGAAATTCTAATTAAACCAAAATTTCGGGTTTAACTTTCTACAGTTTCCTATTAAAATTCAGAGTTCAGAATTAAGATCTCGATTAAAACTTTTAAAATTAGAATTCAAAAGTAAAAACTAAATAGATTTCCCTCATAAAAGCTCAGAATTTAGGGTTCCATAAACATAGAATTTAGAATTAAAAAAAAATTGAAAATAAAAATTGTCTTATTTTTTTAGATTAGCTTAGAAGTCTAAAGCTTTTACCTGAAACTGAAAACCGATTTGATGACTAAAAATTTTATACCTAATTTGTATATTAAAATTTTACTAAGAAAATATTAGTTCTGGATAAATATACAGGGTGAATATGAAGTATGGAACTAAGCGGTTTTTTTAATCATTTGCTTTCAGAAAATAATAATTAATCTAAATTTAAGTAATATAAAAATTGTAATCATATTTTGAGAACGAAACTTTGTTTTGTTTTTGACAAAATTCCAATTTATGTAAAAAAAAATTGAAAATAAAAATTGGCTTATTGTCTCTTAGTTCAGTATTTTCATTATTTTATTTAGGTATTCCAAATATTTTCTTGGAATGGGAATTATTTACTAATTTACACTTTCTAATTTCTAATTCCGATAATCAGCTTTCCTAATTAAGCTTAGACTTAGAATAACTGCTTATATTTTCTCTTTTTTTTTCACAACCAATTTTTCACACAAAATAATTGAAACTAAAAATGATAGACTAATTTAGTACAGCTAACTGCAAAAGTAATGTCAATCGGGTAAAATTTTCAATGTATTCCTGGTTGCCATAAAAATCCAAGGTTCAGTTTTAAGGTGAGCCAATTCCACTAAAGTAGGACTTATCAATGAAATGTCTTGTCTCCCTTGTTCCCTTTTCTCTAAGAAAAATCAATTAATTAACAAAGTGTGAATTGTCCGATTTGTGAGTTAATGAACTTTCTTTATGGAGGTCATTGTTGATGTGGGGCAAGGTCGCCCATGCCTGCCGGCAAGTAATTGAAACGAAGACGCCTACACCTCATGTTGTGACAAAAACAGTTTGATTTTCATTAAATTAGTGAGTACTTGTTTGTACACGTACCTACGTCTCAGTAATTTAATTGGCGTGGTGTATCGCCGGCTTTCGACCTCGTTATGGTCTTGTCAGTGGGACACGCCTTGAGCTGTCTTATTATTACTCATATATTTAAAGACGGAGCTTTTCACTGGACATTTTTTCACCTGGTTATTGTAAACCGTGTTTTTAAATCCGGCGAAGAATGCACGTAGGTGTCGATCAAAACCTACTAAAAGTAATTGTTTGTCATTTATCAAGAAACAGTTAAACGAGTCCGAATAAAAGCTTCATCTTGGCAACATAATCGCGATTTTATTACACCATAAAATGCGGAAGCTATTTATTACCATCGACAAAAATATCTAACCGCCTGGCAGTTAGGCAACTTAATATACACCCGTGTATATTTAATCACGTAATTTTGCAATTAAAAAGAGATTTTGTTGTAAAACTCCTGTGCATACATTAAGAGTTTTTGTTTTATTTTCTTGCTTATTTACAGCGTTCATGTTAGGCTTGGACGTTTATAGAGTGGGGTTTTTTCTCTTCGATCAAAAGTTTCCTCGAGTCGTTTGAGGAATTTTCTCAAATCGCATTCCTGAGCATTTTATGTTTTAGAGGCAATTCCGGTTGTGCTTCTTTTTGCTCTGTGAAGGTAAAAATCGCTGATGTCTGTATTATTGTCATCGGCGGATGAAATCATCAAAGCTGTTGCATTAATTGAGAAAAATGCTACAAGAGATGAATTATTCACTGTTAGAATCGTCATAACTGTGTATTATTAATGAATGCGATTGAGGAAGTGTCATAAAAATGTAGTAAACGAACGTTTATTGCATTTGGTGTTTGTGTTAAATTGTAGCGGATTGGAGTGACTTTGCATAAACATCAGTCTGATGTGTGAAGATAAACTAATTATTTAAACGAGACTCCTGCTGAGAGGAAAGTTACAATCACGTTTTGATAAAAATAATTAAGTGTGCAAACCCTCGAGGAATGGAAAAGGAATTGCAAACGTGAGCTTTTGAAAATTATGCGAAAGAAGATTTCGATATCTTGACTTAGAAGTGTTGAAAATTGGCCATTTTTGAAGAATCCAGTGTATTATCTGACAAAGTTGAAGTTAACTTTATTTATTTTTGTCCAATAAATATTAGAAATAAAAAATATCAAAAGTCCTGATGTATTTTTTTATGTGTAATTGATTATTAAATCATTTACGCAGTGGCGGTTCGTATAAGCGGTGTTAGGGTGTTTTTCCTCACATTTTTTTACAGGAAAAAAATGTACGATTATGTCTTAATAAGTTTTACACTTAGGTACTTATAATCCTCTACGTATTTGTTTAATAACAAGATTACAAAAATAACATTTAAAGTCATTTGTCATTTATGATAATATTACGGTACATCTCATTTGCTAGAATTAAATAAATAATTCATAAATATTTGGTAAAATATAAAAAAAGAATTTTTTAACCTAAAATACTACACGTAGTTACGTTAAAATTTAAGCGTAAAAACGCAAACTTATGATCGTAAACAGGAGAACGTAAGCGTAAAGACGTAAATATATGTATATAAACATACGGACACTGACTTTTCGTAAAAACTTAAAGACGTAAACGTAAATGCGTAACGTAAGATTGTATGAAAAAGTGAGAATTTAATAATTTGATAGAGCTGTATCGATAGAGCACGGAATGTTGACGTAATGTAGCGTAAATCCGCAAACATAAAAAAGTAGCGTAATAAAAAATTAATTTAGAACGTAAGAAAATGGTAATGTAAAAAAAATGAAACTTGTATACGCTTCCAAAAATAGCTACTTTACGGACTCATATTTTAACCACTAAAATGAGTTTTTTCGCACTTTTTAAAAATAATTCCTAAAGAAGAGTTATTTTTGAAAGTGTATGCAAAAAAATTGAAAAATACTAATAACTGTTGCATAAGAACTTTGTAAGAACAATTATAACATTAAAAGAAAATTAAAAAATACGTAAACATAAAACAGTATCATGATAAAAATTTATAACTTAAGAAACGATGTAAGAAACTGAGAGCATGAGAATTTTTTTGTGACCGTTTCGTAAAAATTACGTAAGGACGCAATGACGAGGAAGTAAGTACGCAGTCGTAGGATTATAGGAATATAAAAAAATTAATACCAAAACTCAGTGGATCTAAAAACTGTAGGAATATTTTTTTTAAAACAACAAGAACATAAGAACGTAAAAAACCGCAAATAAAGACATAAAGCCGTAAACAGAAGAACTTTTGACCATAAAACCGTAAGCGTATGTACCGTAAAACAGTAATGAATATTAAGAATATGGGGAAACAACTAAAAAGAATGTGAGAATTTTTTATTGTGCTGTTTTGTAAAACTACGTAAACACGTAACGACGCAAACGTAAATACACAATTGCAATATATCTTAAGAATATGTAAAAAAAGTGAAAATATAATAATCAAAAAATTTAAAAACAACGAGATAGAAATTAGAACAATATAATTAGTGTATTACAAAACTGTGTGATTTTTGGAACGTAAAACGTATAAACATAAACGCATATTTAAAACATTGGTAACATACAGAAAATTCTAGTTTTGATTTATACAGGGTGTTGTCTTAATATTACGAAAAATTGCAACCACATAATCGGATCGAAAAATGACAAATATCAAATATAGGTACGATAGTTCTATAAAGCTTTGTTACGGATATATAGGGTGATGAAGTTTTATAATAAAAATTAAAATTCATTATTTTTTCCAAAACCACTTCAGTTTTTTTCGTAAAATTTTACAGGCTTTGTGACCCATTGAAAACGTTTTCCACAATTACTTTATTTTTACTCTTGCCAGTGGCGTGCGTGCGAGCATTATTAGTGTTGTTTTTTTGATGTAGAATATGTGGATGCAATTTTACACCCAGTATATAGGAAACGCAAAAACGTATACGTAAGAATATAAAGTAACTAATAAGAGGGAAATTATGCATACAGGGTGTGACAAAACTCACGCCCCATAG
This sequence comes from Tribolium madens, assembly GCF_015345945.1. Classification (NCBI taxonomy): domain Eukaryota; kingdom Metazoa; phylum Arthropoda; class Insecta; order Coleoptera; family Tenebrionidae; genus Tribolium; species Tribolium madens. The sequence continues at coordinate 12,544,288 of NW_025401069.1, forward strand.
AAAAATTTATAATTTATAATTCATATTTAATGATACTGATGATTTTGTATACATATATATAATTATTTAGTAAAATTATATATTTAATATTTTATTTTTAATTTAATATATTTTAATATTTCGTATAATTATTTAGTAAAATTTTGTTAATAAAAGCCATAAATAACATTAAACAGAGTTACAATTTAGGATACAGCTTCCTTGTTTCTTGGAAAATTATTTTTCCAACAGAAATAAATAGAGTAAAAATGCAAAATTTAAACTTTCATAATTTCGTAATTTTTATAGATAGAATTTTTGTAACATTTTTTCCATGTTTCTGCCACCTTACATGGCATTTCTCTCTGGGGCGCGAGTTTTGGCGCACCCTGTATAAAGCGTAAAACACAAAATCCGAGAATTCAGTGTAAATTTTAACAAGGCATTAACTAATTGTTTCTATCATAAGAACATACTCATATAAACGTAAGAACGTAACGTTAAAAACGCAAACATAAGAAAAAAATTAATCTACTTTTGCAATACGCTTTGCTGTGGTTCTTGATGTCGAAATATTTTTTTTCATTTCTTCAGTTAAAAAAGCTTTTATGTAACAGAAATTAATTGTTATTTGTTTGTGTGCATGGCTTTAGTGATTATTTTTGCAGGTTGTGCATCACCCACGCAAAGTCACTAATTAATTATGTGAAAATAATTACAAATTGCTTCTTTTCCGGAAATGGCAACCTTTTTGGCTTGAACTTTGCCAAGCCATCCGTCTGGTGAAATTAATAACTTCTATTTGGAGAAGTAACTGTACGTCGCTTTCATTAATCAATTAAATCACAGTCTCGACGTCTTCAATTTTCGATTATCGCCGATGTAGGTGCGTAATTTTCTCATCAAATAATGGCGTTTTTATTTCATAAGCGCGAATGGCCCCTCGTTAGTGCCGGATTGTGTTGTACACATAATTAGACGTGCGAGAATAATGACACTTTTTCTAAATCGGTACAAATTTCCTCCAAATATGGCAAGGGGGCGATTAAAACGTGATTAAGCGCTAGACCGGCCCCCGGATCGCCCCGATCCGAGTCCAATCGTCTTGATGATAACAAAGGCGCCTAGAAAAACGCCAAGGCCACAAAAAGATCGCTTCGCTTCTGCTTTAATCGCATTATCTTGCAGTCGTGTTTTGCACCATTATACACCTGATTCGACGAGATATATTGTGTAGTCGGCCGCTTCCGCTTGCTTCTAAGTACTTTTATTCAATTAGCCGTTGTTGAAGGTGATTTATTCGCCGGTGGACGCCATCTGGTTCTTCAATATTCACCTATTGAGGGGTTATGGCGCATTATGGATTTGTTAGTTTTGCAAAACTGCAAGCTTCCAATAGAGATTAACATAAGAAGTTCCACTTCTAGAAGTGATAAATTTCTCAAATTTACTTGATTAAACATTAACTGAGAAAAAGTTTGTTTTATTTTCTTCATTTGGGAGACATTTATCATTGCTATTCTAACTTCTGCAAAGCTCTAATTAAGCAATCTTCAAATTACACTAGCTGATAGTTTTTTTTTAATCTAAGTTGCTTTTAATGCACCTTCAACAAATTAAATAGTAAGACGCCTAATGGAGGTTTATTTTTCAAACAAAGATTACGAGAAGAATTATTCTAATGGGCTAACTATACCGTGAAATTTTCTCAACTTTATTGTATTATGTATTTTTTTATGTTTATGTATTTTTTTACTCCTAATTAATTTTTCATATTTTCTTTTGTATCAATCATATTATTTTTACTTGCTATAAGTAATGATGTTTTTACTAAAGGGAGTAGAATTAATGATAATAGTAGATTATATTACTTGTAAATATTTATACAGGGTGAGTCAAAACTCGCGCCCCAGAGAAAAATTTCAAATAAAATAAGATACCAGGAACATGGAAAAAATATTTAAAAAATTGTATCAATAAAAATTTTGACATTTATTTTTTGACATTTGACATTTTTTTATATCTATTTAATCATACTGATAAACTTGTATATGTTTCTTTTTGTAATTATTTAGTAAGGGTACAAAAATTTTATCAATAAAAGCCACAAATAACATTCACCATAGTTACAATTTAGGGTACAGTTTCTTTGTTTCTTCTTCTAATAGCCTGTAGCAAAAAAACTTAAAAAATTATTTTTCCAACAGAAATAAATAGAGTCAAAATGCAAAATTTAAACTCTCATAACTTCGAAATTTTTATAGTTCGAATTTTTTAACATTTTTTTATCTTATTTTACATGGTACTTTTCTCTGGGTCGTGAGTAAAAAAGTAGTAAAAGTAAAAACAACATTATAGTTAAATTAAAAAAATATGTTTTATTTAAAGTAAATTAAAGTACGCTTTCCTACGGTACCTACTAAACACTAGAGAGCTCTTGTTAATAATTTTGGAGTTATTACCTGTTATGTGTAAGTATTGTACCAAAAATGGACTAACTTTTTTTCAAAAATCAAAAAAATTAAAAACTTAAAAATCAATCCAAACACACTTCTAGGGGTCTAAGGGTCGGTTTCTGAAACGATTTATCGTTAGATAAATTTTATCGGTTCCATAATTGCTGTAGAAACACCAATCAGATCAGGGCTACCTTAGTAATTATCGAATCGGTAAAATTTATTTAATGCTAAATCGTTCTAGAAACCGGGCATAAGAGACTCAGAAAAGTGCTTAAAACGGAGAAACGCGACAAAAATTTTGTTTGTAAATGGTTATACAGGATGACACTTTGTATAAAAGGTAAGTTAAATAAAATATAAACATGAAACATACAAGGTAAACTAAAAGGAGCACTATAACAAAAATATGAATTTTGTGCGCTACTTTTGGTTAACTCTATATAATAAAAATAAAGAAATAAGAACATTTTTTTTCCATTTTAACTACAAATATCGGTTGTAGGCTTTCAGAAATCTTAAAATTAATTTTTTAAAAAATGTATGTGCATAAAACGTTATAGAAACGCGAAAATAAAGTTTTTGAAGTTTCAGGAATTTTTCTCTAATTCAAATTCAAATATTAATTCAAATAAATGTTACGAGATGGTAGGCGCACAAGAGCGCGAGATCTTCACATGTTATTGTCATTTTGACTAAAAAAATAACGTCACTGACACAAAAGTTTAATTGTCAAATGATGACAGTAAAAGGTAGTTTACAGTGAACTTTTTGAAGTGACAGAGAAATACTGCCCGAAATTTTAATTCCGTAACTGTACATAAGTGAAATAGTGGAATGTGTATAAGTAAAAAAGAAGGCAAGTTGACAATGTGAAACAAACAAAATAAAGAAATAAATTGAAAGATAAAATATAAATCCCTACAAACTAGTAGTATATTAAACTAAAACGCATAATAAGAGGGTAAAAGCGCATAAGAACAAAAAGCATATGCATAAAAAGCACGAGAGCTAAAAATATTTTTTTTATATTTGATAATAAAAAAATCTAGCTCAAGTTCCGCCACTGAGTTTGGTCAGCTGACCATGCACAACTTTGTTTAACAAGCATCGGTGGTTCAGTGGTAGAATGCTCGCCTGCCACGCGGGCGGCCCGGGTTCGATTCCCGGCCGATGCAAATCATTTTTTTTTCATTGTATTTTTTTTTTTTATAAAAATAAAGAAATTAGTGTGTTTTTACGCAAATTTAAGTAATTTGTTTTCAATTTTTTAATTTTCTAAACCAAAAAAAATCTTTCAGTTGTACTATTTTGGGCATCAAATGTTGTAGAAATACTAAATTTGAGGAATTAGCAAAAATTTAGAAAAAAAATACTAGTGGGTCGCATGTCGTTGATTTATTGCTGTTTGAGGTAGTGTGGTGTAGCATCGGTGGTTCAGTGGTAGAATGCTCGTCTGCCACGCGGGCGGCCCGGGTTCGATTCCCGGCCGATGCATCAACTTTTTTTCCTGATTGTACCCATTGAAAAAATTAGAAACACCTCTCATAAGTTCTTTCGAAGCATTATTGATTCTGATTGATTACATCGCGACTTATTTCGGTGTACAACCGTTAATTTCACGGTTTAGTAATTTAAACAATTGTAGGAATAATCGCGGGTTTGTACAAAGCGCTATCTGAATAGATTCATCAGCACTATTTGCTTATTAGGAATGGTATTGTTCCGATGATATGTTGATACGCTTAATTATTGCACATTCATCACTAAGTGTTCTCGAGGCACAAATCAAATGATCTAATTAAAGCCACTAACCGGCCATTATCACCAAAAACAATCGGATTGGATTAACAATGGGTTACTTTTGGTATTGATGGTTTTTACAGTTGGTAATTACACGTTTCGAAGAGTGATTTATTAATAATTACAATCACCGAAAAGAGAAACGCATGTGAGAATCGCTAGGCCCACAAAACCGTTAAAAAATCAGCGAAAATTTTTATCACCGCCAGTGTCACCCGTTGAAGTGTTAATTTCGCATTCCTCTAATCCACCATCATGTTTGTCAAATTTGTCTCCGATGATTATTATTAAAAATCAAACATATGGACCGCCGAGTTTTTATCACGGTCGTAAAATGTTCCTGTTTTTCCGAATTTATTAATCCCTGCAATAAAATCGGACGACATATGTTTTAAAATCGAAGTATGGTTTAATTGTTTTCTGTAGAAAAGTGTACCGTTACGGAGCGGCTACGTAAATGGATCGATTATTTTAATTAACATTGAGGTTAGAACAGATGTTGCTGAGAAATTAATATCAAACTGAGGTCTCAGAGATGCTCTACAGAATCTTCCACTAAAGGACAACGAAATTCGACGCTCTTGAGGAATTAGCGCGAGATCATGACGAGCTTTGTAATTGAATGGGACTGGAAAAATGACGTTTCTAGAGCAGAAAAACGCTCGTAATGCCACTAAAACAAATATATTACAAGTAATAAACCTTGTCTTTAGTTCTGAAAATGACGTTTTTGCGCCTAAGGGTTTTTACTTTTACAAAGTATATGACATTTAAATCAATGTTGTCTTTATCGCTGCTTCAGCAATTTCTGGAGAGGTACATTACACTACTAACTGCACTAGTTAAATTAATAAGCACTTTTCAAAATATTAACACTAATTTTAATATTGACACGTGATGTTTTGTTTATACGCGTTGTTATGATTTCAAAACTTGCAATACTTCCTGATTATTTTGTTCATTTACTTGCTAATTATAGTGTTGCTTTTTACTCTCGATCTGATTACGTTTAGTTTTAATGACATAATATACTATTTTGCGATTTTAACTTTTCAAAATAATGAAAATAAAATAACTTTCCTAGGTAGAAAAAAGGAAATGGGAGGAAGAACGTTCGAAGGAACGAAAAAAATGTTCAGATGTATAAAACAAAAGGGCAGAATTTACTAAAACATTAAATAACAAAACCAACAGAAAAAAAACGCATTAGAAGAAAAATACAAAGTACAAAAAGAAATTGGAACGGAAACAACATAAGAAACTGAAAAAATGAGTGATAAAATTAAAGAAAATAAAACAATTATATGAATAAGAAAAAAAAAAGAAATCAATTTGAAAAACGAGAAACGTGAAGAAGTCAGAAAGTTCTAGAAACAGAAAGAATGTATAAATTAAAATTAAGAAAAGAAAATGGTAGATGAAAATAACAAAAATAAATTATCATCATCACCTTCTTCAAATTGCTGAAAAATGTTTGTTTTTTTATCATTTTTATTTTAAAATTTTTTACTTTTTTATGATTTTTAATCTACATAAACACAGAAAAGCTTTTATTAGAATATATATTTAAAGTTTCTACTCATTATTATTACAGTTTTTTTCCTATAAAAATTTTATACCTAACTTATTGAAACTGTTTTAAAAATTTGCGAAACAAAGAAAATCATCATGAAAATTTCCGGAATTATAATTTCAACTCTTAAATACACCGTTTTTTACGAATTTAACATTTGACTGTTTATTTTGGATGAAATTTTCAAAAAATTGCTCGTTATACAATGTTGAAGTATTTTCTGAAACATGTATTTTCTTATGTTGGACATTTCACTCTTATCGACCATAATACCGCTACCAATCTTCAAAAAATTATATTGGGTTTTCAAATGTTTATCTACTTACAACTCAAGTGTGTGCTGTTACAGCAATAAAGTACACAACATAAAACCTTTTTTGGACATCTAGTATCGTTAGAACAACTTGTTTTTATTCAAATATTTATAGAGTGGGCTAAAATTCGCTAAAACTAATGGTTCATACATCACAACGTGGTTCAAAGATGCGCTGTACCATCACCAACAGCATCGGTGGTTCAGTGGTAGAATGCTCGCCTGCCACGCGGGCGGCCCGGGTTCGATTCCCGGCCGATGCAAACATTTTTACAAAAAAAACTATCAAAGACAATTTATTCCATCATGGTTTCTCAAACAATCACCAGAATTCATGTATTTGTAAATTTAGCATTCATTTTTGCATTTATGAACCATTTTTAGCCACCCATTTTTGACTTTTTGATCTCGGAAAAATGATAAAATAGGCAATTTTGAAATTATTTTAACGTTTTAATCTATCTTGGAGAGATAATTCAAACAATTTCTGGTATTTGAGAGTCCTAAAATACTCACCCAAGAAAGCCTCTTTTCAATTTTCTAAAATAATTCAAATGAAGTAAATACCATTTTTTTTTTGTATAAAATGAACATTTTTATCATTTTTTTAATGATTTTGGACTGTGAAACAATTAACCGTAAGTGGATTACAATATATTTAAAAAAAAATTACTTATCTATAACTACAAACAGTTTTTTTTAATGTGGATTTTACATAAAATTTACAAAAACTGTTTTATAGAAGATTCCAAAAATTTTAAAATCTGAAAATTTGTAAGATGTAATTTTGGCATTGAGCAATTAGAAATTTTCCTACAAAATTAGCGCAATCGCACATTTTGAATTAATTTTTTTAAAGAGTTGTCAGGATTTTGCAAATATCTGTACCAATCTTCTAAAATTGAGGTTTCAAATGTTTATACTTGATTTAGACATCTAGTGTCGTTAGAAATACTGAATTTTGTCGAAATATGATCGAATGGACTGAAATCCGTAAAATCTGCTGGTACATACCTGGAAATCTGGTTCAAAGATGCGCTGCAGCATCACCAACAGCATCGGTGGTTCAGTGGTAGAATGCTCGCCTGCCACGCGGGCGGCCCGGGTTCGATTCCCGGCCGATGCAAGTTTTTTAGACCAAAAAACTATCATAAACAATTATTCAAGCAATTGATGTATTTGTAAATTTATCACTTTTTTTGTGCGCTTAGCAAATTTGCGTTTGTGAACCATTTTTAACTATTTAATCTGGTACAAATTATAAAATTGGCAATTTTGAGATTGTTTTAACGTTCTAATCTTTTTTGAAGAGATAATTCAAACAATTTCTGGTATTTGAGAGTTCTAAAATACTGACCCAAGAAAGCCTTTTTTCAACTTTCTAAAACAATGCAAATGACTTTTTTGAACAAAATTAACGTTCTTATCATATTTTTAATGATTTTTGAGTGGAAATTGATTGAACTTAACTGGATTACAATATATTTTTTAAAATTTCTACTTATCTATAACGACAAACAGTTTTTCTTGATATGGATTTTACATAAAACTTACAAAAACTGTTTTATACTCGCAAAATTTTATACTTTCAAAAATTTCAAAATCTGACAATTTTTGAGGATGTGATTTTGGCATTGAGCAATTATAAATTTTCTTACAAATTTAGCGCAATCACAGTCAGTAAATACCACTGACTTTTTTGAAGAGAATCAATATATATATAATAACAAACAGTTTTTTTGGATTTTACATAAAACTTACAAAAACCATTTTATAGTAGATTCCAAAAATTTCAAAATATGAAGATTTTTATAGTTGTAATTTTGGCATTGGGCAAATATAAATTTTCCTAAATTATCTATCTTGAAGAGATAATTTAAACAATTTCTGGTATTTGAAGGTTCTAAAATACGGACCCAAGAAAGCCTTTTTTCAACTTACTAAAACAATGCAAATGAAGTAAATACTATAGATTTTTTTGATCTTTTTAATGATTTTTGACTCGGAAATAATTAAACTAAAGTGGATTACAATAAAAAAATTTAATTTCTACTTGTCTATAACAACAAACAGTTTTTTTTGATTTGGATTTTACATAAAAATTACAAAAATTGTTTTATTGTAGATTCCAAAAGTTTCAAAATTTAGAAATTTTTGAAGATAAATAATTTTGAAATAAATTTTCCTACAAAATTAGGACAATCGCACATTTTGAATTAATTTTTCAAAGAATTGTCATAAAATAAACAATATTTTTTGCCAATATCGATCTTCTAAAATTGGGAAAAACTTAATTTTGTCGAAATATTGATCGAGTGGATTGAAATTTGTTAACACTGATGGTACATTCTTCGCAATCTGGTCCAAGCACCACCAACAGCATCGATGCAAGACTTTTCCAAAAAAAAAGACTGCTATAGACAATTTATTCTATTCTATCATGGTTTTTCAAGCAATTGATGTATTTGTAAATTTAGCACTCTTTTTGTGCGCTTAGCAAATTTGCGTTTGTGAACCATTTTTAGTCACCTATTGTTAAGTATTTAATCCCGTAAAAATGACAAACTTGGCAATTTTGAGATTATTTTAACGTTTTAATCTATCACTGAAGAAATAATTCACACAACTTCTGGTATTTGAGAGTTCTAAAACACGGACCCAAGAAAGCTTTTTTTCAACATTCCAAAATACAAATGAAGTAAATACCACTGACTTTTTTGAAGAGAATTAACGTTTTTATCATCATCTTTTTAATGATTTTTGACTGGGAAACGATTAAAAAAAAACTTACAAAAACTGTTTTATAGTAGATTCCAAAAATTTCAAAATCTGAAATTTTTTTAAATTAGGACAATCACACATTTTGAATTAATTTTTCAAAGAGTACTTGTAGCAACATTTTGTGCTAATATCGGTACCAATCTTCTAAAATTGGGTTCTCAAATGTTTATACTTTATTTAGACATCTAGTGTCGTTAGAAATACTTAATTTTGTCGAAATAATACTGATGGTACATTCTTCGCAATCTGGTTCAAGCATCACCAACATCATCGGTGGTTCAGTGCTCGCCTTCCACGCGGGCGGCCCGGGTTCAATGCAAACAACCATTTAGCAAGAAGAATAATTTAAAATGCAAAAATGGTATTTTTTCCTGGTTGGGGAACCACCTTCTGGTCCATCATCTCCGAAACCCATCCAATGGCGCCGCGTCACCTCTCTCAGTGGCAATGGCAAGGCAAAGACGTGCTACCACTTCTTTGATTTAACACCTCGCACACGCTCGTCATCTCCAGTCCGTTGCGAGTCGTTGGCAGCCTCCAGTCGTAGCACGCGCGAGTGAACCACTTAAGAACCGGAACAGTGAGTGGCATGTGATGGAAGAACAACAATGTTCGACTACTACCGCCACGAAGCCTCCTCGGACGGGTGTCTCTCCCCGCGGGTGTCCTCCCCCGACAGCCACTACACCCTAACCCTTTCCAGCCCCATGTCGATCTCCTCGGACCCGGGGATGTCCTCGCAGCCCTACACCCCCAACTACTACAAGCAGGACTCCTCCTGGGGCCACTACGGCGAGAACAACAACCTCTACGATGGATACAGACCCGATCACAACCCCTATGGAAGCCAGGAGTTCTACAAGACTTCCTACAGCTGCAGCAAGTACAAGAAGGAGGCCAAAAAAGGGACTTCCTCCCAAGCTGGGCTTGAAGTGATGAAGAAGAGGCGACTCGCGGCTAATGCAAGGGAGCGGCGGAGGATGAACAGTCTCAATGATGCCTTCGACCGCCTCCGGGACGTGGTGCCCTCCCTCGGGAACGATCGAAAACTCTCGAAATTTGAAACCCTTCAAATGGCGCAGACGTACATCGCCGCCCTTCACGAACTCCTTCAAAGGGACTAAATGTGATACTGGTTTGTTATTTATTTATTTATTTAGTTAGGGAAGGACGAAACTTGTCCGAAAACGGGCTCGGGATTTGCCTACAACGTGCAATATTAGATATTAAGAATATCAAGACGTGCAATATTTTATGTCGATATTTTTAATTGTAGTTTAGTGGTTGAATGAAGGACGGAGTTTGTGATACGCGTGTAAATAATTTTAAGAGTGCGAAAGTGACGGTTGAAGGGATTTGTGCAATTATGGTTTATTTTATTTAAGCACCCAGTATTAAGGAGGATTTTGTAGTGCAATATTTTGGTTTGTTATTTTTTTTTCATAGTTTTATTTATTTACTTGTTCCTTCTTGTTCTCTCAGTTTTTGTTTTTATTTAGATTTTATCTTGTAATTATGTACGATAGTGTAAATTATATGAGCGTTTTATGTTCCTTTTGTATTATACTTTTTACCAAATGTGTATCTCAGTAAGTGCAATATTTTTAATAAATTTGATGTTTTACAACTTTTTTAAATTCTCCTCCCCTCAAAACAAAATGCAAATAACAAACGTAAAAATAAAAAATCGTAGGCAAACAAAAAAGATATAAAAACAAAAATATTTATTTATTGAAGAATACATTTAATTTATAAAGCTTTCACATCAGTTACCGGTCAATGTTGCAATCTTTTTCTCTTCTTGTCTTTTTCTTTTACATGATGAGAAATAAGAATAGGTAAGTTCTATGCTGAAACATAAGGTGAAATAACATTGATTTTTCGATTTTTATTGAATAAAAATGGTGTAAAAACAGTTTCTGGAATTTACAAAAAAATTCGCAAACATTATCAAAACGAAAATTCCAGGAAGTGTCAAATTTAATTAAAAATTCTAAAATTTTCATGAACAAATAACGCAGAAAAGTTATAACATTTGATAATTTGTTTAATTTTACTAAACCTAGTATAATTTTGAAACAAAAGAAAACAATGAGCTTTCAGATATATCTGAAAATCTAATCTAAGTAGTTTTCATGCTGCTGAAAAATAAGTTAAGATTGTTTTAAACACATTTTGATTTTTTTGTCTAAAAATAAATTTTAAAACTTACAAATAATTTTTCAAATTTAGGTTTAATGAAAGATTTTACCACTAACAAAACGGAAATTTCAGTGGCAAAAAATTAAAACTTATTAAATTGAAAATCATAAAATATTTGTGAACAAACGTAATAGTGAAGTTTAAAAAACACAAAAACAACAAAAAACATTGAAATTTTTATTATTTATTAACTAAATATTAGGAACATCAAAATTTTGGACAATACAGAATAAAAGATTTTTTCTTGTCAAGATTTTCTCACCGTTAAAATTGATCAAAGGAAAACCTACTTTGTAATTATTAGAAAACACTGACCTTTCAGATACATAAAAAATATAATTAGAATTTATTTGGTACAAATAAGCACTTTTCAAGCTGAAACATAAGCTATTTGCCAAAAAGCAATTTTGTTAGATTTTGTAGCTTTAAGGTTTAAATCCTCATAAAAAAAAAGCATTGAAAGTCGTTACTTTTCCCATTTCCAGTTTTTACGTACCTATAGTTTTTATGCTCAAAAAAATACATTTTAAGTATTTTTGTCCAAAACAAGATTTTATCATTTAAAATTTGCAAATTCAGGTTTAGATGAAAGATTGTGTTACTACCAAAACAAAAATTTCAGTATCAAAAATTTAAAATTTATTAAAATGATAATTATAAAATAATCGTAGTCAAACGGTACTAATAATAATACTACTAAATAAAAATAATAATAAATATAAATATAAATATAATATAATTATAAATAATAATAAATAAAAAACACAAAAACATGCAGAAAAATTGAAAATTTTTATTAATTATGAAGTAAACAATTTAAACAGAAGTCAAATTTTGGCACAAAACAACAACAGTTTTTTAATTTTTTTTCTTGTCAAGATTTTCTCAAAATTAAAATTAACCAACAGATAAAACCTAGATTTTAATTATTACAAAACACCGAGTTTTCAAATACATATAAAAACATATTTAGGGTTTATTTGGTAGAAAAAAAATTGTTTCCAAGTTGAAAAATAAGCTGAAATTTGAAGCTTTTAAACTTTTTTGTGTGAAAACTAAATTTATAACTTGCAAAAAAATACAATTTATTAAATTATTTCATAAATTCGTGTTTAACGAAAGCCATTTTGTTAGATTTTTTGGTTTTTAAAAACACTGAAAGTTGTTACTTTTTCCATTTTCGGTCTGAAAATCTAATTTAAGTAGTCTCCATTCTGAAAACTAAGCAAAATTAACATATTAATTTTTTAAATACATTTTGTTTTTTGTGTCTAAATACAAATTGCAATTAAGTTTTAAATAAGAGATTTTGCCACTACCAATACAGAAATTTCAGTGAGAAAAAATTAATTAATTAAATTGAAAATTATAAAATAATAGTGGACAAGTCTACTATTGAAGTTTAAAAAACGCCGAAAAATTGAAATTTTTATTAGTTATGAAATGAATAATTCAAACCGAATTCAAATTTGAGCTCAACATTTTTTTCAATTTTTTCTTGTCAAGATTTTCTTAAAATTAACTAACTAAGCAACAGGTAAAACCTAGGCTTTAATTATCAGAAAACACTAAAAATAAGTAGTTTGCAAGCTGAAAAATAAGTTGAAATAAGCGATTTGAAGTTTTGAACTTTTTTGTATGAAAACAAAATTTATAACTTGCAAAAAATACAATTTATCAAATTAGTTAATAAATTCGTGTTTAAAAAAGCCATTTTTTTGGTTTTTTTGGATTTGAATTTTAAATCCTCATAAAAAGCACTGAAAGTCAGTCTGAAAATCGAATTTAAGTAGTTTCCATTCTAAAAACTAAGCAAATTTTTATAAATACATTTTATGAGAGACAAAAAATTAATTAATTAAATTGAAAATTATAAAATATTCGTAGACAAGCGCACTATTGAAGTTTAAAAAACGCAAAAACAACGCCAAAAAATTGAAATTTTTATTAGTTATGAAATGAATAATTCGAACCGAATTCAAATTTGGGCTCAAACATTTTTTCATTTTTCTCTTGTCAAGAATTTCGCAAAATTAACCAACTAAGCAACAGGTAAAACCTAATAACTGATTTGAAGCTTTTGAACTTTTTTGTGTGAAATGAATTTATAACTTGCAAAAAAGAGAAGTAATTTTGTTGTGGCTTAAATCCTCATAAAAAAGCACTGAAAGTCGTTACTTTTTTCACTTCCAGTCCTCCCATGCCTAATAATATACTCGTCGAAAAAAAAGCGTCTTTGGGTTCGGTAGCGGCGCCATCTCCGATAAACCACAATTTTTAATTGAGCAATTATCCGCAAAGTGAAAATTGATAATTGGCGGCAACATCTCCATCTCCTCTAATAAAACGTAAACAATTTTCCACCGACTAATTAATACAAACTGGTCGACAACTCGACAAAACACAATGTCGTACCGACTTTTTCAAGAAACGAGTAAACATCACCATAATTGCTTACGTCAAAACTGGTTAGTTTTTAACCGAGTCGATTATTTATGGGAAGAGTGTCAGACATGATGACTGATGGCTGAAGTGAATGTTCACACTGACTTTTTATTAGGTTAGCGACTAATCGAAATGTGTACCAGCTGGCCAATTAAATTATTCAAACATAAATCCATAATGAACTAACTGTAATCCCATGCACCCACGTTGAATTTTATCATAAATCATCGTTTTGGTGAAATTTTAGGCCAATTTGTACTACAGGGATGCCCGATAAGTCCCAACTAATTAGTACACGCGTCTTGTTTTTTCTACCAGTGCTACAGTTTAATCTAATCTAATAAATAATTCATTGGGAATAAAATGGCATTTAGCAAAGTTATAGCCCAATAAAAATGTGTCAGCGATAAATTTCGGCGGCATTTTAGTAGCGTTCCTTGTTAATTTTTTACGATGTTTTTACAAACACCATGTAATTGGTACTACTAGTTGCAAAATCGTCCAAATCCGTCCCTGTCCTAGGCGTCCGTCACGTCCCAGATGGACGTATCTTCCGGTCAAGATGAAGCTGAGATTCTTTTAATCGTTTCAGTCTCCATAAGTGTTCTTCCTTGCAATAAACTCGCAAGCACCGTTACGAGGAAGAGTCCGGTAATCTAGAGGGAATATTTTTTCGATCCGGTGTTAATCATCCGAATCTAGTTTTATTTTGAAAAGGTTAAAAGACTCTGCAACTGGACAAGAAAGGACATAAATCGTTGCTTTTGAAAAAAAGCGCTAGAATTTTTGTAAAAAATGTAAAACTGTAGTTGAAATGTCATCAATAAATTTCAGGCGCGATTTCAGGTAATTTAATTTAATGATGATTCGATGGATCTACGCGTTGAATGGAAAGAAGAAAGGAGTTATGACGTTTGTCGTAAAATGGATAACGGGGAATTTGATTTCAAGAGGAGGCTTTTATGTTTTCAAGAGAAAAGTTTTCATTTGCAAATTCAATTAAATTTATTTCTAAAGAGGTTCGTTTACTTCAATGAGAGTCGATGCACAAGAATAAAATAATAATTTATCACAAATTGACAAAAAAAAGAAGTAAAACACAAAGTAAACTAAAACAAGGTGAAAGTGAAACAATACAAAAACTTAAGTAAACTTAAAATCTCAATAGTTTCAAAGACCCGAAAAAGTACTAAAAATTTGTTAACAAGATTAAAAATAATCAAAATTTTCAACTAAAACTAGAGCAAAAAGTCCGACAAATTTTTTAAAATTTATTGGATAAGAATCTGAGACGTGTTCAAAAACACAATTGTTTTAGGGAGGGGGGGAGGTGGTGTGTTATAATATTTTGACGTAAACATATGTAAAATGTTCCGGTGAATCGATTGGCGTCAAGACAAATGCAAAATTCATAATAGTTTTGAAGCTATAGTCGAATATATATTATTGATATTTTATTTATTAGAAATTTTCTCGAAAACTATTTATTGTAGAACACTGATCCTTTTTGTATATGATAGAAAATTAAATTTGCTTTCCAACCAATAAGTCCGGAGTTATTGGCAAAAGACCGCTCCGGGTGCCAAAAATCGACCAAAATCTCGACAAAAATAAAAAAAAACTTAACTTTAAAATTGATCCATTTAACGTTTTTTATATTTCTAGAGGTCTTAAAGACTCAAATAAGTGCATAAAACGCCATTGGGTCAAGTTTCAAAAATTTTAAATTTTTTGAGTTTTTGTAGGTGAGCGGTGTAAAATCGTAAAAATAGTCAATTTACCTTAAGTCGTAAAAATGCTTCAAATATGGTTTTCTGGACGTAAAATTACGCGCTGAACACGATGCAACAAGTTAAAATACTCTACGATGCATAGTTTTTGAGATATTGAGTAATGAAGTTAAGAATAAGGCTAAAAGCATAAGCACTAGGTGTATCCGATTATGACCAAAAAATCACAAGTTATTAACAAATTTTTCCTTTTTTTATTTTGTAAATTGCGGCAAAACTGTATAATATTTTGACGTAAACATATGTAAGATGTTCCGAGAAGTCAGTCGATTAGCCTCGAGAAAACTGCAAAATTCTCAATAGTTTCCAAGTTATAGACGAGTGTAGATAATTTTTTTTTATAAAACAGAAAATTAAAAGTGCTCTTCAACGATACTAAACACAAGTGGATTGTGGAAAACAGTTTCGGACTTATTAACTAATAACCGAAAATTGACCAAACTTTTGACATAAGTTGGAAAAATTGAAAATTTCAAAATCTAACCCAATGCATTCCCAGGGGCCAAAGTGACACAGAAAAGTGCATAAAACGTTTTAGAAATGCAAAAATAAATTTTTAAAAAATTGTGTGCATGCGTGTATAAATATATAAAATTAAAGCATGGTAACTACCGGCGGCGTGGTGGCGTAGTAACACTTCCGCCAGGTAAGTCTGGAGTTCGAATACGCCAAAATTCAGCAACTTTTCTCTGATTCTAATAAACAAATAAGAGAGCATAAGAGCAAAGAATAAAAGTGCTACACGCAAATAGTTTTCACGAATAAATTGGAAATTTTAAGAAGTTTTGCATTTTACTAGAAACTTAGTTGTTGGAACAACCAAAAAAAACGAATTTCTCGGTTTTCAAACACATAAATATTTGAAAAAAAATTGTCCGCAAACACGTAGAATGAAGATTGTAATTGTCAAATACCACTTGGAAGAGTATATACTCTCGAGACGAAAAATCCAGTTATCCAAATATAACACCAACCGCAGTAACTCAACCTCGGTTACATCAGCTTTGCTTGTCGACTAACTCGCAAAAATTCCAAAAAACTACCAAGCGATTCAAACCATTTCGATTTCGCATCGAGCACACGTGAGACTTTTAATCTGGAATAATTTCCTCTAAAGCGGATGATAAATTACAAGTGCAGAAATGTCATTTATCTCGACAATTATTACATTACGTACGGCCATTGAAACATATGCTATGCGACAGCGACCCGCAAAATGGGTCCTCATCGCTAATGCATCCCAACAATAAAAGCCATTGTCTAAAAAGCACACATAAACAAATTTTTCGGCGATAACGATAACGGTCAAGTCGCCATAGCCGTTAATTATTTTCTTCTTGTTAATTAACGCGAGCATATGGCTCGAATTTCGCCTCTAAATCAATTTGCAATGCGGCCACGTACTTTAAGTCTGATTTAATGTAATGTTAAGTTCGTGTATGCAGGAAAAGAACTGATGAATGGCCAAACCGAGTGAATATCTCTATTTCCGAGCGATCAGAAATGCAAAAGTTTTGATTAATCGTTACGCGCTTTATTTAGCTACGAGGGAATTATTAATTATGGTTATTAGTGCCATTAGGGAGACAAAAACGGCGTTAATAACGCCATACATCATGATAAGGTTTGATGAACGCGAGAAAAGCACGGAAAAAGGTGCACGATTAATTACGAGATTTCTGTATAGACAATATTGGACGGTAAGCAAAACATTACGTGTGTAATATATTAACTATATCGTAAAACCGGAATCTTTCACTTGGCATGTGTCATAAAAGATTTAGATAGTTGGAAAAAGGAAGATCAAGAAGTAGAAGAGACTGGTTTTGTGTAAACAAGAAGAGATTATTCCGAAAGAGATTAAGTTTGTTGTCATATGCTACTACTCAGAAGTTTACGTTTTCACAAAATTAAACAACAGATTTTTATTTTCATTTGAGTTTCAGACCAAATTATTAAATTACATCACTCCTACAGAAGAAATTCTGTTAAATAATCCGTAAAATCGACTAAATTTTAATTTTTTTGGCTCCTAATGTATAATTAGGGATTTTTATGTTAAAAGTATTTTTCTGGCCTGTTTTAAAGCTGTTAAGATAACAAGAGTTTTATAGACAGTTTAAAAATCCAAGTGGTAGGTTTTTTTTAATAGAGCAAGATTTTTAGAAGATAAAATTTTTTTCCAACACTAATATTAGATCCAAAATTTTACTAAATTCAGAAATTGTTATAAAAAAATTTGCTAAAATAATGTCAAAATTGACGAAATGCCATACGAAATGACATTGACGAAGAAGAGCAGCAACATAAAAGATAAGCTTAAATCATCATAGAAACAGTATAAGATATTAGTGTTGGAAAAAAATATATTACAAAATAATGTTATAAAAAAAAACTAACGCAGCTCGATGTTGCCAACTCGTAAATATCTATGATGTATATAAAAAATAAAGAAATAAATTAATAAAATTTGTTTTATATAAAATAATTTGAACCAACAATGTCTAGAATTTTTTACTGAGTGATTTTTTATATTGTTGTACTATTTTATTTTTCTTATTTTCTTATTTCTTACTTCATTATTTTAATCAGTGTTGTAGTTTCTTAACATTTTTTTAACTCATAATTAAGTTTTTTTTGTTAATTATTTGTTTTAAGTAAAACTAGCCAAAATTTTGTTATTGTAAGTTTCAAGAAAAAAATGATTTTCTATTTTTTAAGAAATTACTTTCTCTTATTTTTTTAAAGTTGGTATTTTAATAAAACCAGCTGCAAAAAACAACGTTTATTTATTCTGCAGTCTGTTATTTTGTCCGTTTTCTTTGCAAAATTTTATTGTTTTCCAAATTTCAAAATACATAAAAAATAGTCTATATCATTAATATTATAAAGTTTTTTCAAAAAAATTAGTTAACTTCCAGGTCTTTTTCATACATAAAAAACTTTTCTGATTGTGAGAAGATGAAGAGTAAATAATACAATATTTGTGTTAAGTGAAAATTTTTTACAAGTTTTTTTTCTAGTTTTAATTAAATTTTTTAGATATAAATATCAACTGCTTATAGAAATATGTAATAATTAAACAACGACGACTAAAGACACGTAACAGCATTTTAAAATAAATTCTCTTATTAAATATTCTACCAAATGAAAGAAAATTAATGAAAAAATAATTCATCAAAACGCCCCAAGCTTCATTATTTTTAAAGATATGTATTACAATACTCTTTAAAATAGTAAATAAAAATTATAAAAATGAAATTTAAAAAAAATTGAATAAAACAAAAAAATAAGAAAATATGTTCAAAAAACACAATTTTACTACCGAGAAGAAAATTCAAATCATATAAAATTATATAAACAATAAATTTTAGTTTAATTAATTTAAGTTTTAGTTTATTGGTTTAAGTTTAATTATAATTAGTTTCATTTAATTTGGTTTAATTTAACAGAATTGAACAATGATTTTTTTCATAAGGTAGGAAACTTGATTTTATTCCCGGTGATAACAAACACGCAGGTGCAATTGTTTAATAACTGATATACAGGGCAGTCCGCAAAGTCGCGCACCTCCCTAACACTATATTATGGGGCGATGCCCTACACAACAAGAAAAATGTTAAAAAAAATCTATCTCTAAAAATTTTGCAGTTATGAGAGTTTAATTTTGACTTTGACTATTTATTTCTGTTGGAAAAATAATTTTTCAATTTTTTTGCTACATGCAGGAAGCTGTATATTAAGTTGCAACTCTGTTTAATTATTTGTGGCTTTTACTGACAAAATGTTTGTTCTTTTACGAAATAATTATGATATACAAAATCATGAAAAAATGTCAAAACCAAAAAAATGAATCAAAATTTTTTGACAAATAGAATGTTTTAAACATTTTTTCAGTACTTTGGGGGACTCCTCAAAGAGATGCGCGACTTTCCGGACACCCTGATTATTCTCAAGAGTTGACTAAAACAAAAATTGGAAAATTAAAAATTTCAAAAATGATCAAAACTTTTAAAAATCTAAAAGACTACAAAAAATGCAAAGAATAAATTTTTGAATTATTTTGTGTACCTATAATATTGGATAGAGTAGAGACACTGACCGGAAGCGTGGTGGCGCAGTGACATACTCATAAGATCCTGCGTCAATCGAATAAAACATAAGAGCATGAGAACTTTTTAGCGTAAAATCAATTTTTTTGATTCTAGTCTAAAAAGTTAAGACGAGTTTGAAAGAAATCGATTTTTAGAGTAGTAGCTTTGTTAGAAAAACAATTATTTCTGGACTAGTCATTAAAAATAAAACTGGTTAATAAATAAGAAACTTCTCAAAATAATAGGACTCATTAACTGGTTTTGACTAAATTGGCCCTCATTTTTTCCTCGCTAATAAAAATGTAAACAAATGTGTAAATTTCTCGTTGAAGTATTTGCACATCCGGCTGCCATTCGCTCGAGTTGAATTCTGTTTGATTAAACGCACTACTTAATTTAGCATTACTTGGACAAATATGTACAAGCTAGGTGGCAGTACAAGAAATCGACATCAATATTCATTCTTTCTAATTTCGCGAACGTGTCTCGCTTACGAACGACTGACCTTCCTCTTGCAACAATTCTCGTCTTGTAGCGGTAAATCCGCAAAAACGAAGAATTTTGCAAAAATCTCAACAGCAGATGCTTTGTCATCGATACATCAATGACACGTGCAATTTGCACCCCGCCGAAATGAATTTACTCTAACTGTAAAGCTCGGCGTAATTTAATCAAAATAAAGTAAGCTCGTAGCGATTCATCATTGGCTAACTGTAAAGCTGCATTATCATCACGAAATCGCATCACATTTCGTCAAGTACGCGTTAATTATCGTATCACGTGCCCGGAGATTATTTTTATTGTGACAATATTTGCCGATCTGTCCAAATACAGGTGGTCAAGATGAATGCTAATGAAATTGTTAAGGATCGCGAAATTGGCATAATCTGTTCGAGGATGTCATAAATGGGAAAAATGAAGCGCCCTAGAGGCAAAGGCAATTATCTGTGTCAACAAAGTAGGCATTAAGATAAATGCCACTGAAAACTGAAAGTTTAATGGCGCGATTAATTCGATCTGAAAGAGGCAGAGCCGGTTTCAGGGAAAAATGCCGCCGTTTCAACGAGGTGGGATTTTATGGACTAGGAAATTCAGTTTTTCAGGCACTGAATTATTCAGGCTTGATGGCATCCAAGTCTAATTGAAACCTCACCCATCCTCAAACATTATACAGAGTGTAAATAAAAGATGGGGCAAAAAGTATCCAGAGTTTTCCCAAGTCAAAGTAGAGCGATTTAACTTAATTTAATTTATATTTAATTATTACTTATATTTAATTTATTTTTGTTTATAATTATTTAGAACATTTTTACAATATTTTATTAACATTTATGACGTTACTGGATTTTTGAGTAATAACGTCTTCATTAATTTTTTTAAGACAACCAACAATTTTGTTTACTGTTTTAGGTCGGAAATAGGTACATTTTTCTACCTTTTTAAAAGAAAATATTACCAAAAACACTAAACTAAATGTTAGTTGTCATTTAAAAAATAGTGATAAAGTCGTTACTTAAAAATCATTGACGTTATAAATTATAATATAATATAATGAAAATGTATCATTTTTAAAAATAAAATCGACCTGTTTGAGAATTTTCTAAAAATGACTCATAAATTATGAATTTTGAGCCCTACTTTTGGTTCATATTACATGATGTTTACATTTTATTTAACTTACCTTTTATTAACTTTTACACCACCCTGTATCAAAGTTTTAAAAAAATTTATTTCTTGCGTTTCTCCGTTTTCATACAATTTTCTGAGTCTCTAGATCAATTTTTAAGTTTTCAATTTTTTTGAATTTTGACAAAATTTTGGTCAATTTTCGGTACTCGAAGTATACGATACATAGGTGCGCCAGAACTCGCGCCCCAGAGAAAAATTTCAAGAAAGATAAGATACCAGTAACATGGAAAAAATGTTTAAAAAATTCTATCTATTAAAAAAAATTGACATTTATATTTTGACATTTGACACATTTTTATGTCTATTTAATGATACTGATGATCTTGTATACAGGGTGAATATAAAGTATGGAACCAAGCGGTTTTATTTTTAATCATTTGCTTCCAGAAAATAATAATTAATATAAATTAGAGTAATATAAAAAATGTGATCATATTTTCAGAACAAAATTTTGTTTTGTTTTTGAGTTATGCGATTTTTTTTGTCAAAATTGCAATTTATGTGAAAAAATTTTTTTGAAAAAATTAAATATATAGCAGATAGTTGTAATCCTTAGACTCCTTAGAGTATAGCTTTTATGAAAAAAATGATTTTATAGTGGATTGCCATTTGAAAAAATATTTTTTTTGTAGAACTCAAACAAAAGGAAATTTCGAAAAATTTTATTTTTGTTAAAACATCACATTTTTATAGTACTTTATTACTCATCAATTAGTTTTTTCAAAAAATAAATAGTTTAAGCAAAAAACCTTTGGTTCCATACTTTTTACTCACATGGTATGTTTTTTACAATTAAAAAATTAAAAAAAATTTGCGAATAAAAGCCACAAATAACATTAAACAAAGTTACAATTTAGGATACAGCTTCCTTGTTTCCTTTTCTAATGGCCTATAACAAAAAAAAACTGAAAAATTATTTTTCCAACAGAAATAAATAGAGTAAAATTTCAAAATTTACTCTCATAACTTCGAAATTTTTATAGATAGAATTAAAAAAAATTCCATGTTCCTGGTATCTTACTTACATGACATTTGTTTCTAGGGCGTGAGTTCTGGCGCACTCTGTATACAAGTTGTACCGTTTAAAAGTAAAAAAAAATATTTTCGTTTTTCTTGAATAACTTTTTAATGGAGTGATCGATTTTTATGAAATTTAGCACAGGTACATTGACCCAAAAACCACATGTTTGGATGCTATTTATTTTGTTTTATTGTTAGTGTAAAGGACTTACCATAACAACTTAACACATTTTAAGCTATATTTGTGTTATTCGTAATCTGAGTAGCGTAATTTTTTTTAATTTGAAATGTACATTGTTTAAACAATTTTTATATCTTATAAATTTTATTTATCACTCTTAGTTTTAGAGTAAAAAATAAATCAAATTTTGGACGTTGGCCATTTATTGTTGTTTTTAAAATTGCATTAGAAAAATAGGTTTTGGTTTTTTATGTATGTGTTCGTTAACAATAATGTAATTATTATTAATTCAAACAAAAAAATCATGATTTTATTGTATTTTTTTATTTTCACTAAAAATGTTTCAGGGAAATAACATTTTTTTAAAATAGTTAGTTTTAAATAGTTAAATTATAGTTTCAGGTATTTCAGGTCCTGAAATATTACTTAAAATTAGTTTTTCGCTCTCTTGTAACTTTCATGGACCGGAAAAAGCATAAAACCGTCAAAACAAGTAATTTTTTAATTAAAATTTGGCTAATTTTGCCGCATTGATGCTCTAGATTCATTTGAATAGCTGATTGACCGCTCCAGTTTATTGTTGGAAAAAATCTCTTGTCCGGATTTCACTTGTGATTCCCCTGATAGTTTTAGATTCCACAGGTGTCCTAATTTCCTTTAATTACTTTCCCCATCGACAACTAGCCGTTAAATGAGTGACCTCGACCCTTGCCCCATCATCGCTTGACCGAATCACTGATCCTCCATTTATCACAGAACTTTCTCGCAAGAATGCGAATAATAAACCAAGCAACCACGCGCTAAACCGGCACATAATTAAAAACTTGTTTAAGAAGAAACGAGTGCCAAATGCATAATTAATTCTTTAACTGTGCGCGAAATCGTGCCAACGATTCCGAATCTTGTCAAATTGAGGAAAACTGATCCCGAGATCAATCACCTTTGAGACCGTGGACGAGTTATTTATTGCCGATGTTTTCATTGAATTACCCTTATCTCCACTTCTTTATTATATCGACGAGTTATAAACGGTAATAATAATAGAAACTTATAAGGAGACGGGCAATAAAATCAATAAGTTAAATAAAACAACAAATGCACTTAACATTTTTATTAAGCGACGCTGGTTTTTATGTGGCGTTTTAGCACGGGAAAGAAAGCTATTAAAATCGACGGGAATTCATTACAATGACGGGATCGCGACGATTCGATGTGTCAATCAATAAAACAAATAGTACGAGGAGCTTTTTCTTCACTGATGTCATAAATCAACAAGAAAAAGCCATCAGCAAGACAGATTTCAACAAGAAAGGCCCCATTTTTAACAGCCAATGATCTAACA
Source organism: Tribolium madens (assembly GCF_015345945.1). Lineage (NCBI taxonomy): Eukaryota > Metazoa > Arthropoda > Insecta > Coleoptera > Tenebrionidae > Tribolium > Tribolium madens. The sequence goes on from NW_025401069.1 coordinate 12,567,956, forward strand.
CTTTCGGACACATCACGCACACTAAAAAATTTAAAAAAAAAATGCTTTCGATATTCTCTGAGTCACAAACTTCTTCAAAGTGGTGAAAATGTGAAAATATTTAAAATTTGTTCGATTTAAGTTTCATAAATTTTTCCAAATTCTTGTTTTTCTGAAATCGTCCGTAAACTTAATGAAATAGTTTGTAAAGTAACCCAAAATAGTCTAAAAAACAGTGCTTTTTCGTCCGCAAGTTGACAAAGTAGTCCGTAAAGTGTGCAATTTTAATACAGTATTTCAAATTCTATATGTGATAAAAAATTCAACTTAGTGTTTTCTCAAAGAAAAACTATTTTTAAACAATTGAGATTTTTCAAAATTTTCTGCTAACATAAGTAGTTAATCCACCAAAGCTTTTATGTTTTTTTAAAATTCCAATTTTTGTCTATTTTTACCGAAGGAAAATTTGTTTATATTCCGATTTTATTAACCTGGATTTCACTCAAAATTTGGATAATGGAAATTTTAGCACCGACGAACGCACATTTTTTTGATATTTCACTTTTTTGATATTTTTTAAGGTAATTTTCAAGTATTTTTTTCAAATTGAGATTTGTTGCTTCTGAAGCCAGCAGTGTGCGAAATAATAAATTTGTGAGCTGTGAGCCACTGTAGGGGTCCCCATAAAATTTGTATATTTCCATATTTTATAATTTTTTTATCACTAACTGTAATATTTTGTTAGAGTAATTTATTGTGTTGAATTTTGTTAGATTGGGATTGAAATCTAGCTCTGTATAATTGAGAAAAAGCAAACAGCGAGGCGGATTTCAACAAGAAAGTCCTCATTTTTACACTTTCTAAAAAATAAAAAAAAAATTTTGATATATTTCCGAGTTACAAAGTGGAGAAAATTGTTATAATATTTAAAATTTCTTCATTTAAGTTTCCCAAATTTTTCTTAAATCGTTTGTAAGGTAATCCAAAATAAATAATTTCTAAAACAGTGCTTTTTCAGACTCCGCAAGTCCGCAAGTTGACAAAATAGTCCGTAAAGTGTGCAATTTTAATACAGTATTTCAAATTGCATTCAATTCTATATACAAAAACGATTTTTAAACAATTAAGTTTTTCCAAATTTCTCTTGTGTTTTCCAAAATACACAAAAATTTATTTGTTATTCAATTCTATATGCGTGCTAAAAAATTAACTTTAGTGTTTTGTTATACAAAAACAATTTTTAACAATAGTTTTTCCAAATTTGTTTTGTGTTGCAAAATAAATAAAAATGATTTCTGTAAAATTGAGAAAATGTAATCAGAGAGGCGGATTTCAACAAGAAAGTCCTCATTTTTACAAGTCAAGTACACTTTCCGACAACACATACTCCAAAAAATAAAAAAAAAATTGTTATACATTTCTAAGTCACAAACTCCTCCAAAGTGGAGAAAATTGTTATAATGTAACCCAAAATAGTCCGTAAAACAGTGCTTTTTCAGACTTATCGTCCGCAAGTTGACAAAATAGTCCGTAAAGTGTGCAATTTTAATACAGTATTTCAAATTGCATTCAATTCTATATACAAAAACCATTTTTAAACAATTAAGTTTTTCCAAATTTTTTTTGTGTTCTCCAAAATACACAAAAAATTATTTGTTAACATTTTCTATCCAATGAAGAAAGTCCAAAGTCTTAACAGTTAATCCACCTTCTTCTTCCTTCTACATATTTTTACTAAAAACAAAAATCCGTTTTTATTCCGATTTTATTACTCTAGATTTTATTCAAAATTTTGATAATGGAAACTTTATGCACTGACAAGCGAACACAAAATTCCACTTTTTTTATATTTTTTAACGTAATTTTCAAGTAATTTTTTTCAAGTAGAAGTTTGTTAGGTATTTCTGAGGCCAGCAATGTGAGAAATAATAATTTGTTACTACTTTACCAGTAACAAATTATTCGGACTTATGGGACGCAAGTTGACAAAATAGTGTGAAATTTAGTTATTGTGTTTCAATAATTGCATATGACTCTCATTTCGTGTTCAAAAAATTCAACTTTAGTGTTTTCTTATAGATAAAAAACAATTTTTAAGCAATAGAATTTTTTTCACATTAGATTTTTTTGTGTTTTCCAAAATAAACATACATTTTTCTAACCATTTTCTAACACAGAATGATTTTTCAAAATTAATTAGAACCACAGTTAAATCCATTCGAGCTTTTAAGTTTAATAAAATTTCAGTTTTCTTCTGTTTTTACTAAAAACGGAAAACTCGATGTTACTCCAATTTTATTAACTTAGATTTCACTCAAAATTTTGATAATCGATAAGCGCACACAGATTTTCATTTTTTTGATATTTCTTCACGTAATTTCTAATCTTTATTTGTTCTTTCTTAGGAGAAGTAATAATTTTTTTTTGCACTGTGAGTTTCTGTGAGGGCTTTCATAAAATTTGTATATTTTTATCTTTTGTTAATTTTTAACACTAACTGTAATATTTTGTTAGATTTGGGTATAATTAAGGCATGTTGCCCTAAAACGGAAATTGCTCACGCTCGTCCGCGGTAGCGCTTTTGATGTAGAAATCGTGCTTTGAGCAATTAAAAAGATATTTGCGTCGTCGAACAATATCTCGCGATTCCTCGTAATCCAATTTAGAAATAACAGTGTTTTCCGCAGTTCTCCCAATTATTATTTAACAACGCATTATAATTAGCCCCAATCTCTCTAAACAATCAATCTTCTTCGTGCCGGAGCGTAATTCATCCTCGGTTTCGGAGGTGTTGAAGTCTCCCAAGTTTCCAGATCGGGTCGCGACTAGAAAATCCACTTTACGAAACCAGTATTGCCACCAGAGAAAAACCAATTACAACTGTTAATATGTAAAGAGCTGCTTGTCAAAGACATTTACAGCATCTCGCTCCTGATGTAGTAGTCGATACCGGAATGGTTGCGAAAGCGATTTATAAATTCCGATTTCGAGCGGAGGAGTCGTACCACGGCCTTGGAGCTTCTGTTCTCGACGCTTTTGATATCTTAATTACAAGTTCTCGAAGCACTAAGTCTCACGACTTCCACGGGAGCGAGCCTTTATATCAAACGTTTAATGCGGACTCAAATGAAATAACTTATCATTCCGGATGGACGTGCCAACAATGTCTTTCAATGCGGGATGACGATGGAATCTTTGCTAATTGGAACGAGATGGGAAAAAATTCGGAACAATTTTTCTCTCCAAGGGGAAATTCGACCAAAAAGGCACCGGAATGCTGAATAATCAACCGGATTTTGCCTTTATTTGGAGTTGCACGCGATGCGGGTTCTTGCTTCAATTGAATGAAGCATCCATATTTACGAATTGTTTAAAATTTTGATACAGCTTGACAGCTGGAAAATGGTACTTTCACAAATAAAAATACTGTAGTTAAAATTAGCTTCGAGCCGGACAAAACGGCTTTAGACTCGAGTAATATCCCACTGAAAGAAAATTTAATAAAACAGGATTTTGAAAAAAGACCAAAGCTAATCACACAATTAACAATGAAAAACGTTGGTGACTGCAAGCACAAAAAGCTTTAATCAAGGAGATAACAATGACAGCCATGTTGCCGGGATGCTGTGCCTCAATACGAGTTTTACAGAAAAAAAGGCAAATTTTTAACAAGACCAAAAATTTCACTCAACGGTTTTCCTGAAAAAATTGAAACCTCTCGCTGGCACTTTTACCAATAATAATAGTGGGTTTACAATACAATAAACTTCATGATTCCGGTCATCGATGATGACTTACGAAGATATCAATAAAGCAAACCTTCACTTTTAGCTATTTTGTATACAGAGTGCGCCAGAATTTGTGCCCCAGAGAAAAATGCATGAGGTCAGATACCAGAAACCTGGAAAAAATGTGAAGAAAATTCTATGTCTAAAAATTTAGAAGTTATGAGAGTTTAAATTTTGCACTTTGACTCTATTTATTTCTCTTGGAAAAATATTTTTTTATTAGCAAAATTTTTGTACCTTTATAAAAAAAAACATACAAAATCATCAATATCATTAAATAGACATAAAAAAATTCACATGTCACAAAAATAAATGTTAAAATTATTTGACAGATAAAAATTTGTTTGGTTTTATAAAGTTTAATTTGATTTAATTATAGAAAAGTTTAAATAGCTATTGAGTAGCTATATTTACACGCAATCTCCTCAGGAGCTTCCAACGCTGGGTGAGGACAGCAGTTGCAGAGATGTAGATTTATTTATTTCGTCATACAAAAACTATTTTTAAACAATTGAGTTTTCCAAATTTTTTTTGATGTTTTCCAAAATAAATAAAAATTTATTTGTAAACATTTTCTATGAAATAAAGAAAATCCAAACTTAATTAGAGTCAAGTTAATCCATCTTCTTCTTCCTTCTATTTTTACTGAAAACGAAAAATTCGTATGTACTCCGAGTTTATTAACCTTGATTTCACCAAAAATTTTGATAATGGAGGCTTTAGGCACCAACAAGCGCACACAAAATTCCACTTTTTTAATATTTTTTAACGTAATTTTCAAGTAATTTTTTTCAAATCGAGATTTGTGCCTTCTGAGGAAAGCAATTTGAGAAATAATAAATTTGTTTCTGTGAGCCAATGTAGGAGTCCCCATAAAATTTGTATATTTCTATATTTTATTAATTTTTTATCACTAACTGTAACATTTTGTTAGAATATTTTATTATTTTGAATTTTGTTAGATTTGGATTAAAATCTCCCTCAGTATATTTGAGAAAAAGCAATCAGGGAAAGTCCTCATTTTTACAAGTCAAGTAGGTACACTTTCCAAAAAATAAAAAAATATTTTTTTATATATTTCCAAGTCACAAACTTCTTCAAAGTGGAGAAAATTGTAATACCTAATATTTAAAATTCGTTCATTTAAGTTCTATAAATTTCCCAAATTCTTGATTTTCTGAAATCGTTCGTAAAGTAACCCAAAATAGTCCGTAAAAGAGTGCTTTTTCAGACTTATCGTCCGCAAGTTGACAAAATAGTCCGTAAAGTGTGCAATTTTAATACAGTATTTCAAATTCTATATGTGTGAAAAAATTCAAATTTAGTGTTTTCTTAAAGAAAAACTATAAACAATTGGGTTTTTTCAAATTATTTTTGTGTTTTCCAAAATAAAAAAAAATTAATTGCTAACATTTTCCACTTTTTTGATATTTTTTAATGTAATTTTCAACTAATTTTTTTCAAATCTAGATTTGTTGCTTCCCAGGTCAGCGATGTGAGAAATAATAATTTGTTATTGTGAGCTACGGTAGGGGTTCCCATAAATATTTCCATATTTTATTAATTTTTTATCACTAACTGTAATATTTTAAGTTTTATTTATTTAATTTTATTTAATATTTGAAGTTTTATTTTAAGTTAAGTACACTTTCCGACACCTTATACTCCAAAAAATATTTTAATATTTTTTATAATATACAGGTGCGCCAGAACTCACGTCCTAGAAAAAAATGCCATGTAAGGTAAGATAGATGTTAAAAATTCTATCTATAAAAATTTCGAAGTTAGCTTAAATTTTGCACTTTGACTCTATTTATTTTGGCTGGAAAAATAATTTTGTAAGTTTTTTGCTACAGACTATTATAAGAGGAAACAAGAAAGCTGTAGATATCCTAAATTGTAACTCTGTTTAATGTTATTTGTGGTTTTTATGTGCAAAATTTTTGTACCGTTACAAAATAATTAGAAAAAAACATATACAAAATCATCAATATCATTAAAAATGTCACATGTCAAAAAATAAATGTCAAAATTTTTTGACAGAGAATTTTTTTAACATTTTTTCCATGTTCCTGGAATCTTAGCTTCCTTTTGAGATGCAAATTCTAATAATAAAATTTTAAAGTGTGATAAAAATGTGTTTGGTTTCATGAAATTTAATTTGATGAAAATACATAAAAATTTAAATAGCTATTGAGTAGCTATTGCTAACTGCGTTACGCACACTCCTCAAGAGCTTCCAACGCTGGGTGAGGACAGCAGTTGCAGAAATGTAGATTTATTTCGTCCAGACTCGAATAAATTTGTAATTTGATCGAATTCAAGGCACTAATTAAATTTCTATCCTAATTATAATATTCAGAGTTGTCGTCTGAAACCAGCTTACTAATTATTTCCAATCGTGGCTAATTTATAAACGTTTTTATCGGAATAATTAAAATTGGAAATAAGTGTTGCAATTAAATTACACCAGAGAAGAAAAAACACTTTATTAGATAATCCTTCGATAAGAATACAAGCGGCGACAAATTGGTCCAAGGTGTCAAAAAATTACCATATTTCGTATCAATTAAGTCGTAATCAAAATTTTGAAAATTTCTTGTTGTCCTAATTGTCTAATTTGTCGCTCGAAAATCCCGTAAATGGGAATTTGGTTAATTGGCCAATTAATTTCTCGGCTCTGGGATTATTTTGCATTGTAATTCGAAATAATTTATTCCATGAAACCGTTTAGAAAAATTTTTGACGTTGCGTCGAAATCACCAAATTGGATCATTCGGCACCTGATCGTTCAATTTTACACCTGTCTCCCGTCATAACAAACAGTAGTGAGAGATGAGATATGACGATAATTATGACGGCCGAGGCGTTGATCGAACGATTATCATCGAAAGCCATTAATTCCGGAGCCATGAAACGCGAATCTATCATTAAAATCGCCGCACAAACCGGAGCTCGTGTCCGGATTTTCAGCCACAAAATACGGAGACGTGAGATTGGAGAAACAAATAGCCTGGGTGAGGGGGACTGGGCAGGTCTGCGGAACAAACCGGAGTTAATTATTTTCCTGCAATTAGCTTTCCCTCTTTTATTTTTGCTTTTTTTTTAATCAAAAAATGCAACATTTTAAGTAATAATTTCCTAATTAATACGTAGATAGTTTTGGAAGTGGTTTATTTACCTATCACTTAAATATAAGCTTTTGCATAAAATTGTGCATTCGAAATATTTTTTCACACGTGTTTTATCATATTTGAGTAGAAATGAGCACAACGTCAACGAATGGTTTAAAACATTTCTAAATTTCTAAGCAATATGTACTAAAAATATGAAATGTTTACACTTATTTATTACAATGTATTGCAAATTATATGGTAAAAATATTTTTAAACTGTATGGATTATTTTATATATAATACTTAGTAAATGGTTTCGAAAATGGTTTATATTGTAAATTAAAGATTATATGTAAATAAATTACACCTTATTTGTCCTACACAAAGTCAATAATAAAACTTTTAAAATTTCTGTCCAGTAAATGGTTTTTACACCAGATCAACGGCAAAATAAACATGTTTTTAGAATCATTTATTATTTTTATCAATTGTGATTAAAAAAATGTTGGTTAAATGGTTTCGTAAATGGTTTTTTACTAGATTCATGAATTATGCACCTAACATTATCTCTCATCATTTCTGTTTTATATAAAATAAAAAGAGAAAATGGTTTCGCTATTTTTATAATAAGTGAACAATCTTGCAAATAGTTATAGAAGTGGTTTACACTATACATTCTTACTCTATGTAATAATACTGTATAAAACTGTTACTCAATATTTAAACAAATATTTTTTTATAATTGTTGCAATGTTTGTAAGGAAAATATAGCAAATGCACTCTTTAGTAAGTGGTTTTGGAAACGGTTTCATTTGTAAAAATACATGTTATGCATATACACGTTTCTGACTAATGTTGTCTTAGTACAAATTAGGAAAATAACGAGAAAATATTGTTTGGCAAATGGTTTTTGTTATAGAGAAATTAAGAAGGTATACGACAAAAAATTATCACCTCATTATTACTATTGCTATTTTTTCAAGTAAAATTTAACTTAATATAATCCATCAAGTGGTTTTGGAAATGGTTAAAAGTTTAGGATTGTAATATCGAAAAAAAAAACGGTGTTGCAGATAAAACTCTTAACTATTTTTGCATATTTACAAGCCGAAATTGCCGAGTAAGTGGTTTTGCAAGTGGTTTTACTCTAGAAGCATGCGTTACTATGGTTTAAAAATAGTGTTTTAGAAATAGGGTTTTAAAAAAAATTAAAAAAGCACTAATTAATTATTTCTCAAAATTTATGTTAGCGATTTGCCTTTTGTAACAAAGGATAATATAACTCTTTTTTCTTTTTGACTTTCAAGCTTTGTTTTTCCTTATTTTTATTGTTTTTGCAAAAGAAACACTTTTTAGTATGTACGAAATATTANTCTTTATTTTTGTTTTTTTGCAATAATTAAAAAAAAATTATGTACCAAATACTTATTAAAATTTAAGTAACCATTATCTCAGAATTGCAAAATTTTTATTGTACAGCAAATTTTTATATTTGATTTTTCTTTTACAAAAAAAAACACTAATTGATTAATTCTTTAAATTTATGTTAGCGATTTGCTTTTTGTAACAAAGGATAAAATAATTCTTTTTCTGACTTCCAAGCCTTGTTTTTCCTTATTTTTATGGTTTTTGCATCAAAAGAAATATTTTTTAGTATTTAATGTACGAAATATTAAAATTCATTTAAAAATTATCTCAAAATTTAGTTTTAATTTCTCTTAAAAAAAAAACACTAATTGATAAATTCTCTAAATTTTTGTTCCTGATTTGCCCTTTGTAGCAAAGAATTAAATAAAATTCTTTTTCTTTTTGACTTCTAAACTCTGTTTTTCCTCCTGATTTGCCTTTTGTAGTAAAAACTCTGTTTTTCCTTAAAGAAATTTTTTTAGTAATTAATGTACAAAATATTAAAATTTATGTAAAAATTATCTCAGAATTTCTATTACAGTTGTTTATATTTATAATTTCCCCTCATACATATTGCACTTTTTTAAGCAAATTTTTACTTGTGGTTTTTCTTTTACAAAAAAAAAAAAACACTAATTGATTAATTCTCTAAATTAATGTTAGCGTTTTGCTTTTTGTAACAAAGGATAAAATAATTTTTTTCTGACTTCTATGCCTGGTTTTTGCATCAAAAGAAATATTTTTTAGTATTTAATGTACGAAATATTAAAATTTATGTAAAAATTATCTCAGAATTTCTATTACAGTTGTTTATATTTATAATTTCCCCGGATACATATTGCACTTTTTTAAGCAAATTTTTACTTGTGGTTCTTTATTTTTTAAAAAAGCGAAACTAATTGGTTTACTCGTAATTGTTTAAATTTATGATTTATATTATGATTTTCCTGTCGTAACAAAAGACGAATTTTTTTGTACTTTTTCACTTCTAAGATAGTATATTTTTCTTTACTTTTTTAGATATGCAATGTACCTAATATTAAAATTTAGGTAAAAAGTTTCTCAGTTAGACAACTCTTTTTTTCAGTTTTCTATTTAATATTTTCAAAAAATTTGCTATTTTAATTATCAATAGAGAATTCTCCGTCACCGATTTGCCTCTGCAGGTGACCCTATTAGAAATTAGTCTCACTGTGAAAATCTCCTTAACTGAAACGGTTTTCAGTCATTGAGGGTTTTATTACACCCAATAAAATTAATAATAATGAGTAAGAAAGTGTTAAAATAATAATGGTATTAGAAATTGACAGTATGGGGTCGAGAAAATGTAAATTAAACGAGCTCATGCCATTTACATCCCATCACCTGGTATTTTGAGTATTTTCTTAATTAACAATAAATGTGAGCAAAAGGTATGTAAATAAAACAAAAATTTCACTTTATTGGACATCTCGGTACCATCTTTATTAAGATACATTTCTACCCACTTTATGAAAGCAATAAAAAATTTATATCGGGAATAAATTCTTTTAGAACCAAATTTTGCAAACTTGTCTGTTTTTAATTAAAATAATTGTTTGTTGGTGAAAACACCTGTCTTGGCGTTGTTTACTCATTATTGTCCACTGAATTTGCCATAATTGCTCAGCGGATGTAAGTTAATCGTATTAAGATGTCTATCAGTGATAGTTGTGACAATTTAAGGCACCTGAAACAGGTGATGGAAACTATCAAAAATTCTTTATTTATGAGTTACTTCAATTTTACATAAAACAGGAGACTGGAGCGTGGAATTTCCGTTAATTGAATTTTTTCCTGTTTATCTACGATTGGTCGTTATCGGTAATCGTCCAATCCCGAGCAAGATCCACGAAAATTATGTTTCGATGTCATTGTTGGATTGCTTTCACCACAAATCCTCCCGAGTAAAGTGCTTCAACTCCAGCAACTGTTGTGCCACATGTTGGCACCCCCGTAAATCACCCAGTTGAGCACGAGCCGAATATACAGGACGGTCCAAAAGTCTAGAAACGGTTTTATTCTGACGCAATTATTATTTTTTTTGGCAAATGAATTTATAGGTGTGCAATGGCTATAAAAATGCTATTCAAAAAAAATTTGAATATTAATTAATTGTTTATACTTACGAGATAAACATAGTTGCAATTTTTTTTTTAATGGAAACCTACCACAATTTTTTTTAGACAACGAGCTTATTACAAGAATTGTTGCTGTGCAATTTTTTTTGTAAACCTCACACTTTTTTGTTAAAAAAATGTTTGACTTACAAAAATTAAAGAATTTTTTTGAGTAAACTACCAGTTTTTTTGGAAATAAATTAATAAATGTTTAAAGGTTGTAAAGGAACGATGCCAAAATATTTTTATTTTATTTAATTGTTTAAACTTTTGAGATTATCATACTAATAATTTTTTTCTTAAATAAAAACGGTTTTTTATTTATTGTTTTACAAAAACATGTTTATGCATTTTATAAATGTACAAAAATATTTATTGAAAATATTACAATTCTTGTTAAAAAAATTTATCTGTTGTCAAATCTTTCTTCCACCGATCATGGGATGATACGTTAAGTTTTTTTAAAACGCTGTTAAACATTACATAGAATATATCTACATATTTGTGTTCAATAAATGTTTATAATAACCTATGCGGTTTTTGTTTATTTTGAAATGCAAATTATCGACCGACTTGAGCGCAGTTCACATAAGGATTCACGCAAAGCAGGTAAGTAAAAATTTTCTGAGCGCAGTCCACTGTAGAGATTAAAATGCCGAGCGCAATTCACCGGCACCCACAAAATGATATACAGGATGGTCCAAAAATCTGAAACCAATTTTATTCTGGCGAAACTATCAATAAATAAATTTATAGGTATACAATGGCTATAAAAATGATATTAAAAAAAAATGTTTTTTTTGGACCATTCTGTATATCACTTTGTGGGTGCCGGTGAATTGCGCTCACTCAAGCACGGCATTTTAATCCCTACAGTGGACTGCGCTCAGAAAATTTTTACTTACCTGCTTTGCGTTAATCCTTATGTGAACTGCGCTCAAGTCGGTCGATATGTCTCAGTGTGATGTAAAGTATTAAATTATTAAAAATTAAAATTCCAGGCTAATAAAAATAGAGATGAACCTGTTGCAAAAATGTACTTTGCATTTCAAAATAAACAAAAACGACATAGGTTATTATTAACATTTACTGAACACAAATATGTAGATATAGATATATTCTACGTAATGTATAACAACGTTTTAAAAAAATTGGTCAAACTTATAAAGTAGACATTTCACAAAAGTGGATCGATTTATTTGCTTTACTTTCAATTTTTTTTTGAATTAAAACAAATTTGAGAACTCGCATCTCAGAGAATAATGTCAAGTTCGAAGCACCAACCCATGGGTGGGTACCCCGTTGCGATGCTACTGAGCGCAGTTCACCTTAAGGATTAGCGACTCTTATTAGCCTCATTATACCTGTTTCTAAAACTGAGCGCAATTCACCGTGCCCCCATTTTGTTCGTCTCAGTGAGACAAATCAAATGCACTAACAAAAATTTCAAAAAGTCTACACACTTTGATCTTTTTCTAATTTAAATGAATTTAAAATACTTTAACTTTAAAAAAATCATTTTTTTTAATAGCATTTTTATAGTCATTGTACAGGGTGCTGCATTTTGGATGTCCGAATAGGGAATCTCCGAAACTAAGATGGTTAGCCAAAAACGAGTGATACATTCTGGGGCTCATTTTTTGAGAAAATAATATTGGTTAAAACCGCATCCCGCAATCCTCTTTTGTTTTCGACTTACAGACAGAAGTTGACATTTTGGCGAAATCTAAAAAAATTCATATCTTCGTTATTATAGAAGATACGTATTTGAAATAAAGACATTATACAGGCACTTTTTTACGAGGAATTTAATAATGTATTAACAATTTTTTTCAGTTATTGGTTTAGCCGTGATAAGATAAACTTGTATTTTGTTAAATGGAAATCATAGGCGGGTATAGCAATTTTGAAAAGCTTATTTTTTTTCTGATCTAAAAAATATCCGTTTATACTAGAATATTTTTTTATAATTATACTTAAAAAGTGAAATACATATTTTGTTTGATAATAGTTGCCTATGGAAAAACTATTTCACTCCAAATGTGTAAATAATAATCAATAAAAGTTTTGTGAACTGTAAAATAGATGAAAAAATAGATAAAATTATAAAAATTTAAAAAATACGATACGTTAGAATCTTGAATAAATATGCGAGCGCCTCAGAACAAAATTATTACATTTTTTAAAAAAATCCAAAAATAGGAAACACAAATGTGTCAACAGTCAACACAATTAGAAAAAACACTTTTTTGATGGTCTAATGGAGATAGGATAATGTTCCACATAGACGGAATTTGGGTATTTGAATAGCCATATCGTCATTTTTGTGTCATATAAAACATATTTTTTATTGAAGAATTAAAGCGGCTTTTTTTTACAACACTCTATGTATCACTAGAAGTTGCAATGGTAATGTTAGCTTGTTTAAAAACAAAGAAATGTTATTAGTCGCAAATAAGTTGATTTACGATTTATTTTGCATTTTTTTCATTACTTAGTACTTAGAAAACTCTTTCATTAGTGACACTGGTTGAATAATATAGTTTAAATCTTTTTAGTTGAAGATGCAACATTTTTTCATGGCCAACTGCGAACAAAAATCAAAGATAATTTTTTGCTAAAAATGTATTATAATAATTTGTTACAAATATATATTTTTTAGATAAGAAAAAAACAAGCTTTGTAAAAATGTCATAGCCATCTATGATTCCCATATAAAAAAATACAAGTTTATTTTATTACGGCTAAACAAACAAATGAAAAAAAATGTTAACTACATTATTAAATTCTACGTAAAAAAGTGTATTATGTCATTATTTCAAATCTGTGTCTTCTATAATAACGAAGATATGAATTTTTTAGATTTCGCAAAAATGTCAATTTTTGTCTATAAGTCGAAAACAAAAGACGATAGCGGGATGCGGTTTTAACCAATATTATTTCCTCAAAAAATGAGCCCCAGAATGTATTACTCGTTTTTGGCTAAACCTCTTAGTTTCGGAGATTCCCTATTCGGACACCTATAAATTTATTCGCCAAAAAATTGCTAGTTTCGCCAAAATAAAATCGTTTCCAGACTTTTGGACCACTCCGTATTTGCACACACGGTGACCGTTAACTATCAGTTTACCGAAAAGTCGACGTGCAGCTATTTGTCATGGAGTCAGTGTCGGAATTCGGATGCGGTACCATCTGTCATCGCTACTGCTTGTTTACGCCGTGTTTATCCGGCAGGTAGACACCCCACGATAGGGGGTATTAAGGGGTCATTGGAGCGTGACAGGTTGTAGTGTCATCTGGCAGCAGGCGAAGACACGAGCCCATCGCACTTGAGCGGCCAAGCGATGCGACTCGTGCCCTCGAAACTTCAGGAGATGTTCACGCTTCTGCTTAATCGGCTCAAACCATGCGCGAAATATTCAATCCAAATATAGAAATTATTTAATTGTGATGATTTTGTGATATTCAGAGTAGATAAATAAAAAAATCCGGACTACAATAGTGAACAAAATTAATGAAGCGTCCAGTACTTAAATTGTTTTGGAAATGGTTACAACACATAGGATGTGTGTTGAATGAAAGCACAATAAACCGTTTCCGAATCCGTTTACTAATCTCTAAATTTAACTAGTGCCATTGCGGAATTTCTATTTGCATAGTCCAATAATCCAGAAACCATTTCCGAAACCACTTTGCGGATGTTTCGCTAATTTCTACTCTCAGATTAGCGGAAGTAATTAAGATTTTTACTTTCGATTTTCCAGTGCAACACCATTTATATCCACAATTTAAAATTCTAAAACCACTTACTCTTACTGTAATCTCGACTTGTAAATTTGTTTGAAACAGCGTCGTAATTGGTTTTTTCTTCAATATCACAATCCTAGACTTTTAGCCATTTCCAAAACCACTTTACATTTTTTAGTAGGTATTTTGATTTTCACAAATTAAACCGTTTCCAAAACCACTTACTAAATGGGTGAATTTTATGACATAAAGCAACAATTTAAACCATTCTGTAACCATTTACAAAATTGTTCATGAAATTAAAAAAAATAAGAAATTTATTTAATCAAGTATTTACTATTGTGAAAAATAACAAAAGTGATTTTGAAAAAATGTTTATTTGGTTATTGTAATGGGCGATAAATAAGAAGCTGAAATTATTTACAAAACCAATTACTGGATAGATAATTACAAGAATTATTTTGAAAATTTTGTTTCTGAGTTTGTGTAGGACACATAAAATGTATTTTTTAACATATGACTTATTAGTTTACGAGAAACCATTTCCGAAAACGATTTGCAAATGATTCGCTAATTTCTACTCACTGTGAAAGTAATAAAATATTGTTACTTTCGATTTTTCAGTGCAATACCATTTATATCCACAATTTACAAATCTAGACTCTAGAGTAAAACCACTTACTTGGTTATCTCGACTCGTAAATATTGCAAAAATGTGTAAAAGTTTTCTCTAAAACACCGTTGTAATCGTTTTTTTCTTCAATATTACATTAACCATTTCCAAAACTGTTTTATATTTTTTTAGTAGAAACTTTAAATTAAACCGTTTCCAAAACCACTTACTAAATGGGTGCAAATGCAATCTTTTTCTTATAAACATTGCATTTTAAAGAATAATTACATATTTAAATACAACATATTGAGCAACAGTTTTATAAAATTTTATGACATAGAGCAACAATGTAAACCACTTCTGTAACCATTTACAAGATTGTTCACTAATTTGAAAAAAGTAACAAAATCATTTAACTACTTACTATTGTAAAAAATAACAAAAGTGATTCTAAAAATAAGAAGGTTTTAAACCAAGCTCACATTATTTACAGAACCATTTACTGGATAGATAATTACAAGAATTATTTAAAAAAAATTGTTGTTTAGTTTGTGTAGGCCTAACTATTGCAAACTCGAATTAATATAGCAGATGGCAGGACAGTTAGTAAAATTTTTATGAGAAGCGAATTAGAATTAGACAGAAAATTAGAAAATTTAATTAAATAGTCTCTTTTAATGGGAACTAAAATTAAAAACTTTCTTAAAGAAACAAAGGTAGACAAAATGTGTTTTTTTGAAATTTTTTGAATGAGAAACTGAGAAAATTTGAGGTTCCTAAATGTTGACTATTAGGTTGCATACTAAAAACTTAACTTTTATATTTGTATAAGCCAACAAAGAAATAATTAAAAACTGCCAAAAACAGCAGAATTTCTCTCGTTTCATTGCTAATTTTTTTCAACGATTTTTTGTACTCGGACCAAATATTGCAAGGTAGCAGATGGCGAGACAGTTAGTCAAATTTTTACGATTGCTTTAACCTTAAGAAATAGATTTGGCGTGCGAACTATGTTGTTCATTCGCGTTTTCATATCTTTGTTGATTTATGACCGTAAAGAAGAATCTAGCCAATTCGCTTGGATTTAATTTGCTAAGCTCATGCTCAACAAGCCTCAAATCGCTCGTTAACAGGATTAGATGAATTATTCACCACATTTAAACGCGCTGCATTCATCAACAATTCGACAAAAAAGAAACACATGTGGTGACATGTAACCAGGAGTTGCTACAAACCAACTAACACGGCGATAAATTTCCATAAAATCCCATTGATTGACTTTATTAAATAAACAATATTTCACCCAAACGGCTTTATTTCCATTGATTTGAATTTTAAATGAAATTCTTTTACGCAATTCAGGCTAGTTTGCATTTAAATTGCTTGACGTCCGCCTAATCACCGACGAAATTGAATTAATTAAACCCAAATTAACACTAAAATTAATTAATCGTTTTATGGCCAAAAAACAATTAGTTCCAATCAATTTTCGGCTACCAACCGGAAAATTTACCGCGCCGTTAAGCAAAGAAAATTTACGATTTGCAGTGGGATTTTTATGTGTCGAATGTTTACTTCGATCGGTACTGCCCAAATAAATTATTAGATTTCAGAAATGGTAATTTTTATCTCCGGCTTTATGGTTACGGGGAAAATCAACACTTAATTCAGAGAAGTCTTTATAATTTAAACCAGTCCAACATCGCGAAATTTTATTACTAGAAATGTCAATATCATAAATAACACGGTTTAATGTTACAGAATTTTTAAGTGTCGATATAAATTTTTCCGGGCGGTGGTCATAGCTCAATTTATTCCTCAACCGGCTTAATTAAATGATCATTGACCACAAGTGTGAACGACATTTTCCGATTTTTCTTTTGGCGTGTGGCTGTGATTTTCGACAAATTTCTTTAATTAGCGCCGAGTTTCTAATCCTAAACTTCAGTAAAAATTCTAATTCCCGATGATTATTTAGAAACGTGACTAGTTCCAGCAGAAAATTAATGTGTTTTAACATAATTTTTATAAATAATTTGAGAATTCGCTCAAGTGTTAGTAAAATTATCTAAAGCATATCTCAAGAACGATAGCAGCTAGAAACTTGAAATTTGGTATGTAAGTTACTTGTAGGAAGGGGACGCAGCACGAAACAATTGGTAAAAATCGGTCGCACCGTTCGGCCGCAAAAACCAAAAATCAAAATTATACTTTGAATTGAAGATACAATAAATAAATTCATGGGGATAAAAATTATTTAGAATAATGAAATATACCTTATTAAACAGTAAAATGTAATAAAATGAACAACGTTAGGTTTGCGACTCGGATTTCCAACACTAAATTAGGTATTGTCGTAAGGATATTTTCCAAATAAGTTGGATAAGGAAAGTTGTGTGATGTTCACACCTGATTTTTTAATTATTGATAGAGTAAATTCATTAGTCAAAAATGATGACACTATTTTTTTGTATTTCTTTGAGCATTTTGCACGTTTTCTTAGCCATGCAGGAACTAGGAACTCAAAGTTTATCAAAAACAAGTTGAAAAATCTAGAAGATTTTGCAAAATTTCGTTTAAAGCAAACCCAAAATTTATCAAATTAGGTCAAGACTAGTGTTTTTTTTTCACTTTTAGAGTATTTCAGCACGTTTTTAAAAATACATTCAAATCTTTGCTAAAACTGATTGAAAAATTACCAACTTTGATTGAAAATTTAGCGTGTCTCACTCGATTTTGTTCGTTTTTGAACCAAAAACTTATTTATTTTGCAGGATATTGTAAAAACATGCTTAAACAAAATAAAAATTAATCTAAATTGATGTTATTTCGTTTGTTTCATTCGATTTAGCTCATTTTGTAGTAAAATTTTACCCAAAAAATAGGAGGAAAAATGGGTCAAAAGGTACATTACTTTCTCTATTTCTAAGCATTTAAGTACGTTTTTAGTCAGAAACAAAACTATTTTGTAGAATTTCGTTAAAAGCAAACAGAAAATTTATCAAATTTGGCCAAAACTAGTGTTTTTTAGAGTGTTTCAGCACGTTTTTAAAATACATTCAAATCTTTCCTAAAACTGAAAATTACCAAATTAGATTGAAAATTTAGCGTGTCTCACTCGATTTTGTTCGTTTTTTAACCAGAGGCTTATTTATTTTGCAGGATATTGCCAAAACATGTTTAAACACAACAAAAATAAATTTAAATTGATGTTATTTCGTTTGTT
Source organism: Tribolium madens (assembly GCF_015345945.1). NCBI lineage: Eukaryota > Metazoa > Arthropoda > Insecta > Coleoptera > Tenebrionidae > Tribolium > Tribolium madens. The sequence goes on from NW_025401069.1 coordinate 12,585,969, forward strand.
TAATTCGATTTAGTTCTTTTTGTAGTGAAATTTTGCCCAAAAAATAGGAGGACAAATGCAAAATATGGTTGAAAATGGTGTTATTGCAAGATTCTGCTAAAACAAACCAAAAAAACAACAAATTAAGTCATTATTTTTGCCTTTATCAAGTGTTTAACATAATTTTTATAAATAAATTGAGAATTCGCTCAAGTGTTAATAAAATTATATTTTTTAATTTGTTTTTTTTTTTAATTATTCGCCTCCGAGTTGTATTACTTGTACGTACAATTTAATAAAGCCACTTTTATTACTTATTATTATTATTATTGTTATTATTATTTTAATGATGACACTATTTTTTTTAGAATTTTTAGAACATTTTGTACGTTTTCTTGGCCATGCAGAAACTCAAGTAATAAATTTTCTCAAAAACAAGTTGAAAAATCGAGAAATAGTTTTATTTTTCTAAATGATATTTTACTCAACAAGGGAAAAAATCGCGGAAATAGGTCAAAAGGTACACTACTTTGTCCATTTCTAACCGTTTTAATACGTTTTTAGCCAGAAACAAAACTACTTTGCAAAATTTCGTTTAAAATAAACCGAAAATTTATCAAATTAGAATAAAACTAGTGTGTTTTTTTTGCATTTTTAGATTATTTCAGCACGTTTTTAAAATACAACTGATTGAAAAATTACCAAATTAGAATGAAATTCATATCATTTTGTGTGCGTGTCTCATTCGATTTTGTTCGTTTTTGAACCAAAGACTTATTTAGTTTGCAGGATAATGTCAAAACATTCTTAAACACAACAAAAATAAATCTAAATTAATATTATTTTGTTTGTTTCATTCGATTGAGCTCAGTTTGAGTGAAATTTTGTTAAAAAAATAAGACGAAAAGTACAAAATATGGTCGACAAAGGTGTTAATTGCAAAATTTTGCTAAAACAAACCAAAAAAACATCAAATTAAGTCATTATATTTGCTTTTATCAAGTGTTTTAGAATGTTTTTCAAGTAAAAACTTAAAAATCGGGCGACTGTAAATGATTTGGTGTCAAATTGAAAATTTAATTTGGCAATCTTGACTGAAAACGTCAAACTTTTATAGGCAATTGTCATTCATTGCGACGGGCGACTGTTGATTTAGCCGTCATTTGAAACATTCTGAAATAACAAATTTAAGATTACCACTACTTCAGTGTTGTCAACAGATTTTTTGTCACCCGGTATATCACAAAATTTAATTAAAAACTACCAAAAAAATTATAGAATTAGACTGAATAAAATAGTGTTCCCTATTTTTGCATTTTTCAAACATTTTTTTGAGCAGATTTGCGAGGTTTATATAAAAAAACATGAATCTTCGACAGTATTAAAAAAAAAATCTTAAAATCTTGTAACCTGGTGAAAATAGGTGTAACTTTTTTGCTCAGATTTGGTGAATTTATTGTTTTGAGCTGGCAACACTGTCTCCGCAACACCAATAAAAAATTAATCGCTGGACCTGTCACGATTTCGTCAAATGAACTCGTCGACAAAGCGCCAAAATTACAGGTTCCGTGTCTGGACGTCACCTTTTAAACAATACAATTTTTTCAGTGTTGACGCTTATGCTTGGCACATGTCGTCGCTTCAATATTGTTGTTTCCAGTTGGGACAAGGTGTAATTATAAAATTATGAGGTCCTGTTATAATGGCACCGCTGGCACGCCAAGCGGAACCTTACTCAAATCTGAAACGTTACATTGTAATTTCAACTTCCTTGACACAGATCCTGGATTTTTTCACGAAAGGAAACTCGTTTGGCGAGAAAAAAATTATTAAAACCGCGCAAATGGGACAGAGATAAATCAGACTTTAGATTGGATGACCATTATGGGCAATTACCAACAGGCGATAATATATCACCAGATGTAGGCGAGAAGACCAAGAAAAAGTTTGTGATTTATGGCACAGTTTATTTCAAATGCTTCAAACTTTTCAAAGCTGCATCAACACTCCGATACTCAGCTTTCTTATTTTCGGGACATATAAAGTAGGCTAGAGGAGTTATCAATTTCTTATCAACTGTACTATAGGCAAATCAGTGAGATAAATTTAGAGAATTAAAACAATTATAATTTCGCTTTAAAAAAAAAGGAACGAAAAGGAAAAGTTTGCTTAGAAAAATTCTAAGATAATTTTTACATAAATTTTAATATTTCGTACATAAAATACATTTTTTTTTTTAAAAAAAAGA
>NW_025401069.1:12589344-12609809 GCF_015345945.1 Tribolium madens
TGCAATAAAATTTTTGAGATAATTTTGCCTAAATTTTAATATTTGGTAAGTATATATATTATACTAAATTTTTTTTACTTTTGCAAATCCAAAAAAGTAAGAAAAAAACAATCTTGGAAATTAAAAAATCAAGCATAATTTGTCCTTTGTTAGACCAAGAAAAATTTTGTGATTTATTTCAAATGCTTCAAACTTTTCAAAGCTGCATCAACACTCCGATACTCAGCTTTTTTATTTTCGGGCAATAAAAAGTGTGCTAGAGGAGTTATCAATTTCTCATCAACTGTAAAATCACTATTATCCATAAAACTGATCAATAATCCCACCACGAGTGTGACAATTGACCCGATTAAAGAATAAAAAAAGTAAGAAATTTTAAAAAGAATAAAAGTCTCATTTGGTACCGTTTCTGGTACCAAAGTTTGGTTGTAAAAAGTGCAATTTTCTGTAGATACAGGTTTTGGCAAATCATTCATTAATCCCTGACTTTGGAAATACTGTGCTGGTACCACGATACCAGAAATTGAGATTAAACCAATTATAGCACCATAAAAAGCGGCCTAAAACAAAAAATTATTTTTTGGGCTTCGTAGTCACATTTTGTACTTTAGCACTAGCTCTTGGTACACACAGTCCTAAAGTAAAAATTCCAAGAATTGGCCCATTTGTTACTGCTTGAAACGTGATGGTCAAAGGGATAATTCCGCCCAAATACTGCATCACAAAAGCCATCCCAAGACACACAATTCCGGCCACCACTACTAACAATTTCAAAATTCCACATTTGGTTTTTTCGGAAATGTGTGGAAGAAACTGTGCCAAAAAATCGACATATATTGTTCCAGCCAAACAATTTAAATTGGCTGATAGGCCACTAAAAATCACAGTTATTTAGAAAATTTTCATAAATTGGGGTACCTCAATCCAGAGCTCATAATCCCAGCTGTGAAAACCCCAGCCAAACCTGGAGCCCCTTTCGCCACTTCCATCACAAAATACGGTACCAATTGGTCGTTACTTGTCACTTCTTTGGTCGTGAAAGGGTCACAATCGTGATAATTTGCATAAATGACAAGTCCAAGTAACACACAAATTGCCTTAATTGCCACTATGCCAATCCCGTAAAAAATGACAGTACTACCAACAAATTAGGATAAAAATTACTAACTACTCACAGTTTGGCCCCTTGTAGTGTGGAAACGGCGAGAAATTTTTGGGCACACGTTTGGTAAACACTCGTGTTACTTAACCAAATGAAGGAAACCCCAATCACAATAGTCCAAAAACTGTGCCTTTTAGTGATGTCAAATTCAAAGCTTGAACCAGAATTTGGGTTTTGGGGTGATGGGGTTTAAGGCACTCACTTGAACAAATCAAGTCTTCCACTGTCAATTGCGCGTGTGCAAATCTCGGTAAATCCCCCAACTGACTTAATTCCTAGCACAAAAACGATAATAACGGATGTTTGAGTGATGATACACTGGAAAGCATCGGTCCAAATCACCGCCTTGAAGCCCCCAATACTGGTGTAAAAAATGCAAGTGGTGCAGACTAGAGGGATTATTGTGGACATCTGAAGACCGGTGGCTGAAATTTTCGGTATTTTTGGTTCTGGTTTCAGTATTTTCATTACCAGTGGATACAGCGAGAGATGCTGCATATATGATTAATGGAAGGATGAGGAACGAGTACAAGATGTAAAGCAAAGAAACCAATTTCTTCGTCCTGTTGTCAAACCTCAATTCGAGGTATTCATAAAGACTGGTGATTTGCAAATTGTAAAATACTGGTAAGTAAATGTAAATTGTTGCAAGAACAACAAAAAACATACTAATGCCGCTTAGGAGGAAGGTTCCACCATAGCGGTAGGCATCGGCTGGTAGGCCTAAAAGAGTGGTACCAGAAATGTGACTAAAAAATTTTTTTAATTTTTTTTTTTTGGAAAAAATAATGCGTTACCTGGCTATTAGCGACATTGTGATTATGAAAGGTTTCATCCTTTTGTCGCCCATCAGATATTCGTTGGCTGTTGATTGCTTGGTACCAAAACAGCCAAAATAAATGCCGATTAAAACACTAATAGAGAGCATCACCCCGAAAAGGATGTAGTCGTACCAAGAAAAAAAAAGCGAAGACGGAGCATGAAAATTATAACTTGATATGTTCATTTTTTGAACAATGTTTTAAAAAACGTAAAATAAAATGGTAATAACTTTCACCGAGTAGTAGAAAATTTTGTCAAAAAATTATTGCACTTACTGATAATTTGGACATAAATATTGCCTTGGAAACGCGATAAAACAACAATAACATACAATTTAACAACTACATATCTAATTTATTTCTCACTAGTAAAACACGGGCAAAAAAGAGAAAACTAGTCAAATTAGAGAAGTATTTCTGTTAAATCAGAAGTATTTATTGCTATTGAAAATGGATTTCCAAAAAATATCGTAATGGTGGTCATTAAAGTTCCGCGTGATTGGTTAAAGGAAATTCCTTGGTTTGTTGTTACAAAAATTGCTTCAGATAATTGCCATTAAAATAAAAAGTGTTGCTTCATTTTTATAATGAGCGTTGTTAAAGCTTATCAAATTTTCATGTAATTTAAAAATACATGAGTTGTGCAAATAATAATCATTTAGTAACCTAATAATAAACAAATGCACAAACCATAAAATACAACAATGTTTTTTTATTTACATTTTTTAGTTACCTACAGGGTGGGCTGTATAAAATATTAAAACAAAATTAAAAACATAAATATTTTGCTTGACAAGTGTCAGTAAGGTAGAATTTTCAAAACTAGAGAATTAATTCAAAAAAGCAAAATAATAGATCGATTTATTTGCAATTAATACAGTTTGCTTCTTTTTGTTTTAAATGAGTATGTTTCATAATAACAAAAATATGTTTTTACCCGCAAACATCACAAAAGTGACCATTTTTATGACTAAATGTCACAGGTAACAGTTTTACCTTTCCATGGAGTAAAAATTCTATTTTTGAGCCTAAACGATTTTACTTTTACCATGACGTTATATTGACATTTGCCAATGTTGTTTCTTTCTTGTTTCTTTCGCTGTTTCAGCAATTTCTAGAAAGGTAAATTGTTTAGCTTTGCTACATAAACTATCATTTTTAGTCCTAATAACATAATAACATAATATACTATTTTGTTTGTTTTTTAAGATTTTATTCTGTAAAAACGTTCTGTCAATCGCTAGAGAACTACCTGACATTTGAGAGCTGTAAAGTAACTTAAAAAATGTATTTTTAACTTGTCAAAATAATAAAAATATAATAACTTTTCTATGTCATAATAAAGAAAAGAGAGAAAAAACATTCTAAGGAACGAAAAAAATTCTTATGTACAAAAGAAAAAAGATAAGATTTACTAAAATATAAATTAATACAAAGTACAAAAGAAAATTATGACGAAAACATAAGAGAAAACAGAAAAATTGAGTGATAAAATTTAAAAAAATAAAAACAATATGAATAAGAAAAAAATAAATAAATTTGAAAAACGAGAAATGATTGTTTTTTGAGATTTTATACTTTAAAAACGTTCTGTCAATCGCTAGAAAACTATTACAAAAAATACCTGACTAGAGAGGTCTAAAGTAATAAAAGAATTGTTAATTTATCAAAATAATGTAAAAATAATATAACTTTACTACATCATAATAAAGAAAAGGGAGAAAAAACGTTCTAAGGAATGAAAAAAACTTTTTATGTACAAAAGGAAAAGACAGAATATACTAAAATATAAATAAATACTAAGTGCAAAACAGAAAAATTGAGTGATAAAAAAATATGAATAAGAAATAAATTCGAAAAACGAGAAACGTGAACAACTAAAAAAATACTAAAAACAGAACGTGAAAATTAAAATTAAAAGCAGAAAATGCTAGACGAAAATAACAAAATAAGAGAGAGTACTTTTTGTAATTGCATTTTCCTTCTTCACACTGCTGAAAAATGTTTCTCTTTTTTATCACCTTTACTGCAAATTCATACTTATTTCTTATGATTTTTAATACTTTTACACCTAATAACATAATATACGATATTTTATGCTTTATTGGAGCCATACTAAAATAGAAAATAATAATAATCTCCATAGAATTTTACATTTTGGTGTTTTTAGTAATTAAAAAAATAGCCACGTAAACTATCACTTATACTCCTAATACAGTGCGATCAAAAAGTCTTTCTATCAAGTAGGCGTCCTAGTTGAGGACGTATGTTCGTATGTTATCTAGATATCAAAAAAATATTTTATGAAAATTAAAACATTGAGCTAATTAAATTGAATTATTCTATGAAACGTCTCAAAACAAACTAAAATAAGATTTTGTTGGTGTTTATTCATAAAAATCGTTCACCACGGTTTCCGTCATAATTTATATAAAAATTATTTTGACATTTCTCGTTTGTCATTGTGACATTTTATCTTCCACAGACACACGTTTTAAATTTCTACGCTTGCTTGATAGACAGACTTTTTGATCTCACTGTGTAATATACTATTTTCTCTCATAAGCTGTTAACTTTTGCAAAGTTTCGGCCCAAATATTTTTTTTAAACGAGCAAAAAAATGTGGATAAAAAATATTTAGAAATACACCTTATTAAACAGTAAAATGTAATAAAATAATAATAATAATGGATAGCGAACTAAAAAAAACTGCACCCCAGACTCGAACCCGCGACAACTATGATCTATTTCGCGTGTAATCCGACAGTTGGCACTAACGCAAAGGTTACATTAAATTATTGTCGTTATTAAGGATGTTTTCCAAATAAGTAGGATAAGGAAAGTCGTGTGATGTTCACACCAAATTTTTTATATTTCACTTGTTTCTTTCCTTGATTTTGTTCTAAATACATATCTTGAACTAATAGGAATTTGGGGGAAGATGTTTTTTTTTGAGAGAAGCAGATTTTTTTCGCTTACGTTTATTTATTAGTTCTTAATTTTGCAATTTCCGATTTGTTTTTGTGTTGTGAGCATATAGTGTATGCAGAAATATTTTAGTGCCTTCTCACGTGACTGTGTTGGCAAATAGCCTTGCTTCTCAGCATGCATCTCTCGAATTAATTCGCTCGTTGCTGGTTTATATGAAATTAAGTAAAAGCAGCGATCTCGTCTAATTGCAGCGTCAAATAATCGTAAATGCGAGTTAATCGTTAAATAGTTCGGTATCCCACTTAAACAGTTCCATGTTGGCCGTTTATTTACTCAACCACTGAATACTTGTACAGTTAGTGTTGCGCGTCATATGGCTCGTTATTTATATACGGTGTCTTTTAATTAAACGATTATGATTTAGTAAAATTTGCCACTCGATGAAAGAGCCCAACATTGTCAATGGCTCCAGATTGATCATCGACGTCGTAAAGTCCGAGATAATGCGGAAACGGCAATGACAACTCAAAATAAACGCGAACGAGAGAATAGTGAAAAGTGCCATTTTATTATTTATGAGCCATAAACTATTAATAGTGGATGCTATGCCTATTATATCCCACTAAAAGGAAAGCCAAGGCTCAGTGTGCACCACTGCAATTAATAAACGGCTATTACTGAAAATAATGCTGCCTGCGTTCAGCCAAGGTTAAGGACATCATTTGAATAACACACATCGTCACGAGGCTTTAATAAGATGCTGAATTTCGCAGAGAACGGGTCAAAGAACCCTTTGTTCCATTGTGGAGGGTGACAATACGCGACTTGACTTTTACATTTCTTCTCTTCCGCGAGAAAATATTTTTCAAAATATTCTTTTCCGCCAGAAAACACGTTGATCCAAGCTGATTTTTACTTTTCAGTGGCAAGAAATACAAATACAATCATAAATGTCTATAAAAATTCTATTTTTGAACCTAAGCGTTTTTACTTTTACCACGATATTGACATTTGCCAATGTTTCCTGTTTCAGCAATTTCTAGAGAGGTAAATTGTAGATCATCAGCATTCGACATTTTACACTACTAACTGCACTAATTAATAATAAACACTTTTATAAACTATCATTTTTAGTTCTAACTATTAGAATAAATATCTGACATTTGGGAGCTCTAAAGTAACTTAAGAGATGAATTTTTAACTTATCAAAGTAATAAAAATAATATAACTTTTCTATGTCATAATAAAGATAAGAAAGAAAAAATATTCTTATGTACAAAAGAAAAAGACAGGATTTACTAAAATATAGATTAATATAAAGTACAAAAGAAAATTATGACGGAAACATAAGAGAAAACAGAAAAATTGAGGATAAAATTTAAAAAAATAAAATCAGTATGAATAAGAAAAAGAGAAATAAATTTGAAAAACGAGAAATGATTGTTTTTTGAGATTTTATACTTTAAAAACTTTCTGTCAATCGCTAGAGAACTATTACAAAAAATACCTGACATTAGAGAGCTCTAATGTAACAAAAGAAATGCATTTTTAATTTATCAAAATAATGAAAATAATATAACTTTACTACGTCATAATCAATAAAAAGGAGAAAAAACGTTCTAAGGAATGAAAAAAAATCTTATGTACAAAAGGAAAAGACAGGATATACTAAAATATAAATAAATACTAAGTACAAAACTAAAAAATTGAGTGATAAAATAAAATAAAAAAATAATATGATTAAAAAAAAGAAATAAATTCGAAAAACGAGAAACGTGAACTTTTCAAAATAAAGAAAATAGAAAAAAGCACTCTAAGAAACGAAAAAAAAATGTTATGTACAAAAAAGCAAAATTTACTAAAATATTAAATAACAAAGTAATTAGAAGGAAAATACAAAGTCCAAAAGGAAAATGTGACGGAAACTAAATAGGAAACAAAAAAATTGAGTGACATAATTAAAGAAAATTAAAAAAATAATATGAATAAGAAAAAAAAACAGTTCGAAAAATAAAAAACGTGAAGAACTAAGAAAGTACTAGAAAGAGTGTGAAAATTAAAATTAAAAAAAATACTAGACAAAAATAATAAAATAATAAATAAAGTTCTTACTTTTTTTATGATTTTTCACATTCGAAAATCTCAAACATTCAGTTTTGCCACATAACCTATTATTCTTAGTCCTAACTATTAGAAAAAAATATTGATATTTGGGAGCTCTAAAGCCACTTAGAGATAAATGTATTTTTATCTTTTCAGAATAATAGAAATAGAATAACTTTTTTACGTCAGAATAAAGAAAATGGAAAAGTGCACTCTAAGGAACGAGAAAAAATGTTTTGTACAAAAAAGTCAGAATTAACTAAAACCTTAAATAACAGAAACAAACGCATTAGAAAAAAAATACAAAGTCCAAAAAGAAATAGTGACGGAAACAAAATAGAAAACAGAAAAACTGAGTGATATAATTAAAGAAAATAAAAAATAATATGAATAAGAAAAAAGAACAATTCAAAAAACGAAAAACTTGAAGAACTAAGAAAGTACTAGAAAGAATGTGAAAATTAAAATTAAAAGCAGAAAATGCTAAACAAAAATAACAAAATAAGGTAAAGTTCTTTTTGTAATTGCATTTTTCTTCTTTAAATTGCTGAAAAATATCCTTTTTATCACTTTTACTGAAAATTCCTACTTTTTTTATGATTTACCACTTTCAAAAATGTCAAACGTTCAGTTTGGCCCATAAACTATCGTTTTTAGTCTTAAGTATTACAAAAAATATTTGACATTTAGGAGCTCTGAAGCAACTTTAACTTTTCAAAATAATAAAAATAAAATAACTTTTACACGTCAGAATAAAGAAAATGGAAAAAGAGCAGTTGAAGGAACGAGAAAAAATACAAAAATACAAAGTCCAAAAAGAAATTGTGACGGAAACAAAATAGAAAAAAAAAAGAGAAAAACTGAGTGATATAATTAAAAAATATAAAAAAATAATATGAGTAAGAAAAAATAACAATTGAAAAACGAAAAACTTGAAGAACTAAGAAAGTACTAGAAAGAATGTGTCAATTAAAATTAAAATCAGAAGATGCTAGACAAAAATAACAAAATAAGGGAGAGTACGTTTTCTAATTGCATTTTTCTTTTTTAAATTGCTGAAAAATGTTGGCCCTTTACTGAAAATTTTTACTTTTTTATGATTTTTTACTTTACAAAATCTCAAAGATTTAGATTTGCCACATAAACTATTTTTATTTCTAGAAAAAATATCTGACATTTGGGAGCACTAAAGCAACTTAAAAGATAGATGTACATTTTAACTTTTCAGAATAACAAAAATAGAATAACTTTTCTACGTTAGAATAAATAAAATGGAAAACAAGAAAAAAAATATTGTACAAAAAAGACAGAATTTACTAAAACATTAAATAACAAAAACAATCGCATTAGAAGAAAAACACAAAGTTCAAAAAGAAATTGTGGTGGAAGCAAAATAGAAAACAGAAAAACTGAGTGATATAATTAAGGAAAATAAAAAAATAATATAAGTAAGAAAAAAGAACAATTCAAAAACGAAAAACTTGAAGAACTCAGAAAGTACTAGAAAGAATGTGAGAATTAAAATTAAAAGCAGAAAATGATGGAAAAGAAACTGAAATTCTCGTTAAAACTGCGTATTATGTTCTAGAGTTACAGTTTGTTTCGTTGCTATAAATTCAGCCTCTTCCTGACAAATTTCATAATTAATTTTACAAGTTGTAAATTGATTTTGTGCCGACATTTTTATAGCATCTGGTTGTATAATCTAATTAAAGAGCACATGCCTAGTTACTTGGTTTCCAATAACTACGATTAATGCATGTATAATTGTAAAAACCGGAAACATTAAGAAACGACAAGAATCTCTAGACCAGAATTACGAGATGCAGTTCTTTACTCAAGGAGACAATTAATTTAAAGTAATGACCGAAATTTGTAAATATTAGAAAAAATGTTGTCACGGTAAAAGGATTAGATTGATAAACAAATAGAAAAAAGTTGTTTCAAGCGAAAATAAATTCTCTATTTGTACAAGTTTAAATGTAATAAATTATGCGTGTCTAATTTATGGAAATTAATTTTAAACTATTACAAATGACCGCAATAAAATAAATATTTATTGTTGAGAAGATTTGATAGAAAATGAGATGGAGAGGGGTGTTAATTAATAAGTAGGGTAAGTCCGGGGGAAAAGGAGCACATTTCGAAAAACCTGCGATTTTTATTTCAACTGAAACCAAGAATGTTTCTTTCAGCATAAATTTATAAACGTAAAAAAATAAAAAATAATATATTCTGATACGTAAAAGTCCATCTAATGTCTGCACCAACTGTATTAATTTTCAAGTGTACAGCGTGTTTCACAAATGAATTAAAAAACAAACTTATGTTTTTCTAATCGAATATCCATATTTTTTAATATAAGTAGCTGTTAATGCTAATGTTTTTAATTCAAACTTTTATTCGTTGATTTTGTATAGTTTTAATGTTTAATTTTTGACAATTTTTTTTACAATTTTTTACACAAAAACTGAGTTTTTTTTTAGAAAATAGTATATTATCTTATTCGGAGTAAGTGATAGTGATATTTTGGCGAACGTAGTGAGGCAAATAATTCAGCTGAGCCACATAAGCTCACTTTTGCACCAAAAAAACATACAATTTTATCCGCAAACGTATAAAGAGCAACACAGTAATTAGCAAGTAAATAATCGCTTTGCAAATATTGAAATCAAAACAATGCTTATAAACAAACATCCGTCTCAGTGTCGGAATTTGTGTTGAAAATTTCGTATTTATTAATTTAACTAGTGCAGTTAGTAGTGCAAATGTCAAATGCTGATGATCTCCAAAGTACCACTCCAGAAATTGTTGAAACAGCGAAAGAAAGAAACACCATTGGTAAATGTCATAAAAGTGGCCAGTTTTGTGACATAGTGAAAACAATTTTCACAACTTTTACAAAAAAAATTAAACATTAGAGCTATAGTAATCTCATAGTGAAGTGGAAAAAGGGAAAGTTTGTTAAATAAATTTGTATATTTAAAATATTGAAAAGGCACATTCTACTTTGAAAAAGGAATAAAACAAAAATTAAAAATTTTAAATTTTGTACTTTTTGCTTGAAGTTGTAAAATTTTTATTTGACTATTTTACTATAATTCACAGTTTTTGTAAAAATTTCATTAAAAATTAGAGAAAATTTATTTATTCAAAAACTAAAATTTTATGCAATTTTTTGGTAAAATTTATTATTGAATCTGTCTCACAATTTATCTAAGATGTCACGCGTGACCTAAAGTTGGATCCCTCACCAAATTCATTAGAAATTAAGTAAAAATAAGCTCAGAATCGTCTTAAAATAGCTAAAGAGATGTGTATGTACCATCCAGTATTTTTATTATTACTTTTGTTTTGAAAAATGTCCTTGTTTTAGACTAGTGGACATTTCTGCACAAATCTAGATACAATCAAGTGGTATAAAGCTCAGATCTTATTTAAAAACATGTACTTTTTGCAATTTTTTTGTTAAATGTGTTATTGCATCTAATTCATAATTCCACTATTTATCACACGTGACTTAAAGTTCGATTCCTGACCAAATTCACTAGACATTAAGTAAAGTCAAGCTCAGATTCGTCTTAAAACGGCTAAATAGATTTGTACTGTCCATTATTTTTATTATTTCTTTTGTTTTGAAAAATGCAGTATGTCCTTGCTTTAGACTGGTGGCCATTCCTGCACAAATCTACAGACACCTAAGTGCTATAAAGCTTAGATCTTATTTAGAAACATGTACGTTTTGCAATTTTTTTGTTAAATGTGTTATTGCAACTGATTCATAATTCCACTAAATGTCACACGTAACTTATAGTTTGATTCCTGGCCAAATTTACTAAACATTAAGTAAAACCAAGCTCAGATTCGTCTTAAAGTGGCTAAAGAAATTTGTACCGTCCATTATTTTTATTATAACTTTTGTCCTGGAAAATGTAGTATGTCCTTGCTTGAGACTGGTGGTCATTCCCTTACGAAATTTATAATCTCTCGACAATAAAAAGTTCAGAATATATTTAGGCTATCCAATGAAACTTATTTTTTCTATTCTTCATCTAAATGTTTAGAATTTTTAAAACTTCGAAATTGAAGTGAAAAATAGTAAAAAGAATTCTTGTTGCATAATAATTTGCAGTTTGTGATTTGTATAAGATCAAATTTAACTGAAAAATTGCCCAAAAAGGGTTCTAAATGCAAAGTCCGTCTCTCCCTCTGATCCATGTCTCCCGGTGTCACCCTAAATAATTTCTAACTGGAGTTACGCAGTGGTCCAGGTCAGTTTGAGGCTTGACTCAGTGCGTCAGCTGACGCAATTGAGCATTTGTATCCATTGATGCATAACTCATTAAGGCCCTATTAGGCGCAATAACGGGCCGTCTTTTCTATGCGAAATTGCTAGTGAATTCTTCTCGTTGGTTTATTTGCGTTCGCGCGGTCCCTCACAAGGAATCGATTGTTTGTATTTTTCATTTGGGATTGTCAGCTCGTAATGTTTCGTTGATTTTAACAATTATCGCCGCGATATTATCTTCTCTTTGACGTATTAATTAGTTCCAGTTAGTGTCTAAACGGTCGACAACTTCAAAAGAAAATCGTTTGTTCAACGCTTTCGCGTGATTTTTTTGAGGAAAATGCCGAATTGGCGTCGCCGCGCCGCGCAGATGGCCTTCCTGCTACAACAATTGCTTCCTCTCGTGTTTACTGTGTTGATCTGTAACAGATCGGTGGAAGATTAGACTTAATTACGTTTTATATCATAGCTGTTGTCCTTATTTCCGATTAAAAAGCAACTTTCACGAGACTAATCAAACGGGAAACTTTCCAAGCGCCGCGGAACTAAGCCGAATCCGGAGCATTACGCCCCATTTGTGAAGGAAAATCGAGAAAAAAATTACAACAATGTAATGATGGTAATTAGACGAATTATTTGCAAGGATTAAAGAACAGGAAAACGCCTTAATTAAATCGAAGCGGTAATAAATCAACGGAGAAATGTGCCGATTGACGGCGAAACTTTCAAAGTCCTGGACGCTTTTAAATCTCAACTAGTTTTTTATGTTTTGTTAAATTCTTTAACAAATAATCGTAGTTTCCCTAAGAAACACAACCCAACTTTTTTGGGAAAATAAAAAATTGAAATTTCTAAAATCAATTTACAAAAATAAAAACAAGTTAGGAAATAAATTATTTTATCGGCAAGCGTCACAAAAGTGACCACTTTTATGACTATATGTCCTTTCAGAAATGAAGTAAAAATTCTAGGTGCATTGCAGATCATCAGTATTCAACATTTTGCACACACTAATTTCACTAGTTAAATTAATAAACACTTTCATAAATTTTACAACTTCAACAAAAAAGTACAAATGTTAGAATTTGTAATTTTTGATTTATTCCTTTTTTAAAATAGAATGTTCTCTTTCTATTTCTTAAATATTCAAATTTATTTAACTTCACTATGAGGTAACTATAGCCTTAAACTTTGATTTTTTTTTGTTGAAGTTGTGAAAATTCTGTTCAGCCTCTAATGTCATAAAAGTGACCACTTTTATGATACAATGTTGTTTTTTCTTGCCTCTTTTGCTGCTTTACAATTTCTGGACAGATACTTTGTAGATCATCATTATTTGACATTTGCACTACTAACTGCACTAGTTAAATTAATAGACACGAAATTCTCAACACGAATATCGATTCTGATGCGTGATGTTTGTTTATAAGCGTTATTATGTTTTCATCATTTGCAAAGCGTCCTGATTATTTTGTTCGTTTACTTGCTAACTTTTGATTTGAATACGTTTGCGGGTAAAATAGTATATGTTATTCGGAGCAAAAGTAAGTTCAGCTTTGCCATATAAACTATCACTTTTATTCCTAATAACATAATATACTATTTTTGCTTTGTGCTCAATAACTTTTTTTCATTTATTTATGTTATTATAACTTACTTACTCTCGTGTAACATTTATTTAATTCTTTTTTTTTCAATAAAAAATACAGAAATTGTTACTGAGTGTCAAGTCTTAATTAAAATTAAATTTCACATGTTCTGAATATTTATGATTCAAGTACCTAAACATTGACTATAGCTTTATTTTTTCTGTTATTTTCTCTCTTTATCGTGCACTGAAATCGGGTAATAATGCGCCCTTGTCTAAAATACAATACAGAAGACATCCAAGCAAGAGTATAACAATTTTTTTTTAAATTTTTTTTTATTTTGGGTCTTTCAATGCTGTTTTTAAAGAAAAAAAATAAATTTAGGGAATTTTGCGTCAATTGGTGACCGTAGCCGTGTTATTCATGAAGAGGTTGAAAAATTCAACTCGAGTTACATTTTTCATTGTGTGTAATCTATAAATGAGTTATCACCATTTTTTTTTTGATAATTTGCGGTATTGCCACCAACTTATAAACATAAAAAACTCTAGGTTAGTAACGTCAGAAACACCAAAACAAGTTTGTTAATGGCGTTGTTAGAAAAGCAAAATAAAAAACAAGTTTCAAAAAACTAGTCTTGAAGCACAAATTCAAGTTTAAAAACGAGTGGCGTAGCTTTTAAAGAATGAGTGCTTTAAAGTCTTATGAAACAAATTTTTATGCCGTTTTTTTTTACATTAATCGATTTAGGTTTTGTTGTGACAATTGGTAATATCAATTTTCAAAGTTAAATTTTGATCTAGTCGCCTTTTGACTATTAAGACATCGCACAGGATGACGTCACCTTCTTTAATATGTCTATTAGAAAATCAAAATGAAGACAAATTACAAAAAAATTTAATTTAATCACTATTTTGATTAAAAATTCTGCAAAAAACATCTTGTCATTTGTTGAAAAAAAAACTTTCAGTGAACAATTCCCGCAAAAAATATAAAAACATTTTTTGAACTTCTAGTTTTTAACTTTTGGTTTTTATTTTTTATTTTCTGTATTTCTTCTTAGGTAATTTTTTTCAATTTTAGTTAAACTTTAATGCAATTTTTCATTTTACTTTTTTGCTTATTTTTTTATTTTTTATTGATTTACTTTTCTGTTTATTAGTTTATTTGTTTTATTATTATTATTTCGTTGAGGGGGTTAAGCACGAATAGTAGTTGAGAGAGAAAATGGTAGATTTTGTAAGCAGTTATGTAAAAAAGCAGAGAAAACCTATTATTTTAATTAGCGTAATTAATATTCTTGAGTTGCTATAAATAAATATAAAATTTAAATTTAGTTTTAAAACTTCTAAAACAAGAAAAAGGGGTGTTACAAAAATATCAAACTTTTTTGACTATTTTCGACAGGTGCAATCTCCACTTTTTTGTTTTCCCCTCATAGAGTTTAATGCTTTAGACATTAATTTATACGTTTTCCCCGATTGGTGTGTTTTTTATCCAAATTAAGTTTTGAAATGCTAATGAATGCAAATAATAAAATGTACTATAAAAAGCGTAGGTGTCGAATTTTTGCCCCTATTCCACGCAGCTTAATTAATAATTTATAGTCGTTATTCGAAAATTACCCAGTGGTGCTTTTTGTATTTCTTGAAACTCTTCAGGAAGCTAAGTATAGAGTAAAGTTGATTATTCCCGGCACTTGGTAAGTACATAGCCGCAAATTGGCTAAACCAAAGCGCGTTGAAGTTTCAGTTCATCTAATAAGACAAGCCATTATTCACTTTTCCTCACCGGCGATTGATTATTTCAAGTGTTGGACGATGACGTGCAAACCCACTTCAATATCTTTGCTTAATTAGCGCCGTTTCAGTATCCTGAAAAATGCCGACTCCATTACCAGCTCAAACATTCGTCCGAATTCAGGAATTCCAAACGATTAGTATTCTACCACCGCGTAAACAATTACGTTTCAGAGGCAATTACATTGATTCACGTTGTTGTAGTATTTTTTTTCGGGAAAATTCCCTCTCGATAAGGCACGACAATTAACATTCCCTTTTTTCAGGCGCCGTTTGAGCATCTGCGGCTATTGTAGCGCTCTCTTTGGCCATTTCATGGTAGCCATTATGCAAAATCGGCCTCTATGAGATCTAAGCCGAATTTGCTCGCGCCAATTAGTCGCTGAAAAGGCGTCATCAGCGCATACCGGTTCCGAAATATCGGCCAATTAACGCCAACAACGGCCGTAAATCGGGCCTTTTGGCGACCCAAAGATCTTAATCGAGATGTTGTTTCAGCCGATTATTTTGGACTGAAAAATCCCTGTTTGTTGCGAGGTTTTTCTCCTGTAATTACTGGTGTTTGGTACCGTTATTAACCAATTAATCAAAAGTATTATTTCTTTAACTACGGCAAATTGCTTCTCTTTTGCCAGGCCAGTAATTATTGAACTTAACATCTCTTTTAAACCGAAACGTCCGAACCCAAATTTAATTATGGACGGATCTGGTAATTACAAATTTGTCTTTTGTTCATTTTTCATTGTGTTGAGTGAAGCGAAAGGTGGATGGACGATACATGACGGAACTAATAAAAATACTGATGGATTGGTGTATTTTGTTACCGTCGATTGAAGACGAAACTGGAACAATTTATTATCAAGGGAAATAATAATGCGCTTTATTTCTCTTATTTCAATTTTTAATAAGGACAGATTTGCGGAACTACAATATGGCAAAGGTTTCAGTTGTAATTTCTTGGGCAATAAAAATAAATCAGTTTTTATTTCTTCACATAAAAAAATTATAATTATTGAAAGTAAATAAATACAAGCAAAGAAAACAAAATATGAAACCAAGAGATTTTTTAATCGTTTCAATTAAAGTGACATATCTTTTTCAAAATGAAAATTTTTTCGATAAAAATTGTAAAGAAGAATTTTATATTTGAATGCTATAAAAAAATTAAACTCGGAAAAACTGGAAATTCCGAGTCTTAAATTTGTAAATAAAATTTTCATCCTAAGTACCTGACATTGTTCTAATTAAGAGTTTCTTTCGCAAAGTAATTAGTTTATGCAAAAAAGGCTTGGTTTCATACTTTTTATTTACCATGTAGAGCCATGAAATAAAATGTTGTGTTTCAATCAAACAAATCTGCAAACTTATTTTTTTGTAATTTAAACTTAAACCATTCTTAAAAAAAAATTAAATTTTACAAATAAAACAAGTAAAAATTCGTCTGCATCAGCGTGTTTCAGAAATTTTTGACGAAAATTTACAGTTTTTACAAATTCAACACAAAAATTGAGATTACAAAAATGAAATTTTCCCTATTTTAACGAAAAAAGTTCAAACTTTAGGGCTATAATATTCCTATGAAGAGTGAACAAAAAAAAGTTTATCAAAAGTTAAAAAACTTAAAATATTGGAAAAAATACTCCATTAAAAAAATAAATTTAAAATATGTAGAAAAAATAAAACACCTTTCCAGTTATTAACCTTTAAACCAACTTCTTTATTTTTTCAATTTATACCTACTTTTTTGTTTGAAGTGGCAAAATTTTTATTTTATTATTATTCTTAGTTTTTGTATAAGACTTCACTTAAAATTTATAATCCCTTAACAACAAAAAGCTCAGAATGTATTCAGACTATCCAATAAAACTTATTTTTTTTTATTCTTTATGTAGATTTTTATAGTTTTCAAAGCTTCGAAATTGAAATGCTTTTTATCAGAATGAAGGATTTTTTAGCCTTTGAAAAACAATAGAAAATTAAACATATAGAGTAATTTTTGCACGAATCTAGATACTCGTGAGTGGTATAAAGCTCAGATCTTATTCAAAAACAAAAACTTTTCGCAAATTTTTTGTAAAATTTATTATTGCATCTGATTCATAATTTATAATATGTCACGCGTGACCTAAAATTTGATTCCTGACCAAATTCACTAATCATTAAATAAAACCAAGCTTAGAATAGTCTTAAAATGGCTAAAAAGATTTATATCGTCTATTATTTTTATTATTACTTTTGTTTTGAAAAATGCAGTATGTCCTTGTTTTAGACTGGTGGTCATTCCTGCAAAAATCTAGACACAAATAAGCTCATATCTTATTTCAAAACGTGACGTTTTGCAATTTGTTTGTAAAATTTGTTATTGAATTTAATTCATAATTCAACTATATGTCACACGTGACCTAAAGTTTGATTCCTGACCAAATTTACTAAACATTAAGTAAAACTAAGCTCAAATTTGTTTTAAAATGCCCAAAAAGATTTATATCGTCTAATATTCTTCTTACTGCTTTTGTTTAGGTAAATGCAGTATGTCCTTGCTTCATACTCGTAGTCATTCCCTCACGAAATTTATAATCTCTCGACAATAAAAAGCTCAGACTGTATTTAGAGGACCCAATAAAACCTATTTTTTTTTATCTAGATTTTTAGAATTTACAAAGTTAGCAAAATCTACTTATACAAGCTTAGTTTAAAATTAACGAAATTGAAATAATAAAAATAATAAAAAGGATTGTTGTTGCATAATACTCTTCATTTTGGTTTTTATCAGATCTAATGTAATTAGAAAACTGCTCTAGTATAGTTCTAAAGTTCGCTTCTACCGCTGGTCCATGTCTCTCAAAGTCATCCTAAATAATTTCTAACTGGAATTACAAAGTGACCTAAAGTTCAATTCCTGACCAAATTCATTAAACATAAAATAAAACCAAGCTCAGATTCGTCTTAAAATAGCTAAAGAAATTTGTACCGTCCATTATTTTTATTATTACTTTTGTTTTGAATTATGCATCATGTCCTTGCTTTAAACTGGTGGTCATTCCTGCGCAAATGTAGACACACCTAAGTGGTATAAAGTTCAGATCTTATTTAAAAACACCTATTTATTTCATTTTTTTTGTAAAATTGATTATTGCACTTAATTCGTAATTCAACTATATGTCACACGTGACATAAAGTTCGATTCCTAATCAAATTCACTAAACATTAAGTAAAACCAAGCTTAGATATGTCTTAAAATGGCTATTATTATTATTTTTAATATCAATTTTATTTTGAAAAATGCAGTATGTCCTTGTTTTAGACTGGTGGTCATTTCTGAAGAAATCTAGACACACGTGACTGGTATAAAGCTCAGACCTTATTTAAAAACATCTGTTTTTTACAATTTTTTTGTAAAATTTGTTATTGCACTTAATTCATAATTCAACTATATGTCACACGTGACCTAAAGTTTGATTCCTAACCAAATTTACTAGACATTAAATCAAACCAAGCTCAAATTTGTCTTAAAATCTCCAAGGAGATTTATGTCGTCCAATATTTTTCTTATTGTTTTTGATTTGATAAATACAGTATGTCTTTGATTCTTACTGTTGGTCATTCCCTTACGAAATTTATAATCCCTCAACAACAAAAAGCTCAGAATATATTCAGACTATTCAATAAAACTTATTTTTTCTATTCTTTATGTAGATTTTTATAATTTTTGAAAACTTCGAAACTGAAATGGTTTTTATCAGAATGAAACATAGTGATGGCCCCTCCGCCGTGCAAACTCCTCTTTCGAGTTAATTAATCTCGTCGTAAAAGCCAACGGATCTGGCCGTAAAGCGGATATTAAATCGAATGAGCGTGCAACTGGATGCCGAAATAATTATAACGTGGTACGGTGTAAATGGGGTGTCAATACAGTTTTTGATTGAGAGTGAGGTCACGGTGCGTTGTCAGCACCTTTCATCCTCTTCGGAGAAAAGAATCTTCAATTAAATCCTCACGACACGGATTTAAAAAGGATCGTTTTAATAATATTTCTCTCGCATTGTTGAGTCAAGTGTCCACGAGAGGACTTTAACGAGGTAATTGTTGCTAATCTGTCGACTTTAATGAAGTGAAAATAAAAAGCGCGGAAGAGGTTGAACTCCGCCGGGTCAAACTTTTGCAGTGTCTTCGATCTTGCTCCAATAAGAGAAGAAATCTCGATAAAAGCCGTTCAAAATAATGCCGAACACAAAGCTCGGACAACAAAGGTTCACAATTTTGAATCACACTCGAGTTTATTGTATTGGTTTGCAACAATAAATCCACATTCCAGCGATACTTTTGCGAAGACACTGAGGTATTTGAGTAATTCCGTGTCAAAACGATCACTTTTAAAACTTATTGTTTCTGATTTTCCTCAATTTGAGACATGTTATAGAACGTGTAAAAATAAGTGACATTTTTTTAATGTATGTTGAAAAAAAGGGGATGTACAAAATTAAGTATCTCGGAGCAAAAAGAATTTTTATCTAAAGAACAAATCAACATATTGAAACGATTTTTTTTTAATAATAGATATAAATAAGTACATAACGGACATGTATTCTAAAAAAAAAATATTAACAAATAATTTTAAAATATATTGTTTAAACAAAACAAACAATTATGCAGGTTTTTAAAATTCTCAAAAAAGTTATGTAAAAACTCACATTTTTACTATGTCCTCACATAAGTTTCAAAACGGACGTTTTAAAAATGGCTGAAAAAAAATTTTTAGCTTTCCTTGGAAATGAAATAGAAAAATTACCAATTACCGTCAATAATAAACTGTTCTAAAGAAAACACATAATTTCCAATAACTTATTAACATTTATTTTTCAAAAAATATCAATAATAAAAACAAATTCTTCGGTTGAGTCAATATTTCACAAATATTTGTTACGTTTTGCTATACAGAGTGTGTCAAAATTCCCGAACCAACGTAACATGGCATGTAAGGTAAGATACCAGAAACATGAAAAAAATGTTAAAAAAATTTAATGTCAAAAAATTTTTACATTTATTTTTTGAAATTTGACATTTGCTATTGATGATCTTGTATATGTTTTTTTATAATTATTTAATAAAGGTACAATAATTTTGCCAATAAAAACCATCACAAATAACATTAGACAAAGTTACAATTTAGGATACAGCTTCCTTGTTTCCTCTTCTAATAGCCTGTAGCAAAAGAAAAAAAAAATTTCCAGCAGAAACAAATAGAGTCAAAGTGCAAAATTTAAACTCTCATAACTTCTAGATTTTTATAGATAAATTTTTTTACATTGTTTCCCTGCTCCTGGTATCTTATCTTACATGGCATGTCACGTTGGTCCTTTTTACTTTTATTCTAATATCAGAAAATAGAATAAAAAAATATAGAGAGAGTACTCTTCCTCAACCGAGAAATTTGTATTTATTATTGATATTTTTTGAAAAATAATTTAATAAGTTAAATTAATAAGTTATTGGAAATTATGTGTTTTCTATACAACAGTTTATTAGTGACGATAATTGGTGATTTTTCTATTTAATTTCCAAGAGAACGATACTTTCAGGATCATGCACTATGCAGCGCTCTCAAAAAAATTTTTTTTCAGCCATTTAAAACGTCCGTCTTGAAGCTTATGTAGTAAAAATATGAAAGTTTTTACACAAATTTTTTGAGAATTGTTTAAACAATATTTTTTAAAATTATTTATTAATAACAAATTATGTACATGTATTATCACGTCCGCATATTGTTAAAAA
>NW_025401069.1:12609909-12614586 GCF_015345945.1 Tribolium madens
CTCTAAATCTTATAGTTTCGTAGAAAAACGCGTTTAAAGTTTCACAATTTTTACAATTTTCACTTTTTGAACGGCGATTACGGCCAAACTATTAGACTTAGAGCAATCAGTCCAACTCCATCGTAATCAGCGTAAGAAAATCTATCGTCTGAGGCCAAAGCCAAGTCGATATCTCGCAAGAAAATTTTTTAATATTTTATCTTCTGTTTACTAAAGTAGAATTAAATTGTCAAATATTTAGAAAATCGATGTGTTTGTTGTCAAAGTTTGTTTGGATTGAATAAAAATGATATGAAATTATTTGTCAATTGCAATACTTGTTTCCATACCTATAAAAAGAATTAAGCTATCAATAAATTAAATTAGATTTAGTCATTTTAATTCCTAATAATAAATGGTTTTTATTAGGTATTACTAATACTAAAATTATTTATTTAATTATTCCATTTACTTGCTACCTTAGTATATAAATAATAAATTAAACATTAATTAAAATTTTTTAATTTAATTTTTAGTTTTAGTATAAACTTGTGAATTTTTCAAAATAATCTATTATTTCAAACTAAATATACGGTTAAATAAGAAATGACGCTTACAATGGAAAAGATTTATTGTTGTGGTTCAGCCTCTAAGGGTCCGGGCGGTTTATTAGGAGAACAATTTTTTCTACGCTGATTGTACTTAATTTTGTACATGTTTTTTTTAAATATAAATTGAAAAAATAAAAAACGGTGAAATACGTGTCACTTATTTTTACACGTTCTATAACATATCTCAAACTTACGAAAATCAGAAACAATCAGCTTTAAAAGTGATCGTTTTGGCATTTTGAAAAAAAAATTTTTTTAGAGTACTCCGGAATCCGGTCGCAACCGTCCCCGGAATATATTCCGATGCGAGAGATAACAGCTAATAAGAATTAAACATACATATTCATGGTATCACGCGTCCATCTAATCAGCTGAGCATCTCGGCTTAATTACCACATCTGTCATTGTGTCCGGTGGGGCACCCCAAACCGGCCCTTATGCCTCTGGCCTTAAGGCACCGGGGATGATCGCGGCCCCACCACCGCGGCCACGTGCGCGACATAAGGTGTTTGTGTTGAAGAATGCCGAAAGAGATGCCAGATGCCGGCCAGGGCAGGACTCACCCCACATGGGGGGCACCACAAGGATTTTCGCAACAAATTGTTTTTTCTAGTTGTTTTTGAATTGTTGAAATTTTACGACTTGGAACTGATTTGTCTATAAAGTTGAGAAAGAGTGTTGATTGGTGCTGATTAGCTGTATATTTACCGATTTTATCTGTTACGATTTGAAGTTTGTCGTATAATTGAGAGAAAAAATATTTATAGGCAAGTAGCTTCGAGTAAGAGACGATTTTACCAGTTTTTGTACGTTGTAAAATGGCAATATAAAGCCGCGGATATCGGTATATTAGCTTTATATGGTTTATTTATAATTAAATTAAGCTAAACTTAAATTGAATTACTTAAATTATAATATTCTAGTACTGGTTTTTTGAGTTATTATTTTAAAAATAACTAATTTGTTGATTTTGTTATAATTTACGGTTGGTTTTTTGTTATTATTACTCTATTTAAATTGGTGTTTTTTCATGATCTTTGTAATGTATTTGTAACAATTTTTACAAAAATCCCTAAAAAGTTAAGAAAAGTACGTATTTTTACAAAACTTCTACAGAAACAAGTTTTTTATGCTATTTTTTCTATTTAGCGCGTTTTACATAGATACTTTTTTAGCAAAAAAGTAAATTTTTCAAAATTTAGGAACTTTTGCCCTAATAAGAAGGTTGTTGATAATAAATGTTACAAAATTTAAAAAATTCGATTTTCAAAGTGTCAAGTCTCGAATATGTTTCAAAATTTTGGTAAATTAACAATGAATACTGCAAATATTTCAAACACACCACCTGAAATAAGGAAAATCGCTCAAAATGCCGCTAAAAATCACCATTACCAACCTCTAGAAAGTAAATTGTACTAGTCTATTTCAGCACCCGAATTGGTGTTAAAATAAACTTTCTTCAAGTTCAGGTTTATGAAACGAGCAGCGAAGCGCGAGTTTTATAAAGAACAAGTTCCCACAAATTACTTATGAAACAAGTTTTTTCTGCTATTTTTTCTATTTTGCGCATTTTACGTACTTTTTTAATAAAAAAGTTAATTTTTCAAAATTTAGGAACTTTTGTAATAAGGTGGTAGTTTGCAATAAACGTCACAAAAGTTTCAAAAATTCAATTTTCAGAAGTCAAATCTCAAATATTTTCCAAATTTTGTTGAATTAACAATAAATACTGCAAATATTTCAAGCACACCATCTGAAATAAGCAAAATCGCTCAAAACGCCGCTGAAAATCACCATTACCAATATCTAGAAAGTAAATTGTACTAGTCTATTTCAGCACCCAAATTGGTGTTGAAAGGGCTCATTAAAGCATAGGTTTTGGTATCAAATAAGCTTTCTTTCAGACGCAAAACAGAAAATAGTATATTAAAGAACGCATTTCGTAAAGCAAGTTTTGTGGAACAATTTCAGGTTTATGAAACGAGCAGCGAAGCGCGAGTTTTATAAAGAACGAGTTCTCACAAATGACTTATGAAACAAGTTTTTTTTATGCTATTTTTTCTATTTTGCGCGTTTTTCGTACTTTTTTAACAAAAATGTCAATTTTCCAAAATTTAGGTACTAAGGTGGTGGATGATAATAAATGTCACAAAGTTTGAAAAATTCGATTTTCGAAGTGTCAAGTCTCACATATTGTTCAAAATTTTCTTGAATTGACAATGAATACTGCAAATATTTCAAGCACACCACCTGAAATAAGCAAAATCGCTCAAAACGCCGCTGAAAATCACTACTACCAACCTCTAGAAAGTAAATTGTACTCGTCTATTTCAGCACTTGAATTGGTGTTGAAATGGTTCATTAAAACATCGGTTTTGGTATTAAAATATGTTTTTTTCAGACGCAAAATAGAAAAATTACACTTGAGTACAAAAAAAATGCAAATTAACTTTTTTATAATGCAATTTGGCCTGTTAATAAGTACCAATTTTGTGACGTTGTTTTTGTCACAATTCACAATTTCATCATTGTCAGGCATCTTCCAAACTTCTATCAAGTTTTTCCATGTTTTTCCATTTTGTTTTTAACACTGACTATGACATTGCACAAGCAAGACAACCAAATACTTTCTTTTTGGAAACAACTTTATTTTTGACAATTTGTGGTTTTTTTTGTACTTAAGTTATGAGCAGCAGACTTTCAAAATGCAGTTTGTCCATGTTTTTATGAATTGAGAAGGTTTTTAAAGTTTTCTTTGTAAAATGCCTAAGTACTTCAGACGCAACATATTGTCCAATTGTGTCCATTTTGTACATATTTTTTCACATTTATTGTCACTAATATAAAAAATTAAAATTATTTCTTAAAAAAAGACAGTTTTTGCTCTCTACCGCAAAAATCCAAATTTAGACAAACTCCTTTTTGAAAGTCTGCTCCTCATGTGCAATTTCTCTTCCGGACATTTTTTTCCTAATAATTTTCTTATAATAGCACAAAAATAATTGAGGATAAATCCTCGTAAGGTGTTTAGAAAAACTATTTACAAGAAGCTGCTTTAAAATTAACTTTCTATTTTTTATCAATAAAAACACCAAGGTGTGAAGCCTTAATTTTTGTAAAATTATATCACATTATCCTTATTAAAAAAGAGATCATTTAAGGCTGCAACCGCCCCCTTTTCAGTCACCTGACTGAAATTTTTCAACGACTCTCCCCCACAAATTGAATAAACCTCTCAAGCCCATTAAAGCATGTCCCCCTCGTCCCATAAAAGTCATTATATATCAATTTTCGGATCAAACCTCATCGATAGTACACCGATCCTGTAACACATCCGGTTAATTCCTTTTTGTCGAGTCTTTTTCACCGCGCTACCTTTTTAAGGCATCGAGGGTTGTTATTACGTTACTGGTCTGACCATATGCCGTTTTTGTTATCTAACGACCCAGCCACACGCCAACTTGTACGTAATTAACCTTCTCGTGAATTACAAATGGGGCGTTTTGGATGAACCGTCTTATTTTTTTATTCTAATGAGAGGCACGTTTCACTTATTTTATGCATTGGTGGCTTGACAAATGACCCAATGGGCGCGTGGGTGCTCCACCGATATGGGCACGACACCTGTTACATTATCGGAATTTAGGAAAAACAAAACACTTTGCAGCTTGGGAGTTTTACCATTTTTGGGGACTGATAACAATCTGGAGTAATGAAATATGTATGTGAAAATCGAGGTCGTTTCCTCGAGAACCGGAGGTGATAAAAAAGTGAAACTTATGTCAGATTTGTGGTTGATCTAATTACTATTTTTATAAGCTTTTCATTTTTGTTTTTTAATTTTTTTTTTGGCGTCCGCACAAGCTAAAATTTTGCAAACACACATAATTCCCGTGARGATAAAATAATATTTATTTTAATTATAATTTATAAACAAACCCTGCAAGATGTTTTTTAAGGGCAACTAATCTCCTATCTCCCACAGAAACGGAGATATTAAGAGGAGAAATTTTAACATCACTAATATTTGAGAGAGATTCAATTCAATTCAATAAATAAAAATTATCTGTGTTTGAAATTTAAAGTA
>NW_025401069.1:12614686-12617919 GCF_015345945.1 Tribolium madens
GATATTAAGAGGAGAAATTTTAACATCACTAATATTTGAGAGAGATTCAATTCAATTCAATAAATAAAAATTATCTGTGTTTGAAATTTAAAGTATTTCACCAAACAATAAATAAAGAAAGACTATAAAGTAAAATATAGGGTGTTAAAAAAAGATTGTAAAATATTTTAGGAGGTAATAGTTGGACCAAAACAAAGAAAAAGTCTTAATCAATATGGGTCCGCAAAGTAACGGTTCCGGATTGGAAAAAAAATTAATAAACAATTTAAAGAACAAAAAAATCAAAACGAGAAAATCAAATAAAAAACTGAGGAAGTCGAAAAAACTAAAAAAATGAAGATGATGACAAAGAAGATTTGATTGACAGTTTCTTAATTTTTTTTTAGTCATACGTCTTACATATTTCTTACCGAATATTGTAAAGCTGTTATGCTTTTTTTATATACTTACAAATTATTAATGTTTTTAGAGATTTGGTCTGGTATGTAATGTGATATTTTTGTATTTTATTCTCTTATTACAATGTAAAACAAACAAAAATATCTGCTTTTGTGTAATTTTGACACCAAAATAACCTGATTTGAGTCACTTGAAATCTCTTGTTTAGTGTTTTAAGTACTTTTCGACTTATGATTAGTGCCATTATTATTATTATTATTTTAAAAAACGAAAAATTCCTGGTTTATTTAATTTGGACACCAACAAAAACAAATTTACGTCCACTTGAAATGTTTTTGTTCTACGAATTTTGGCCTATTGTAACTATCGTGATTATTATCAAAGAAAAAAAACGTGGTTTTATTTTAAATGAAAAAAATGTGGTTTTATTTGTTTTGTCACCGATTTGACCAATTTTGAGTCTACTTAAAGTGTTTTGCATTAAATAAAAACTTGAAAACTTAATCTGAAGAAAATGAGAAGAATTATTTTAATAAAAATGAGAAATAAATACATTGTCATGGCATAATAAAAAAAGAAAACCAATCAGGCAACACAAAGAATATAAAAAAAAACTTTTTATTTAGGTATCAAGAAAAAAAGAAACAGTGGTTAAAACTATAATTTAACAATTAAGAAAAAAATATAACAATAAATTTAAAGAACAAAAAATAAAACAAAAAAATCAGATAAAAACCTTCAAATGTCGAAAAAAACTGAAGAAGGTGAATATAATGAAAAAGTTAAAGAAGTTCGGTAGATCTACTTGACGATTTCAAATTAATTTTTTTTGTTTATACGTCTTAGGTAGTTCATGTTGTAAAGATCTTATGCTATTTTTCTTCCTTTTTTAATATTCTTACAAATTTTTAATGTTTTTATAATTCTAGTGTGATGTTTAGGTAATATGTATTTTTTGTATCATAATTCTCATTACGAAAACAAGACAGAAGTGAAATAAATAAATTGTCATGGCTTAATAAAAAAGAAAACCAATCAGGCAACACAAAAAACAAAAAAAATCTTATTATTTAGGTATCTAAGAAAAAAAGAAACAATTAAGAAAAAATATAACAAAACAAAAAATAGAAACGGTACAATAAAAAACAAAAAGTAAAACAAAAAAATCAGATAAAAACCTACAAATGTCGAAAAAAAAACTGAAGAAGGTAAAGATAATTAAAACATAAAGAAGTTCGGAAAATCTACTCGACAATTATTTTGTTTTGTTTATACGTCTTAGCCCTTATGCTGTTTTTCTTCCTTTTTTAATATTCTTAGAAATTTTTAATGTTTTTATAATTTTAGTGTGATGTTTAATATGTATTTTTTGTATCATAATTCTCATTACGATGTAAAACAAGACAGAAATAAAAGTCGTAATAAACATGGGTCCGCAAAGTACCGATTTTGAGGATATCAAAGATTATTCGTTTTTTGAAACATTTATTTCCAATCTGTTCAAACAAAAAAGAGAAGTTTCAAGTAAAAATTCTAAAAATTACTTTTTGTTCACATTCGATATCTCCGAAACCGTTACTTTACGGACCACTATTTATTAAGACTGTTTTGTTTATTTTGATCCATACTATTAGCTCATGAAACATTTTACATTCTTTTTCAACACTCTGTATTTTACACCCAATATAAAAAATATTTTTTAAAATAAGCTTTTCTTTAAAAAAATGTAAAAGAGTCAGAAAAAAAACACTTCTGCTTACAGCTTAAGTTTTTAAAATTTATAAAAGCTTTGGCAAAGTAATTGTGCAATACTTATGGTGTTATACGAGTATAACCGCTCCCAAAGCTTTTGTAAATTTTAAAAACTTATAAGCTGTATACAAAAATGTTCTTCTCTGATAAAAAAAATATTTTTACTTTTTATATATTTTGATTCGACTAATTTGGGTTTAATGCTGTTGAAAAATGTCGACCACACGCGCGTTTTACGATTGCGGGGGTTTGGAACGCGCCACTCGTTTAAATCTGCAAGACAAATAACGTTGGCGAGTT
The DNA here is from genome assembly GCF_015345945.1 of Tribolium madens. NCBI lineage: Eukaryota > Metazoa > Arthropoda > Insecta > Coleoptera > Tenebrionidae > Tribolium > Tribolium madens. Next base: position 12,617,138 of record NW_025401069.1, read on the forward strand.
CTTGGAGTCACTTTGGCATTCTTGAAGTAATCTGCCTGTGCTGAATGTAAATATACGCACTCGCAATCGGCAATAAGTTAGTATAAGTATGTACAAAACATGATGTTCTATCCTCGGCCGGACACTAAGTAAAGTCAATTTCCTTGCTGTTCTCTGCCACAAGTGATATGCAAGGAATTACACGCACGTCGACGTTTAATAGTGCATGTAATTTTCAGTATTAACATTTCAGTTTGTTGAAGACTTCCTATTCTGGCCGTGGCGGTGTTTGTTCTTGAGGAAAAAGCGTAATTGGATGATTTTAGCGGTCATTGTGGAATCTTTTCCCAGTAGTGAAAACGCGCGATTTGTTAAGTGTTGGGTTTGAGGAATGCGCCCGCGGGGCTCTGGTTTGTTTAAGGAGCACAATGAGAATCTTGCCTTAATACTGTCGATGATGTTGGTAGTCTAAATAAGACACACAATGATGCAGATTCGACAAAACAGCAATTAGGAGAGAGGAGTGATTAATTGGGTTGAGAAGTTGCCTTATTGTTAAGTGGTCGTTAGTAACACCTACAACCACATTACAACAACGCAAAAACCAAATTTAGAAAGATTTTTTTTCCGAAAAGTAAACAAAATAGTCCGTAAAGTGCGGTACTTCCCGGACATATTTTCATAAATTGTCATTGTAAAGTTGACAAGACAATTTCAATACTCTATACAAGGTGTTAAAAAAAGATTGTAAAATATTTCAGGAGGTAATAGTATAAACCAAAACAAACAAAAAGTCTTAATAA